>NW_025999991.1:9909483-9931983 GCF_001458135.2 Marmota marmota marmota
TTTTTTTTTTTTTTTTTTTTTTTGTCTTCCTTTGATTCTGGTAATAAAGCTTTGTTTGTGAAAAAAATATAATACAGCTCTGACAATCTTTTAATTAGTATCTCTAATAACTTCAAAAGTATTTGCACATATGCACATGAAAATTACCAAGACGGTACTTTAGAAATTGTATAGATCATCGTTCTCTTGTTTCTTCTTTAGAAGAGAGAATGTTAAGAGGGAGAGAGGAAGAGAGAGAACGAGAACAGAATTGAGCACACTCTTTCATTTCCCAATGATGCTTTCTGTTCAAATCTGAAGTCTCCAAGTGTAATCACTCCACCACACATCTCCTGGCTTGACTTGTTCTGTTCTCTACACTGTACTAACCTGCCTTAGCGATTTTATAAGAGCTAAGTATTTCACTAAGCTCTTGCAATATTGAAAGAATCTATATTCTGAGAATTTGAAAACATGTCAGCCGACCTAAATTACATATTGATCAGGTTTAATTGCATGCCACCCATCAGTATTAGGTTTGGAAATTCATAAAAGAGAAATAATGTACTCTTTGTGGATGATTACTTCTGGGGCATTTAAATGAATTCCATCACTTAACCTGGGCTGAGACAGATTATTGAGCCTTGCCATCCAGCCCTTCAAAGACCAATGCAGGAGAGCAGCTGTTTTCCAACTATCAGAGAACGGCAGAGTGCAAACAATATAAATTTATATAGATTTTCTTTTAAGGAAAACAGCAAAGTAAAACATTAAAAGTAAACATTCATTTTTCAACTGCTTCCTGAATCGCCCTCCTCATTGTCTCCTATATAAGCATTCATTTTTAATTCTTTTTGGATCCCAGGCATTCTTTTATTTCAAGTAGTAATTCACATCTTAATTAATATACAGTAATCAAAGAGATAAGCAAGGAGAAATGATTCGCAGCTTGGTTTTATTTGCTAAGGTTAATTTTTTATGCAAGTGCATAAAAGGATTTCAATGCTGATTCTTCAGCAGTCCTACCATTTCATTTTCTTAAAAAAGCCCAAAGTTTTGCTTGTTGGAGGCGAGTGCTCTTTAAGAGCTGTCTCCTCACGAAGGTCACACTGGCCGGGAGCATGGCTTCGTCATTAGTTTTCAGGATGCTCTTTACATTTAGAAATTATGTTTGTTGGTATTGGTTGTGTTTTGAGAAATTGTGCTTATGTATGTTTTTCTTTACAGATTATCAATACAAAGTAAAAAGAACCAGTTAAAATCATTGGGCTTACTTGGGTAATAGTTTAAGAGCTACATTTTATTTAGACACTGTGCAGTAATAAATATCTGTGAGCATAATTAACTGTCTTTATCTAGCCCAGCCCTGGAGATGCTGTCTTAGGGCTCCGCATTGTCTTCCTCGGAAGTTAATGTCCACTTCAGCCTTGGAGTTATCTGGTCTGCGAGGCCTGCCACGGGACTCGGTTTTGAATGGTGGGTTATTAGCTGCAGACACTGGACACGTGCATCACTTTGTCTCATCCTTGGTGCTCCCGGGCATCGTGCTTCATCCCTTACCCAGAAAAGGTAACCCCGAGCCTGAACCCCCTGACAGGTCTGACTTCATTGTTTATTTGACTGAAATTACAGTTGCAGGAGGTAGAAATAACAGCTCCCTGGAGCCAAGGGGCAGGGTTGCATCCTGAGCCCTTAGTGAAGTCACAATGGCATCAGCATCCTCTAGGAGAATCAGCTGTCAAATCTAAGACAGCTCGGAGCTCGGTCCCTTAACACGTCTGGAGTCTTTACCTCTTGGTCAATGGCAAACGTTGGCACTGTGCTCAGAGACAAGGTTCTGCCTGAACGCAGCACCCGGCAGCTTCCAACTCCTCCAACCCACGTCTGCAGAGGTGTGAAGGCAAATGAGTGGGAGAGAGGACAACGCAGGGAGGGAGTGTCCTGCAGGAGGTCATCCTCCCACACTTCCTGCTCAGGCGAGTCAGGGACCATGTGGTCAAGTGAACCAAACTTGCTCACATTTCCTCAGCATCGTATGACAAGAGCACGGTGTTGCTGTGCTGATCTCCTGTCTGCTGTCTCATTAACTGTCGTGCTAGAACATGTCAGCCTAAATCATCCACTAAGCAGAGGTCTTTTCAAATCCCCTTCTAAAAATCAGGCAATAAGCTTGTAGTCAGAGAAACTTTGAATTTTCTTTCTTTCGAAGCCTTAAAATCCTTCCCCAACAGATGCCACAAAGAAGAACTGAATTTACTTATGGCCATCCACATGAAAGAGATGCCCTTGAGAAATCCTCAGTCACAGGGTGGGAAGAGGACAGTCTTCTTGGAATGAGAAGTGGAGCTGGGGATGAAGGAAGTGTGGTGTTCAGAGACCTCGAGGAAGTCAGGATGGCTGGGAGGGGCTGTGCTGCCCAGGGGTGGTATTTGATAGAATAGCAATATGATCTTAGGGGCTTTGCTTGTTTGTTTTTTTAATAGTTGGTGGCCCTGGTAAACTGATTTTCAGATGAATGAAGAGTGAAGAGCATTCTGTTGCTCCTTGGGGTGAGTGTGGCCAGGGAGTTCCATCAATAGGGCTAAAACTATGCCACAGAGCCACCTGTAACACCCATGACAGTGTTGGAGGTAGTGTGATGGGGGTGATATGGGTGGTAACCAGGGTGATGGTGATGATGGCAGTGGTGGTGATGATGAAGATGGTGGTGGAGGTGGTGGCTGTGGTGGTGATGTTTTGGTGATAGAGATGGTGATGAATATGGTGATGGTGGTGGTGGCAATAATCATGATGACACTGTTGGAGGTAGCAATAGTGATGTTGGTGGTAGTAGATTGGGGTTGGAGGTAGTAGTGATGGTGGTGGTTGGAGGTATGGTGGTAGTGTGGTTGTGATATTGGTGGTAGTGATGGTGATGGAGATGGCAATGGTGATGATGACAGTGTTGGAAGTGGTGGTGCTGGTGGTGGTAATGATAGTGATGATGGTAGTGATGGTGATGATGCTGTTGGAGGGAGTAGTGATGGCAGTGGTGGTGGTGATGTTGGTGGTAGTTATAATAATGGAAATGGTAGGTTGATGATGGTGGTGGTGATAATCATGGAGATCCTGTTGGCATAATAGTACTGGTGGTGTGCGATGGTGATGATGGTGATGAAGGTGTTGGAGGTGGTGGTCATGGTGGTGGTATTGGTAATGGTGATTGGTGATGAAGTCTTGATGATGCTAGTGGTGGTGTTGATGGTGACTCTCAACTGCATTCTAGGAGGAAGCAATATGAAGACTTGAAGTCATTCAGCAGGGTGTGTGAAAAGGACCTACATGTAGAGCTGACGAGTGGACCACTGCAGAAGACCTCCATATAAGTGTCACAACCGGCCTCCAAAATAATCCATTGGTGTTAACACAGCTTCTAATGCTTGAAATTTTCAATACATTCCACAAAAATGAAAACCATTCATCTGGGGAGGCAATTCAGAGAACTGGGGATAGCAAGTATGTTGAAAGAAAAATAGTAGTTCCAAACCTGGTTCTTACAGACTGTGTGACACTGGCCACATATAAGCCCCCGCCAACATTATGCTCCTTATCTAAAAAAATGTCAGTCTTCACAGTTAGGCCATCATATTATTTAGATTGAAAGGGAGAACATGTGGATCCTGTCACCTCACATTGTGTGAATATAGGCACTTCATAAAAATGTCTTTCCTCACCACTGTCTCAATCAGTTATAAATTATATCAAAATCTAGATTTTGGGGTGGGGTATATAAGTAGTCTTTCAATTCTGTAAAAAATCCATCAAGCATTAAGCCCCATGTTTGTGCTCATAGGGTGGGGGAATCAAGACCAAGAGAAGGAAGTTACCTTGGAATGTCCCATTTGTTTTGACCTCAAAAAAATGCATGACACATTTGCTTCTCTGATTATTTGCCACCAGCAAGAGCTACTCAGAAGGAAAAACTCCCGGTAAAATCAACTCATTCAAGATGGAATTATGTGTCTTGTATTCAATAATTTCACCAATGACACATAATAAAATAATACCAAAGACAGGGAGGAGCACACTGGGAAATCATTGTATTGGCATAACATTTTGCTTTGCTTGTTTCCTTTTCCACATTTAAATCATCAACACACTCACATGCTAATTGTGTAGTTATTTAAAGACATTTATTATTATATGTGATTGGAGAAAACTGTCCCATGTATAGTATGCATATTTCATTTTTCAATGGCTTATTCATTTGTGAGGGGAGACCAAATCAAACTAGTTTGCCAGAAAGATGCTCTTGCTGGCCAGTAACCGAGCTATGAGACTGAGAAGAAGAACATAAGGTCTGGATGAAGAGAATGGGAGGCTTTTGTCCTGTCTGTCTTCAGGTTGGAGAGCAGTGGAATGAGAACCAAGGTTCCCCAGACTGCCTGAACTTCCTTGATGAATGGAGTGGATGAGTAGAGGATGTATGAACTGCACACAGGGGAACCCATGGCTGGAGAGGGGAGGGGAGTTCCTTAATAACTGTATCCCAAAGTAGGCAAACCACGATTATCCTCTACATGGAAGTAGACTCTCCTCCAAAAAAACCACCAACCCAAATGTGTACTTATTATCACCTAAAACATTAAATTATACCATAGATATAACAAAGATCAGAGGGTGTTTGAGATTTTTTAAGGCAACTTAAATGCTGCCAAGTGTCTAAGAGTCCAACAAGCTCAACGTCAGCTCCTCCATGGCACTTCCTTGTCTCCAAGTGTTCACACTCTCCCCTGCAAGTTGTCAGTGCTGGGGAGTCGGCAGGAACAATCTCCTGTACCTAGTGGGCTGATCACAATGGATAACTAAATCATTGGTGCCTGAGAAACAAAGCCTGCAGACCTCCTGAGAGTAGTAGGTGGAAAAAGTCACAATGTGCGCAGAGTGGTCCATCCCCAACTGTCCTCCATGAGCTCGTGGTTTACCAGGTGACAGTGTGCGCACATTGGTCATCCCCAACCGTCCTCCAGGAGCACAGGGTGTACCAGTGGGTCGTCCCCAACTGGCCATATGGATTCTGACATGGCCTGTGCCTTCAGCATGATATCTGTTTCTCTTCTTAGGCAGCTCTCTCTGGACACTAACCACTGTTGTACTGCACATCTTCAGCCTAGCTAAGACCACTTCAGCTGTGGGATGAATTAAATAAGTGAAATGAAACTGTCTAGATCATTTATGGAAGTGTACTTAATAATAACTGCTTTTACTAAGTTGAAAATCCCATCAGAGTTTAAGAATATCTGTCATTGGTATGAATTTTTGTCACATCCTCTCCCCAAGGAGGACTAGTTGGGGACCTAAACACAATACTTCACAATGTGTCCTGACTTTGACAGGCGATGGCTTTAAATGAGGTCTTACAGTGGGCTCCAGACCATATGGTTGGCTTTTCCTTGAAAGAAGAAGAGCCCACAGATGCCCGGGGGAGATGGCCCTCCTGAGCCAGGGAGAGGCCAAGAGTGTGTCTCCCCTCATAGCCCCAGGAGGAGCCTGCCCTGCGCACACCGTGGTCTTGAAACTCAGCCTCTGGAACGGAGAAAATAACTCCCTGTTGTTTAGCTCCAGGTTTGTGGTTCTTCCTTGTGGTAATACAGCAGGAAACCCATAGAAAACCCGTTACTGAAATGTCTGAGCCTTTTAAGTCATAAAGCCCACATTCCTATGTAAAACACACGATACTCAGTACATCCTGCGTCTAGAACAGCAGGCCCTGCTGGGTCTATCAAACCACAGGAGCTCTGTCCCGACACTCCCAGGTGAGATGATATGGGTACTCTTTCCAGTGTGAAAGCACTGAGTGGATTCAATGGGGTCTCTAAAACACGGGGAGCCAACAAGCACCACCAGACACATCAGGTCTGGGAATTGGATGGCTCCTGTTAGGGCCGCTCGTTTGTCCTGTGCAGCAGGATGGTCTTCAGCTACTGTAAGCGTCCAAATCAGATTGTCTTGACATTCTGTTTCCATGGTGAACCTTGTTTCTCAGGGCTTCCTGTGGGGGGTGTGTGTGTGTTTGTGTACACAGGTGTGAGTGGGAGGGTGTGTGGAGTTTGTGCATGCTGGTGTGAGCGTGTGCATCTCTGTGCACACATGCCCTCTCTGCTGTCGGTTACCCCACTAATTCCCCTCAAGATCTATTGACCCCTGTTACTTACTCCCACTTGCACTGCAGGGTCTGGATTGATCAGCACGGCTCCCTAAGGCATGGAGACTCCACTGCGTGGTCAGGGACTGCTGCGGGATTGTTCAGGGCAGAGAGGGCTGGGTGGGCTGGGTGTAAGTTCTCATTTCTTAGAATAGACAGACCGACTTTACTCTGTACTTATGAGCACCGATTTGCTGTTATTCCCTAGTATTTGCTTCCTGAACAGTTGGAGTAGCTTGGAGATGGTTCGCAACCCCTCTCACCCCAGAAGTCTCCCTGGAGGCTCCTTTTTAACACGGTTAAATCCCACTGCACACTATGAACACTGGGCTTTCATGCTGCTGCCAGGGCCACTCCACCGGGTCCCTCCGTGTGGGTCTGTGGAGAGTCCGGCCTGCCCTCACCACGCTGCCCCCATCTGGTCCCAGGACCAGCTTCTGCAGAGAAAATCAACATGTTTGTAGAACCTCTCTTTGCCTTCCTGGAGCTGTGAGTAAGTCCCTCTTTCCCTCTTACCTGATCTATCTGTGCAACAGCTTCCAGACCACGATGACCACAGGTTCTAACAACTGAATGCTTCTTCAATCCAGTGTTGCTGGGTGCCATCGTTGTCTCTCTCTCCCCCCCTCCCCCTCTATATATGTAAATTATTTTTTCTTAAAGCATATAAAGTTTATAAACATCATAATGTAATTATAAAACTGCAATGTGATCTTGACTCATTCTAACTCCTGTAATAGAAATTGAAGTACAGCTCTGCTTTGTAAGAGAAATCCTTTATCGGGAGGCGAAAGAGTTCAGCTGCCGACTGTAGAACTGACTTGCCTTCACCCTCACGTCACCTCCCACAGCTGTGGTGCCGAGTGTCCAGACAGAGCCCGGTGGCCATCCTAGATGGCAGTGAGGCTCTGTGGGAAGGTTCCGGCACATCCAGGTGGCCTCAGCACACATCAGCCGGAAGCCCAGTTGCAGAGAGGACTGTGCACAGGGTGAGTCCCCAGAGCCATCTGTGTCTCCATTAAAGCCACGTTAGCAAGGAGTGAAGCCCTTTTATGTTCACGGTCCAGGGCAGGCACACCCAGGCCCAGGGGTAGACAGGCGGCTATCAGCGGTGCAGGGGGCTATCTGCGTGGGAGGGGCGTTGAGGTGGGAACCGTGAATGTGGCTCCCGCTCGGGCAGGATGGCCAGGGCCTGGGTTGGAACAGGGATAGGACACCGATTTGTGAAGACTCTGAAAGCCACTGAGCCACACAACTGCTAGAGTATGTATGGTCTCTGAGCTGTGGTCAGTGCACAGGGGCCTGGTACCCATCTGCACTGTGGCCCTGGACAACAGCTCCATGTTCCTCGCTCCTCTTCCTTTAAGAACTCTGTGTCCCAGTGCCACATCTGCACAGAGCCTCAGCATGCTGGTCACACAAGAAAAAGAGCTCTGCTGGGCTTTCTGTCCCCACCCCAGGACCAGCTGCCCTTGGAGAGCCTCAGGACCACCTGCCTGGTCGTTGGGCTGCTGTCTGAGGCTGCTCAGCAGTGTTCTGACCCTGCTCTATGCTGCATGTCGTGTAGGGGTTGAAAATAACATGTTTCTTACTATTATTTTGATTGTACAAATTTAAGGGGTGCAAGGTGATAATTTCCTACACAGATGGTGAGTGATGATCAGATCAGGGCAGTTGACATTTCCATCTGTGTAAACTTATTTAAAATTTTTGATTAATATGATAATTGTACCTATTTATAAGGTACACAAGTACGGAGCCCACACATGGACACAACGTGTACTGGTCAAGTCAGGTCAGCTAATAATTCGTTCTCCTTGTGACCATCGTGAGGCCTTGAGCCCTCCCTTCCAGTCACACGACACACAACAGGTCACTGTGAACCTCAGCCCGCACCCTCACGGGGCTGTCATACTGGGACTTATCCTTCTGCTTCCTGACTCTGGGAGCCCATTACCCAACCTTTCCTTATCCCCACTTCTCTACCCCTCCCATCTCCTTACAGTCACAGTTTCTAAGAAGCTCATGATTAGCTGGCTCCAAGGCAGAACCATCGTGGTGGAGGGCTGTGGTAGAGGAGACGTGCTCAGCCCCTGGCAGCTGGGGAGCAGCGTGTGAGGGGACAAGACATAGTCCCTGTTAATGTCTGGAGATGAGTGTCCTCCAGATGCTCTGTGTTGATGCAGGAATGCCCAGAGGTGACATGACTGTATTGGAGAGCTGCAGTCTGATCAGTCCATCCTAGCTTGGATGAAGGGACTGGGGGTAACTGTGGCTAGGTGAGGCATGGGGAGGAGGTGGCCACTGGATGTGTGTCCTGGAAGGGTTCATATTCCTAATGACCCTTCCCTTTCTCTCTTCTTCCTGGCTGCTGTGCATGGAGGGTGCTCCTTCACCATGCCCTTCTGCCGTGAGGTTCTGCCTCACCTTTGGCCCAGATCAAAGGAATAAGAGCACCGTGGACTGAACCCTGAGACCATGAACCCAAACCTTCTGTGCTCTAAGCTGTCCTTGTCAGGTATCCTGATCACAGCAATGAAAAGCTGATTAGTGAAGGCCTCAAGGGCACATCTCCACTGACCTACTCTTCCAGTCACACCCACCTGCCTTCACTTATCATGCAGTAGCCCATTCAAATAACTCATCCACAGTTGAGGTCAGGGCTCTCACAGTCCACTTAACATTGTTGTGTTGCCTGGCGCTACTAGACCAAACCGTAGTGAGCTGCATGGGAGAACACACAGCGTTGGTCTTTCTGTGTGCATCTTAATTCACTTAACATAATGTCCTGCAAGTGGTAGGACATCATTCTTCCTATGGCTGAAATATATTCCACTGTGTAAACCACATTTTATTTACCCATTCATTTGCCGAAGTTCATCCAAGTTGACTCCATACCCCAGCTACTGTGAGTAGTAAGCCTGCAATAAACACTGCTGAATTTTCCAAACATTTAAGGAAGAACTAAAAGCAATGCTTCTCAAACTATTCAGAAAAGCTGAAAGGGAAGAATTCTCCCCAATTCATTCTACAAGGCCATTGTTTCTCTTGTACCAAAGCCAGCCAAGGACGCAGCAGCATCGACCAAGATGACTACCTGCACACCAACATTCTCCTGCACAGAGGTAACCAAATCCATGAAACACCAGCAGACCAAAAAGATCACTACCCAGGATGCAAGGCTGCCTCACCATGCCCGAATCAACAGATAAAATACAATCTCATCAACCCCGTGAAGGATAAAAGACATACGATTATCTCAAACAACTCGGGCCTAGAGGAGCCCCAATACAGAGGGCAACACATGGGAACCTCATGCAGCACATGCTGACAGGGAAAGCCAGAAGTGAGTCCTCCTGATGTGGGGCAGGACAAGGGCGTCCATTCTCACTCTCTGATGCAATACGGCACTGGAAGGTTTTATTAGAGACACGTCGGCATGAGAAAGAAGTAACAGGCTTCGAATCAAAAGGGAGGAGTGCCAAGTGTCTGTTTGCTGATGGTATGACTATGTTTAATCTGAGGACCCCACTACAAGACTACCAGAGCTGATAGACAACGCCGTTAAGTTGCAGGACACAAAATCAACATGCAAACATCAGCAGCATTTTTGTGTACCAATAACAAAACAAGAGGGCTGAGACACAAATCATGGCACATGTTTGTTTAAGTTCAGATAATGATCAAGCTTTGAAAATCATTTGTGGAAATCAGCTGGAAAAAATGGAGTGTGACCTTCATTTTGGAATGGATGAGCCGTTTAGATTGAGAAGTAAATGGATGCTCAATAACTTCATTCAAAGTTTTTGTAGGAATGATTCCAGAGAATCCCAGCTACCTGAAGCCAACGGAACTGCTAAACACAGGATAAAATAGCATTGATTTCTCTTCCTGAGGAAAGACACAGAACTCTCAATGACAGAGCCATCATACTATATTCTAAGGATATCAGATGGAAGGGGATGTAAACCCCTTGACATGTCTCCCTGGCTACTCAGCACGACTCTGCCTTCTTGGCAATGGGCTTGTAACTAGGCAACATCCTTGTGAAGCTCTTGTGAGCACCCACCACACACCATGCTGGGGAGAGCTCGCCGAAGGGGCTTCGGTGCACCCTGCTCATTCTGGATCCCCAACTGCCTAGACTAGACTGTCTTGGAGAATGACTCACCATTCATGAGTCAGAAAGTTCTGCAACCCTAACATTCACAGATCTCCTTGGGAAACATGTGGTTTTGTTTCAAAGAGACAGTGAAGTTACAGATCCTAAACTTTTCTCTGAGATCCTGCTAAAATGCTGTGGTGACCAAAATCTAAACTGGGCATGGTCCTGGGGCATACAAGGCATGTTTTCACGGGCAGGTGGGGTTGGCAGGTGGGATTGGCCTGTGTGAAGCATCTCTCAGTGGGCAGGGAGCTGAGGAACTCTGTGCTCAGCTGCACTGCCGGGCCAGGGGGTGTCTGGGATGGCAGGGTCTCGGGACAGTTGGGCCCTGCAGGGCTCAAGATGTCTAGGCAGCTCCAAGAAAGTCCTCACAACACCAGCACCCTGCCCTTTGGCTCTGGCAGAGTAGGTAGGAGGGTATCTGTGCTGTGCACACCTGTCTGCTCTGTGGGCCTGGTGTACTGAGTCCAGCCCTCCCACTCAGGTCCCAGCAGAGCTGATGCTTTGGGTGACCCTGAGAAATGTTTGTTTTAACAATACTTGTTAAATGAAGAAACGAAACTGAGAATTTCTAACCTGTGCAGGGAAATCATAGCCCAAGGCCCTACTGTGCTTCAAAGCTATTGTCCCAGACAGGAGAGCAAGGAGCCTGCAGCCCTCCTCCTGAGTCTGTCTGTCCTGAGTGTGCTGGTCATTAACATAGGCCAAACACATCTGTGGCTGCCACCATGTCTAACTGACTGGATGACACTAAACTCACGGGCTACACCACTGGGATCAGTGGTGGTTCACTGAACACTCGTGGGTCACCTGGTAGGCATAAGTCACATCACAGCTTCTTTTATTCCAGTCTTCATTATTGGAAGGGAGTAGTGAGGATTGCACTCAGGGGCACTCAAGCACTGAACCACATCCCAGCCCTATTTTGTATTTTATTTAGAGTCAGGGTCTCACTGAGTTGCTCAGCACTTCACCTTTGCTGAGGCTGGTTTTGAACTCACAATCCTCCTGTCCTAGCTTCCCGAGCCCCTGGCATGACATGCCACTGCATCCGGCTTATTCCAGTCTTAGTGTCTGCATATCACTCTTCACAGAATTATATATACACGCTTTACAGAAAGGCTAAGAGAGGACCAAGGCAGCCACAGGGAGCAGGAGGCTGAGCAGGTGTGAGAGCAGAGGCAGGAGCAGAGGTGAAGGCAGAGCCATTGCAGGTGCTCAGGTCAGGTCAGGAAACAGCGGAAGACCTGGCTCAGCACACAGAGCTGGCACAGGGCAGAACCTATTCGAGAACACAGTCCAGATGGACGGCAGTTCACAACGTCAGCTTGGAGAGTCAACTTGAGGTGTCCTCTTGGAGAGGGCCATGCATGGTCATCACAGGCAGGAGAGACTACTCTCTGCTGAAGCCCGAGGACACAGATTCAGAGGTTGCTACTGTGACAATTTTCCTGGACAAAGCTCATGGCAAGTTACTAGGTTATGGGGTTGGGGGATTCCACCTTTTCTGGGTGTCTAGTGAGGGTGTTGAATCTTTTGGAGGTCTGGTGTATTCGATAAGCGCATGGGTCTGGTCTTAACTCAGTAAGTTCATAGGTGGTCATTCTTACTAACATGACTAATTTATCAGTCTGTGCCTATGGTTGAGCCAGGCAGATGGTGGCTGTTTACTTGTATAAAAATGTGTGTAGTCATTTCCGCTCAGAGTGTAAACTCAAAATGCAGTAACTCACGGCACACTACTGCTTCATGAGATAGTAACAAAGGTTTAGGCACAGACTGTAACCATTGTCTACACACCATGGAGTCACTAGGGCAGGCACAGCCTGAGAGCTGCTGTTCTACACACCATGGAGTCACTCAGGGCAGGCACATCCTGAGGACTGCTGTTCTACACACCATGGAGTCACCAGAGTAGGCACAGCCTGCTCTCCACGCTGTCTCTCTAAGTTCATCTCATCAGCACTTCTAACAACTGTTCTCCAAAGTAAGATGGCTTCTCATTATTCCCCTAGGACCTCGTTCAGCATGGCCATCAGCAGCCATCCTTCTCCGTGAGAATTCCAGACGCTGTGGCCACCTTGGGGAGGTCCCGCTGAGGCATACAGCAACACAGGTGCACCGTGTTTTCTCAGGGTGAGTCGCCATGTCCTGGAGACCTGCAGTCTGATGTCTGTATCTGCAAATCCTGAAACTTCTTAGTGACCCTCCCGAGGAGGCCAATGTCCTGTGGAGCGTGAGAAGTTGGGAGGCCTTCGCTGCTCTGGGGCCTCTGACAGGAACTCACTAAAGACGCTTTGGGTTCTGGATCTGGTTCAGTGGCTGCTTTTGACAATAAGTGCTGTGGTGTGGGAATAGAACCTAACTGTGAGTTCTTGTTGGGACTGAATGAAAAACTAAGTGTAACGTGGGTAGTTCAGGGTGATCCAGGGCAAGCAGTTTTATTATAATTTAGTATAATTAATGATACTACTTATATTTTCTTGTACTTCCCATGTCTCAAAAGTCAATTTAGAGTTAAGAAACTTAAGGTCCTGGAGTTATCTTGTCACGCACCTCATCTCTCTGCCATGCTCGCCCTGGACACAGGGTCCACCTTGAGCCTGCGGTGGGGCTCCGTTCTGGATCTCCGAGGTTATGCTGTACCAACTATCCTGTCCACTGGACTCCTTAGGCTGCTGCCCCCTGAGCTCTCCTCACTGGCTCATGGGCTACCCGTGCTGTTCCCACTCTGACTTCCAGTTATGACACGTGCTCCCTGGGGGAGGGTCATCTGGGCAGCTAGCCCTTTCCTGCCTGGGCAGGTAGAGAGCAGCCAGATTTCTACCAGGGGTTCTGGGAAGTTCAATCCTCCCTTAGCCACTGGGGCCTGGTGTGCTCGTCTCCAGAAGGAGATGCATCTCACTGATCCCTTCAGGTTGTACAACACTGGGTTATGTGAGTCTAAGATACAAAGTGTCCATACTCACTACTAAGGAATTCAGAATCTTGGATTTGTTTCTAAAATATCAAAGGAGAACAGGGCTTTTGTTGGCCATGCCTTAGCGATGCCCAGTTCCACCTGACACTTAAGGACTTGCAGTGATGGACCATGAGAACCAACAGCAAAGCCACCTCATACGGTGAGAAATATTTTCTTAAATGCAGAATTTAAGAGCTGGCATGTGTATCAAAAACGCTGTCCTCAGATTTACTATGTAACTTTTTTAACATAAACCATATCATTTAACTTTATTTCAACAATCTGCTCAGCAGACAGTGTCAATGCCATTTTATTCAGTACATTAAGAACACAATAACCCGATTATTTTTTTGCTTTCAAGTCTACTTTTAGTTAAACAACTTTGTGAAGGAAAATATGCACTCTCTCATAATTAACTTTCAAGATAAATTCTTTTGAAGAGACCTGGCCAAAAGACAGGGCAGCAGTGTCCTGGGCAGCAAGCGTCCCAGCCAAGGCGTTGAGACAAGCCTGTACTTGTTTCCTACTTCCCCCGGTGACGAGACAGCGAGCCAGTTGGCACTACGGATGGAATCCAGGGTCCCTGGGAAGAGCCGGGTTGTGAAGAAGGAGCATTGCCCAAGTGCTCTGGAGACGCAGAGCTCCACAGAGTCTCCCCTCGGCCTCCTCATCTGAGGGTCCAGGAGGACATGTGTCTGGGGCTCGTTTCAGCACAGCTTTTCCCTGGTGCTGAACCAAGTGTCTTCGCCACTCACAGCAGGACCTCCTGGGAGTCCTGAACTATCTGACCATCAGAACACACTTGGGTGCAATGTGCTTTGAAGTTATGTTCACCTCATGGCAAAATTCAAGAGTGGCCGTGCAGCCGCAGCCTGGCCTTGCCTTCTGATCTCAGAGACAGAGAGGAACAACACAACCACTGAGAAGCTCGCTCTGCTGAAGCCCTCCAGGCCATCCGCCTCCTGCGGATGTGTCCAGATGACGGCATGGCTTCTGTACCTCAGCACAGAGAGCTGCAGGTCACGGTGACAGCAGGCCTCTTCAGGACTGGATCCCTCGTCCATGCTGATGGCAAGGCCAGCAGGGAAGTTCTGCACAAGCAAGGGCACACCTGGAAGTTGACTCAGTGCAGGTGTCGGTTGGGAGCCTTGAAGCTCCCGTAACACATGGTCATGCACTCTGACTGTGTAAACTCCGCGGAGTTGGCCAAGTCAGCCACTGAGGAAGAGGGCACTGGCGCTTCTTCTCTCCTGGCTGTGGAGAGCAAGGGCAGCTGACTGCCTTGGTAGTGGGGGCCTGTCCAGGGCCAGGTGTGTTCAGTGACAAATATGACACTTGCAGAATCCCAGTTTCCCAGGACACTGCCCCCTTAGAAGAGAGCTTCACGTTTGCTTTGGGCAGCTTTTTAGGTGTCTCTTGTTTTTAGAGCACAGACCATGATTTCTGGCCCTGCCACAATCGCCTGAGGCAGATATTCCATAGGACCTTAGTAGAAGACGCATATTTTAAACCATTCACAGCTGCCTCCCAGCACAAGATTACCCTATGCAACAAATAATTGACCACGGATCCAGATAAGAACCAGCCAAGAAACGTACAAAATGGGATTTGGAAAGAAGCAACATTTTAAAACATCTTTTTCTCTCTGTCTACTTCTGAACGTGAAATTTGAAACGTGCAACCCTGTTAAGGGACAGTCACCTTCTACTGGAAAGGACCATGAATTGGGATCTGGAAGCCTGCAGTGGAGGGAAGGTGTGGGTCTGCCATGTAGCTTTGGAATCCATGGTGTTTTCAAAGATGAAGTCCGACACGTGGAGGCTGGTGTGGACAGACATGTTGAGGCTGGTTAGTGTCTGCTGAGCAAATAAGTAAATGAATGCAGAAATACAGAGGTCTTGAATCTTAGGAAAGTTAGTGGCCTCTTAAAAATTTCAATTTATTAAACAACCCATCCCTCTTAGCACTTCCCAGGAGAATCATGAAATATCATTAAATAGGAGTAGCACAGCCTCTCATCCTGGGACACTTTTCACCAATGCTGAGATCAGGAGGTGCTCTGGGTTCCACTCAGAGACCCAGCTCCAAGCCAGCCGCTGTCTCCTAACCGTGTATCTTAACATGTGCAGCTCACGCCTCTCCTCGCCCACCTGAGCGGGCCTGGAATATGAAGTCAACGTCAGATAGATTGTTAGATATAAGAAGGAAAATCTCACATTAATCCAGAATGCAAGGTCGATTTTAAGTGGACTTTCCCAAGCATATTCTAGGAGCGTGTGAATGTGTTCCTCTAAACCTCACCTGAAGTCTAAACCCCAACATGCTGGTAAAAGAGGGGGGGCTGGGGGAGTGACGAGGTTGTACAGGTGGAGCCTCCTTGCCTCCCATCAGGACGCCCGGAAGGACTCCACCCAGGGCGGAGAGCAGCTCTGTGCAGTGCCCACTGGAGCAAACAGCCTTTCAAAAGGCCACTTGCAGAAGGTCCAGAGAAGCTCACTCCGCCTTTCTAATAAAACCTACCCAATGACAAACACCTCCCCCTCAGCCTGTCCCCAGCGTCTGTGACCACCCCCTGCTCTGTTCCCACAGTCAGCTGCTCGGGATCCTCCGTGCCAGCAGGGACACACAGGACTTGCCTTTCTGTGCCCGGGTTACGTCTGCTCAGCAGGAGGGCCTGCAGCTCCACCCTCGACAAGGCTGAATGGCACCGGTGTGTACGTAGCGCATTTCTCCACCATCTCTAGGGATGGACGTGCTGGTGGACTCCGTCCCTTGGCTGTGGGGAGTCGGGCGGCAGTACACATGGGACAGCAGGTGTCTCCCCAACACAAGGCTCCCACACCCCTTGGGTGCACCCCCAGTGGGGCAACCTCTGGATCATGGGGCAGTTCTATTTTCGGTATTTTGAGGAACCTCCGATCAGTTTTCCATCCTGGCTGTGAGCTGATTGGCCTTTCCACCAACCGCGAATGAGCTCCCCTTTCTCCATCTCCTCAGGGCGTTGCCGCCTGGCTTTCTATTCCTCGTTATTATGGCCGTCCTCGCAGCACGGGGCGCCATCTCACTACGGCTGTGATCTCCCTGCTAACGGGTGTCAGTGCGTTCTCATGTTTTCATGCCCATCGGCACAGGCACGTCTTCTCTGAAGGCTGTCGGGTCTCTGCGCCTTGGAGTCTGGCTATGCGTGGGCAGCCGTCGGTCCCCCGGTTCTGAGGCTGCCTCCTCTTTGCGGGTTCCTGTGTGTGCAGAGCGTCCCAGGAGTCTCCTTCGGGGTGCGTTGTGGTGCCAGGCCTTGCCTTGTCCACTCTGAGCTGTTCTCTGTGTATGGCGTGAGGTAAGGGTTCAGTGGGTTCTGCACAGGGACCCTCAGTTGTCCTGACCACACTCTGGGCTTTCTCCACTGTGTGTCCTGGCAACTTTGCTGAAAGTCACCTGCACACGACATTGGGCTCATCTCCAGGGCCCCTGCGTTGTCACCTTTGGTAGCATGTCTGTTTGGATGTCCCCACGCTGCTCTGGTGACCGCAGCTGGGGTGCATCTGAACAACACTGGGCAGTGTGGCACTTCTGGCTTTGTTCATTTAAAGTTTGCCTTGACTGTCTGGGTTTTTGTTGTCGGATTCCGTGCTTCTGTATTAATTTCATGATTATTTTTCTATTTATGAAGGTCACCAGCAGTTTGATAGGAATTGATAGAACTTTGTCCCCCTTTGGGTAGCAAGGGGACTTTTTAAATTGCTGAGTTGAGAGATCTCTTGCCTCGTGTGCTACCTATGGTTATGATGGCATGTCATAGATTTCAAAAATGCTTAGATATTAGACTTCAGATGCTCTCATCACAAAAAATGATAAGTATCTGAAGTAATGGATATCTTAATTACCTTGATTCCATCGTTCCACATTGTATACCTATGCCATTATGTAACTTTGTACCCTATAAATATATAAATCTATTATTTGACAATTTAAATAAAAAGGAGACATTTAACATGGCTGGGTAAAGCCTTCTTGGTTGAGTTCTTAGAAATTGAAAAGAAAGGCATTATGAGTAACATATCCATTTGCAAGTCAAATGGCTTTTATTTCCTTGTTTTTAACAAAATGAAGGAAGACATAAATTATCAGTTGGAATACCATCAACTGACAAAAAGTAGTTTTGATGCTTTATCACCACAAGACTTTTCAAAGACCCAAATGGCATTGTCATTAAGACTTCCCTTTCCATCTGAAAAATCGCCAGTCACCCCCGAGACATCATAGGACAGGAAGCTTCAGTCACTGATGAGATTCTTCCCTTCTCTCTGCACGCAGCTACATGTTTGGGTTTTTTTTAACCTAATAATTTTTAAAAATCACGAAGAAATTCTCTTCCCCCTTTTCATTTTCTGAGGGAAAAAAAATCAGAATGACTATCAGCACGAAACAAAGCATCCTGAAGATAAGAAATTCATTTTGGGGAAACGTCAACCTGGGTAGAAAATACGACATCTTACGTGCTGAGTGACCTTGCTTAAGCTCTGAGCTTCCTGCATGACGGGACCCGTGAGTCACCTGTTAGGGCCAGACACCTGGGGATGGCCCATGGCACCCAGTGTGGTTTTAGGACAGTTGTGTCAGGAGCTGTGTGTGCTAGAGAAGAGTCCCTTCACTCCTCCCAGGGCCAGGCTTCTGCAAGGACACTGCCTCTCTCTGCTGCCACCATCAGCAGGCTGAGTCCCTTTCCCCAACAGCGCTCACTTAGTCTTGGCAGTTCTCGTCATTACGGGGGTGAGACAGCTACTGCTGAGGATGCCCACACCTATCAGGCAGGGGCCAGGGTGCGCGGGGACACTCTTGGCCTGTCCTCCCAGGCCTCCCTCTGTAATTCTGCTGCCAGGCCAACTTTAAAGACCAAGAGGGCTGGAGAGGTGGGAAGAGCTGCTCTGGCCAGAGGAAAGGCAGCTCTCACTCTGCAGCCCAGCCCTCGCCACAGCTGTAAGGCTGAAGCCCCAGAGTAAAGATGATGGCTGACTGCACCTCAACATCGGATTTCATGGGTTTCTCTGAATCATCTGTCACTGACATCTCCTTAACCACCAAGAGTCACACTCCAGAAGGAAGTGGGGAAAGGGACACCTATGAAGACCGAGGGTAAAGGGAGCCGCTCACCCTCCTGAAGCCCCCTCATGGAAGAGACTGGAGGCCTGGGGCTTGGAGGTAGCCAGCTCGGGCCTGGAGACGGCTCGAGCAGAGCAGAGCTAAAGACAGATGTGCACACACACACGTGAGACACTCACTCACATGTGCTCACTCAAACACATGCGCCCACACATGCCACACTCTCAGACACACACACAGCCACTCACATACATGCACACTCACAGACATATCCCCCCACATCTGTTCACACTCGCTGGGTGACATACACCTGTAATCCCAGTGATTCAGGCAGCTAAGGCAGGAGGGTCATAAGTTTGAGGCCCTCCTGGGCAACTCAGGGAGAGCCTGTCAAAAATAGAAAGGGCTGGGAATATAGCTCAGTGGTAAAGTGCCCCTGGGTTCAATCCCCAGCACACACAAAAAAAAAAAGAAGGAAAAAAAGTGTGTACATAGCCAGACATTCAGGAACACATTTACACACGAGGACACCCACTTGTACACGTGCATTGCTCACAGACATGCACATGCACACACATTTGCACACACTGTAATGTGTGCAAAGCACATGAACACACCCATTAACATAATGTGTGGGAAAATGCCCTGTGGAGAAGTTAACTAAAAATATGTAATGATGGCATTTGGGCTCCTGCAACCAGAGAGCTCGCCCAGCAGATCCTGCTGGCTAGGTCCTCTCAGTCGGCTGCCTGTGCACCTGCTTGAAGCCGCCATGCACAGCCCTGAGAGCCTCTGGGCACCTGGGGAAGGCTTCCAACCGTAGTCAGAGACAGCAAGGAGCCTCAGGGAGACAGATGCAAAACTTGGCTCTCAGGGTTATGGTCTCCTACGTAAAAGTGACAGCACCGTCCTCCCCGAGGAGACAGGTCTTGGGAGGCGCAGACATGGGAGCTTCAGGACACGTGCAAGATAGCTCCCAGCCTTGAGATCTTACTTTCAGATAGTTTGGATGTGATCTTTATGCTCACACATGACATGGTAAACCTGGAAAGAGGATGTCTTCCTGAGATGTGTTCATGTGTGTAGGCCCAAGAAAGGAGACAGGCAACGAGGGCACAAAGCTGACCAAGCCCACCTGTGCGCCCTACAACTCCTGGGTGCCTCTGTGGCATGGCTTCCTCACTGAAGGCAGCACGGCACACCCTCTTGGTGAGCTACAGAGGAGTGGTCAGCGTCCAGGCAAGTGCAGTGCCAGCTTACTGGTCAGCCTCCCTGGGCAGCCTCCTGCCCATCTCCTATGGCTCCATTTCTCTATTGTTGGTGACCTTGTGGTGGCCACTTTGCTTGGAGCAATTGACCATATGTATTAAAGCCTCTTCAAGAGGCAGGTCTTTAATCCAACAATTCCTCAGGAAGACGTTTAACCGAAGTAGATTCTTAGAAAAGTCCACCCAACCAGCACCCAGTTGCTCTCCACAGCATCATCCGAGACAGTGGTGACAGTGAACGCAGGACCAAGGACCAGAGGTAGGAGGTCCGACCCCTGCGAGCTGGTGGGGTGGACCTACCTCGGGCCTCAGCAGGACACTCGTGGTCTGTTCCATACAATATGGCATGAATGGCGGTCACAGCTGGGACTTCTCCCTGGTTTCGTAAGTTCATTTTACAGTCAGGAAAAAAAACACCATGAAAGTTTTCTAGCTGAAGAGAGGGGAAACAGGGGGAGTGGGCCTCAGCCCTGTGGACCATTCAGGCTTGGATACAGCCAAGAACTCTTGCACCTGTGGGAACATCCCAGGAGCCCACCAGGAGGGCAGGAGTGCTCTCCCGGCCGCCATATTCCTGGAACCTCCTCGCAGCATTTGGAGGCAGCAGTTGGGGGATCCAAGAAGACTTCCCCGGGAGCCCCCCTTGAGTGCTCAGCCCCTGCTAACCCACAGACCTGGGCCACACCTCATCCTGAGGGCCTGGGTAGTGCTTCCTGGTGTTGCTGTGTCCTCCTGACGGAGACCTTTCTGCTGACTGAGATGGTAGATGTTTGATACTTGCATGTATGAATAAGAGCTTCTTGCGGGGAGATGTAGGTTTTCTAGGACATTTTTGGAAACAAACAGTACATTGTAGCTAGTTTGCCAACAGAAGCCTTATAATCTCAGGCCTGTGCAATTTGCTTCCAAATCTCACGCCATTACGGTTCCACATGAGAGGAATGTTGGGTGCGACAGTTCGTTTACTTGCCATGGTGCAGAAGAGGAGCGTGGTATCACCCACGTGTGCAATTTGAAAACCTGTTCAGAGTTGAAATCCCTCTAACTACCCTCATCCTGCTTCTGCGTCCAGGGCAGCCATTTCCGCACAGTGCTGGGCTCCAGGGTGCTGCGCTCGGTTCTTCATAGATTCTGGCTGCCTCGAGGGCTGTCCTGGATGACCATGAGCAGGTCCTAAGTAGCCTATGCTGCCCGTGTGACAATGCAGGGAAGAAAATGCTTTCTTTGGTTTCCTTCATGTATCACTCTCTGAAAAAGGACCACCGTTGTGACCACTATGGGGGCAGCAGGGAGCCACTGCCCGTGCCAGGCTCACCAATGTCCTCCACCGGCCACTGCATCCTGGGCACACTTCTGGCTCTGGAGGGGGCTTCTCCCTGGGAGAAAGTGTCATCACAGGGCACCTCGCACTTACAGCAGCTTCTGCAGGGGAAATTTCCAGAAAATTAAATTTGAAAAATTCACAGTAGTGGTTGAGGATCTTATGGACTTTAATAATGCATTATTAAAAGGAAAGTCAGAGACATGGGGTACTATTATGTGGAATGATTTAAGCTCTCCGTGTGTTTAAAATAATATTCAAGTTTGGCCACAGTTTATATAATCAAAACTTTGTTAAATGCTTTTATTTTTCTGAAATGTAGTGTTCTATTCCCACCATGAGAAACACCTTAGAGGCAGACTGAACCCAGGGGCCACAGCGAGGTAGTTATCACATGTGCACAGTGAGCAGCGGTCAGTCTCCTGTGTCTCCAGGGACGGAGGCCTCTCTTCCCGGACTCCCAGGAACAAAACAGGTGCCTGCTGTGCGGCTCTAGGCTTGTTCCCGCCATGTCCCACTATGGGAGGGCGGGTGTAAAAACGGCATTTCGGAGGGGAGACATTCTGTCTCTACTGCGTCCGTCCCACCTTGGTCCTGGGTTCCTCATGGGGACCACCGAGGTGGAAACTCCTGACAGGTGTGTTTGGGAGTGCGTGCATTGCTTGGTAGGGAAGTGGACCAAGGCCAGCTCTCTTCCTCCTCCTCTGAGGTCAGTTAGCCCGGCAGAGGATGGAGCAGGGAATCACAGGGTTGCCCTGGATAAGCTTTTAGCTGGGTCCGGAGCCCGGGGGAGCCCCTGAGAGGACCAAGCGCTCACAGGCAGGTTTCCCGGGAAGTTCTTCCGCTAAATTCGCCTCGCAGTTCTCCAGCCACCTGGACCCACCCGGGAGGGTGCGCCGGGCCCTAAGTGCTACCAGTGCTGAACAGACGGTGTCCCGCCTCGCCTAGGTAATGCCCTCCACAAATTTGACACCTTGTATTTTGCAGGTTTTCTTTCTTTTGAAAGAAAATGGGAAACCTCTACCCCACCATCCCGGTGCACGGAGCATGACCTCAGCCCCTCCTGGCCTGGTGCGGCCCTGCCTCTTACTCTGCGTCCACTGCCACTGGTGTCCTCTCTGTGGAAACCCACCAGCAGGGACTAGACCCTGATCGTTTCTATAAAGCAAGCAAACGGCCCCACCAGCCGGGGGCTCTGCTTCTCACCGACAGGGCCTCCCTGTGGCCCACCTCCAGCCCTCACTTGTCTGTCTTCACAGCCTCCGGAACAGCCGCCCCAAACGTCGGGGCTCGAAGACCGAGCCAGCCCAGGTGGTCAGTCAGTGGGAAACGCTGTCCTCCCTGGCCTGGCCCTGCCCAGTGGGCCCTGCCTGCTGCCTTGGTGTCTGTCCTGCACTCCCCGAGCACACCCTGGATGCTGCTTGCTGAGTGTCTCTGACGTTCCTGTTCCTCTGCCCTAGGGTGCTTGCAGAAGGGGCAGGATATGTCTGCTGCCTTTACCTGAGCCTCCTCATCCCAGATGGT
>NW_025999991.1:9936983-9994326 GCF_001458135.2 Marmota marmota marmota
GAGAGGAGGCATGTTATGGTCCAGCCAGCCGGTTGTGAACTGACATGCTGCTCTTCCCTCCATCCCTAGTTCGCCCTCCAACTCCTACTCATGCCAAGACCTGGACCAGGCACATCAGTGCAGAAGCTGGAGGAGCAGCAGGGGACAGGCACTTACACCCAGAAGGCGCCATGAGACAACTAGCTGGGTCCCTGGAAGGCGGCTTCCTAGAGGAGAGAGGAAAAAGAAGGGAGTCCCGCTGCCTTAGCCCAGGGCAGGGCTCAGCAGGTCCTCAGGGCAGTTCCTGAAGGCGTGGTCACAGGGGGAACTGCACACTACTGGACGCGAGAGTGGAAGCATTTCCTGCGGGTTTCAGACAGGATGATGAAGACCCAGGAGCTGGAGACACGGGCAGTGGCCCTGGTGGTTATGTGGAGTCTTCTGCATGCCGAGCAGCTAGTCTGGACAGTCAGCACCACCACGCACACAGGCAGAGTCCGAGACCTGCTTGAGGCCTACCTTTCATTGGCTGGCTTTCAAGGGATCAATGGGGTGGTGACTGCATAGTTTCCTATGGCTGCAATAACAAATCACTCCAAGGTTATAATGCAAAAGTCATCTCATGGTTTTGGAGATCAGACACATAGAATATGTCCTCGGGGCTGAACTCCTTCTTTGGAGGTTCTGGGAGGATCTGCCCCAGGCCTCCTCTGGCTCCAGAGCCACCTGCCTGGCTGGGTCCTGGCCTCTCCCTTTTCACAGGAGCAGGGCAGCGACTCCGTCCCTCTCCGCCCTGTGTTCCACCCTCACTCTGTCTCTGCAGCTGACCCTGCCTCCCTCTTAGAAAGAGGGCCATGAGTGTCAAGGCCACCTGGACAACCTGGGGAAAGTCCCCAGCCTGGGATCCTTGACTTAATCCCACCTGCACACTCCCTGTTGTCATGCAAGGGGACACGTTTACAGGTTCCAGGATGAGGATGTGGCACATTCAGGGCGTTCTGCCCACCACCCTGCCCAGTTTTCTTGAATCACAGATGCTGGGATCTGTTGTCCCTTTGTTTCCGTGCCTTCACCTCGGGCTCCTATGACACCGTGTTGGGTCCTTCTTGTCTTTCTTCAGTCTCTCTCTCTCTCTCTGTCTTGATTTTTTTTTTTCATTTTTTACTCTCTGTTCTCATGAGATTTATTGCTCTTGTGTTCATGTTAGTTCTGTGATAAGAGTCACAAGAGGCATTATTTTTCGCTAAGTTCTGTCAGTTTTCTCGCCTGGTTTCTGAGTTTCTTTCTGTCATGTCAGTTGTGTGATCCCAGTTCTGTTGCTCACCCACACCTTGAACTATTTTCTTACTGTTTTCAACTAATTTTGAAATAATAGGCCATATGTTCATAAATGCACTTGAGACACTTTCCCGTCCTGTGTTCACTATCTGTACGAGGGTTATTTTGGGTTGTTCCTGTTCCTCCTGATGGCTTGGCATGGAATCCGACTGGTGTTTTGGTTGTGTATTCCCACGGGAAGCTGGTTTGCCGGAACATTCAGCACAGGTGTGGGTTGGAGTGTCTCTTTGAACTTCAGAGGCCTCTCCACTGAGCACTGGGGTTGTGACAATGGCTTTCTGATGCCTCTTGCTCCCCCTCAACTTTCTTTGAACCTTTCCTTTATTTTTTCCAATTTTCCTGTCTCACTGCATTTGTGGCCTCCCCCCAGAAAGGTCTCCTCAGCATAGTGTCTGTCCCACTGGGTATTTGACTGCGAGTTAAAAGCCCATGTGGTCTGGTTCCGGGGCCTCTGCAGACCTCCAGCTCTGTGGCTGCTCTCCAGCTCTCCTGCTGTGATGTCCGATAAGCTCGCCTTGGCTAATTTGCCTGCCCAGCGCTAAGCCATGTCCTCTGTGCCTCCTAGACAGACGCGGGATGCCGCGCGGGTGCTGCAGCTGCTGGTCTTGCACGCCCCTCCACGCTGAGTCCACAGTCGCGCTGCCTGGTTGTGTTGTAGATGTTGGGCTCAGGGCTGCTTCTCTGTCTCGCCACCCCTAGGCGCTCTGGCTGAGTACTGGCAGATTTGGAGAGGTTAAACCTATGGGGCCCAGCGGCCATCTTCCAGAACACCTAAGTACGAATTGTATTCTGCAAGAGAAGACCAGTACTGGGGAGTTCTGAGGAGAGAAAGAAGGTCATCTGATTTCCACGTTATGTTGTTCTGTTGGCTGTTGTGTGGAGAATGTGCTGGGGCAGACCTGGGAGGCCACTGCGAGGGCGCCCACAGGCCACAGGTGGTCTGGGAGGGGTACTGCCGGCAGGAGCACCTTCAATGCACTGTGTCTAGGCACTCATGGGAGCTGTGGATGGATGTGGCCAAGGTGGGAGGCCTAGGATGCTTCTGTGGTACCAGGTGTGAGCCTGGTACAGGTGCCACCTTCCTGAGCGGGACATGCTGGGGAGAGGTTGGGACGGGCTTGGAATGGATCCTTTCAGCTCAGCCTGGGAAGATGCTGAGCACCAAGGGTGCTGGCCTTTTGGGGTGGAGCCCAGGCTAGAGGCCAGGCCCCAGCATGGGAAAAGTCCCCTGAGGGAGAAGTGTGGATAGAACTGGGCCCTGAGATTAGCCAAGCAAACTCTAGATGTGGGAGGAGCTCTTTGACGCAGGAGGAAAATCAGGAGTGATTTTTTTTTTCCTGGAGCTGTGTGAACATGGCATTTCCTCAGACTGAGATAAGAGATGCGATGGTCCCAACCTACGTTGCTAACTCGGGCACACGAGGGTAGAGGCTGCCCCAGGAAGAACCGGGAAGACTAGCAGGTAGGAGCTCGGCCCTGGCTGAGGGTTCTGTGATGGAGGAGGGATGCTCAAGGGTGACTTCCGGGTCCGTCATCATGCCTGGCAGAGGTGGTGTCACTGCTGAGCTAGATACTGAGAGCAGGGCAGAGGGCGGAAGGCTGACACCGTGGGGCTTTTCCAAGTGGGTCTTTTTCTCCCACAAGGAACTGATAGGAACAGACATGACGTAGATTGAGCACGTGCAACGACATGGCCCATGTGTGACACGGGATGTGCTCACGCAAAAGGCCCTGGAGGCTGCCCAGCCTGGGCACCAGGAGGCGACTGACTTGGAGGGGGACCTGTGCATGGAACCCTCTCTCCTGAGGACTCCACAGATGGCCACAGTGTGCGACCCCCCGCTGTGTGCTATGACTCAATCAAGCCCCCGCTCCCACCTGGGGGCCACTGATCTTGAACACAGCCCCTCCTGCAGGAGGGGAGGGTCTGCAGTGCACGTCCCCTACGTGGGGTTGGCCTCCAGAGGACAGTCACTCCCTCCAGCTCCTGCTGTCCCCTCACAGGGAAAACCACTGTCGAGCATGAAACACGTCCTCACAAAGAACAAGGCCGCCCGGGAGCTGGACAGGATCCGTGGTCCTGTCTGCCATAGGGCGTCCCTGGCCCTGCCGCACACGGCTCTGGGGGGTGAGGGAGCAAAGAGAAGGTGACGGAGGTCCTGATGGGGCGGGGGACATAACCCCTGGGGAGGACGAGGTTGGCAGGCTCCAAGAGGGCAAGGAAGCCGGGTGTAGGGTGGCGAAGGTGGGTCCCAGGAAGACCTGGGATCTGAGGAGGAGAACCCACAGCAGTTCCTGAGGGGGGGGCTCCTATTTTCTCCCAGAATGCTTAGGCTGCTGGAGTGTGACACACGCTAGGACAGGTGTGGGTCTCTCCTTGTCTCCCCCACACTACTATCTCCAGCCCGCAGTGAGGCAGAGTGAGTAGAGGTGATTCACGCCACGGAGGGCGAGCCCGGCAGTGGGCACAGAGCTGACGCGTACTGGGCACCTGGTGCCGGTCTGCAGGGTCCTCCTCGGAGCTCTGGAAGGGCTCCCACCGGCGGCCAGTGACCAGCAGGTATGCAGGCCAGGAAAGGGAGCACCTAGGTGAGTGGGGGGCCATAGACAAAATGTGCTCCTGTGACCTGCTCCTGGGGTCACACAGTGCTGGGAGGAAAAGGACCCCAAATCCAGGCTGAAGTCTTCACTGAAGAAATGCAGCTAGGAGGAGAAACTGAGCAAGGAAGGGAACTGACAGGTCTGTTAGGCTGAGCCCCCTCCCCAGCACGTCCCCCGCTGTCTGCCACCCCTCCTGGGACCTGCACAGGACACCGAGCCCAGCCGGGGGTCTACCCACCAAGTGAAGCTGCCTCCTGCCCGGCCCAGCCTGAGTTCCTGGGGCCAGCCCTCTCTGCCGGCAGGCGGACGGCTTAAGGCTATGCTGCCCTGTTGATGTTAGGATTTAAGAACCCACAAAGGAAGGGCCCAAGGCTGGTGGGCTGAGTGCCTCAAGCACAGGGGCTGAAGGTCCTTCCCCTTCTCATGGGCATTTCCAATCCCATTCTAATTAGACCGTCTTCAACGTTCAGTCCAGCTTTCTTTGTCTGTCCTAATAGTCCCACTCCAATTGCTTGTACTTTCAACTCTAACATTTAAATCCTTTTTAGAGGGAGGAGGTCACGTAAATTTTAAAAAATTAAATTTTAAGAATTCTTCCATTTCCTACAGAGTGTATCAGAGAGATAGCCAGATTTTATCTGGAAATTGTGCATTCCCTTTTACACATTTAAATGAAAATCAAGGTCTCAGACAGCTCTTTAGTACCAAAATGGGAAATCCATTAAAACAAACAGAGCCCTCTTAAAAGTCGGGCGTTCATTTCTAATTGACAACGGACACATTTTGCGCTTTGAAAGGGACATTTTTTGACTGATACGAAAAGAAATGGGTGGCTTTCAAGTGAAGAAGGCTTGCTCCCATCGACTGTTTAGTTTTATTGAGAGATAAATATAAAATTGATTCATTTTCTTTCAAAGATGAACAAATGCAGCCAGAAACTGCACAGATAGCGTGTCACTAATAAAAACCAAGTATGCACATTTTAGCTCCTGGGGCGAGGTGAGGGCTGGCCCACCAATCTGTTTCCAGCCGGACTCCAGGTGTGTGTGTAAAATGGGACCCAGCTCGCAGTGCACAGTGGCCGGGCCATGTGCCTGTCTGTGACACAGGGCCACCAAAGGCGCAGGATGAGGCTGCCCCAGCCTAACAGACGCGCTGTGTACACAGACAGCAGCTAGCCTGTGGGACTCAGCCGGGCGTTCTAAGAAACCGATTTGCAGGGCAAATACGGAATAATCCACGTTTAACCTTTAAGCTCACAGCACCAGAGTGTCTTATTTATCTGTGGCTTTCTTTCCTTCCCCTTTCATCCTCTCCTTTCTTTTTAGGTGAAGGGAAGAGTGAGGCTCTGAATGATTTGTAAAGAGGAATCATCTAGTTACCGATTTATAATCACCCTACAGTCCATGCCGACAGTCCAGTGACAGACACAGTGTCACATCTAGGGACAGAGAGCAGCTGTAGCTGCCTTACTGAGGGAGTTCACTGACTGAGACACAGAAACCGACCAGAGGCTGTTAATGAAAATCATGAAATAAAATAAGTGGGCGTGGAGGAGGCGGCCAGCTGAAGGGCGCTCCTTACCCAGCTTTGCGGCCGGCTTGGGCAGCGCTAAATTATGAATTTTGTCACCGTTGGCTTCCACTCCCATGTATCTCTGAAGGGCAGATGACCCAAATGAATGCAAATCGAATTAGGTTTCCTCTCAAGACTTTAATACCATAAATGAGAAGGAGCATTCATCACAAATAACCAGGGATTGTATACCAAAGTGCTTGAAAAAAATCAATATACTTTCAGCTGCTCCCGGCCTATAAATGTAAATGAGAAGAGATATAAAGCTGATACGCACTAAAGAAAGGTTATTGAGGGAGCAACACATAACACTAGGAAATCAATTGAATAAACTTGAAAAATGATTCAGATAGAGTAGATATGAACATAGAAAATCAATCATATAATTTAAAGAATAAACAGCTTGAACCTCACAAATCTCCCGTATGGTTTTAGAGTGTAGGATTTTTAATTTAGCATTGATATAATGCCAAGCTATGAGAATCTGCAGATGGCGGAGGCTAGGAAGAAAATCAATTCATTCTTGTTCTATGGTCTTAAGGGGTATTTGATATTTACAGCAGGGCAGCATGAATCCTTGTATAAATTTACATTTTAAGAGATAAAGGGCCTCTGTATTTTGTCTTGTTATTGTTAATAGAAACTGTCTACTTTTATTCCGTCCACTTTCTGGGGAAGCGTAGCTGTCTTTGTGGTGCTGTGTGTCACAGGCAATTTTCTAGGCTTTATTTTCTTGATACACAAAGTTTTGCTTTGTGCTTTTTTTTTTCCACCGCAAGGCAATTGAGGTGGCATAATTGCATCAGTGCTACAGAAATACAGGCTGCAATTTGGGGGAAAAAAAACAATTCCAGACAAGTTCATTTATATGTTGTGTGGAGGTTTAGAGGTTAAGAAAATGTGACAGGGTACAAGTAAATGTATATGTAAATTCAAGAGACTTTCATTGCACTTATAATCAGTTATTTGCCTTTTTGCTTTCAACTCAGGGATTTGTCATTAGGAAAAGCTGAAAAATCAAATTCGCCAATGATCCCACAGACGCCAACTTGCAAAAGTGCTTCCCAAACTCGAGCCGGTCGTAACTCTGACCCAGGCACGCAGGCGCTGTGGAGTCTGCAGGATGAGTGATTTGCAGCTGCTCATTTGCCTGATGGAGATGCACCCACTGCAGCGGGGTCTTCTTGCTGCTGTTTCCTGCTCATCAGTCACAGCATCCAGGAGGAGAGGCCTGCACCTTACCAAAGGCACCACCGTGAGCCACACGGGGGCTGTGGCCAGGTCTCCGATACCCAGTGATCTCCACTTAGTGTTGATACTCAATTTGATTACATATTTTTCTCCTGTATAAAAGCAGACACAAATGCAGGTTGTCCTTCCATGAACTTACCAACCTGGATGCCATAACTGTTTGCAGGACATTACTCTCAGTGGGAGTGGTGTGTCTGAGATCTGGGGAATCACATAAAGCCTTTTTGGACTGTTCTGTGGCTGATTCTTCTCAACTGTCTTCCTGGGATTCTAAATTTGGAGGAGGTCCTGAGCCAGACAGCAGCCAGTGTCCTGACAGAGAGAGTAGAGAACACAGGGGTAAGAGGATCTGTGGGAAGGCAGCGAGGGTCCCAGCCCCTGGTGTGGGATGGCACTTGTGAACATATTCTTTATCCTGTTCCTTTCCAACCATGACAAGGTTTTCAGGGGGATTTAGATCTTTTAGATTTGGGATTGCTGGGTTTTTTTCATCTACATTTTAGGACAAATGTGCGAGATTTCTGGTTGCAGGAGCAGGGTGCACTGTGCAGGAACTCAGGGCCAGGACAGCGTGGTGCTGAGCTCCTGGGCCTCCTCTGCCTCGTCCACCCGGACCTGGAGCTATCGAGGTCAGCGAGGCACAGGCACCAACAGGTGCAGGTAAAAGCCAAGTCAAAGACGGCCACCTCCCTCCAGACAAAGAACCGGGTCAGGGGCTGCCCAGAGAATTGGGTTTGGCCCAGAACTTCCCGCCTTTAACTCTATACCATGTTTCAGGACTCTCCTTCTGTCTGCTTTCAGAATAAGCGTCTCATATGGCCACACCTATGGTGAACACTCTTGAAAAGTGTACAAATGTGTGCACACCAATCTGGTACTTTCTAAGCAGTACCTAAATAGGTGGGGGTGGGGGGTTACCTGCCACCCTGAGGAGGACCACGCACAGGCCTGGAGGTCCACCTGAGCTCGAGGCTGACGCTGGGCTCCTTACAGTCAGCAGCCTTCACCCCTTTGCCACCAGGTCTGAGAGACAAAACCCGCTCGGGTCTCCCGCCAACCCCAGATGGCACGACCCTGAGTTCAAGTGCCAGTTCTGTGGCCTGGCCGTGTCAGGAAAGCTATTGTCCCTCCTGCTGCAGGGGCCATCACGGCCATCCTGGTGCTGATGGTGCTCCCCAAACAGAGAAAAGTGTTGAAATGAAATAATGAGAATCTATAGAGATGATTGATGAAGCTTTGGTCAATGTGGGTTTCAAGGGCCAGGTTGGGGGCTGAGGATTCAGCTCAGGGATGGAGTCCTTGGCCAGAGGCGGAGGCCCTGGGTGCCATCTCTGCTGCACAGGGATAAAGTGAAGTGCTCGTCCGCATTAAGACGGGGAGTGAAGAGAAGGGTTTCCCCTTCCATTTCCAGCCCCCTTTCCCCTTGGTGAGTATTCTAGTGGAAACGTGTGAGCAGAGATATCACTTACGCATCTCGAGACCAAGCCTGATCCCTTCACTCCTAGGACACCTCACTCTTCTTGGATTAAGCACACCCAGAAGCCACCCACATGAAAACATACTGACAGAGACTGGCAATCTCAAGTGTTGCTTTGAAGTAGATGTTCTGGGTTTCAGTACACTTTTCCTGCATGTCATATAACTGTGTGTGAAAACACACGGATACATGTGCACACATTTGGACCATGGCAGCTAATTTTGTAATTTAAGCATTCTAATGAACTACCTATGGACATATATTAAACTGATTGACAAAAAAAAAAAAAAGTTTTAATTGGTCCTGGTTTGCATTGTGTAATTTATTGCACAAACACATACACAATAATAGGAGACTTTTTCCTTTTTTCCCCTTTAAAAGCATTTTTATGACTTGGTATTTACATTACTGAATCGGTTGCTATGTGTGTTTGATTTTTAAGACCACATACAAAATTGCTACCTCCAAAAGACAGGGTGAGCACAGAAGTTGATCTTTCTTTCTGATGTCAATATCAGAAGACAGACTGGAACAAAGGCCTTCAGCCAGGCAACGTTGACTGGCTTCTCAGATCTGAAAACTGGAGGCAGGACACTCCCCAATCCTGTGTGTCAGGGATTTTGCTGAGTCTCAGGAAAATGGCAATAATTTAAAAAATAAATGAATAAATAAACACACGTGGACAACAGCCCTTGTCCTGCTGGAGGACAAGAGGTCAGTGTCAGGACACACTACAGAGGGAAGGCAGCTGATAGATGGCCCAGCACTCAGGTGCAGGCAGGGAGGGTAGCTGTACAGAGAGGGGAAGCCAGCAAGAGGGCAGGCGGACAGTGGCAGTGCACACAGGGAAGCCACCCTGTAGGAGGACTCAAAGGCGGGAACCTGACCTGCTACGTCCGTCTCTCCATATTGCTCAACTGTACAGCAGAGAGGGTCCAGATGGGGACTGGGGCTGGAGGGGAGGCGGGTAGATCAAGATGCCAGAAGAAGTCTTGGCACTCTGCATGGTGCTGACTGCCCAGGGCCCAGTGTCCTCCTGCAGAGAGCAGCAGCAGGACTTGCCTCTGAGAGCAACCTGCCACTTTCCTTCAGAATCCTTTTGATTATTAAGGGCTTGGCTCTTGCAAGAGGTAAACTTTGTTCATCAAGTGATCCTGTCACAGGCAACCAGAATGTCCCACTGGGGATGGGAGAAGGGTTGAAAGCCACCAGTTAGGACAAAATTATAAAAAGATAATACAACACTCAGAATATATGCAAGAAAAAACATAGCTTTGGCCACATTTGTTGTAAAAGAACACAACCTTTAAAATGGAATATAAGAGGAGTTTCTATGTCGGAAGTCCTAGCTCTTATCCAGCTCCTCTTTTGTTCACACAGGTGTCTGTCTCTGGTTGTGTCTCTCTGCCTGTCTCTCTGTCTCCATCTCTCTTCCCACACACTCTGAAACAAAACACCGACCATCCTGGGGGTCTTTCTGGAGCACGTCTCTGCATACTTAATCCCAGCGATATTTATTTATCTGAGAGTAGAAAAAGGAATAAACGTAAGAAAAGGTCAGGATTTCTGCTCTTTCAGTGTGTTTCACTAGGGACTGAATTAGTAGCAAACCAGCAGGACCCGGGAAGGGTGGCACAAACCGCTGTGAGGACGGTCGTGCTGTCCTGGCACAGTGAGGCAGAGGCCCAGCGCCTGGTAGGCATGCCCGCTGTGCCTGCTTCACCCTGTGCGCCTCTGCACGCAGGCCCGGCTCAGCTCAGGAATGCAGTCCCATCCCCAGAGATCTCAGAAGCTTCCCCACCCTGCAGGTGTTGCCACCCCATCATAGTTGACACAAGACTCAGAAGAACCAGGAGACATGACCCAGCAATGGGCTGGCATTTGTACCATCCGTCTCTGAATGCCAATGTCAGACCCCAGCACTAGGAGCAGCCTAGCTGTGTCCTAAGGACGAGCCATGATTCAGACACAGCAGCACTTCAACCTACCGACAGGCTCTGACACTGGGCATCATTATTTATTCTCTCAAAAACTCATTTCCTTCATGTTTAAAATGTGAACGACATAATTTCAAAGTGGTCAAATAAATATGCATACAAAAATTGCAGTATAGTGTTGCAGAGAAACGTCCTTATCATGACGAACACGTACATTCAATGCCACGTTGTTATCAATGTCATGAGCTGTCTTGGGGGTGTGTGGTTTCTCCTGCAGCACAAGGAGGGATTCACAGCCCTGGCTCTGAGAGTTCTGATTAAGTCCTGGTCCTGCAAAAGGCAATACAGGGGCTCTATTTGGCCCAAGAACCTGATTACAATAGTGCCCCTATTGCTATGGTTTGGGGATATGCTGTGAGAATTCAGATTTATTTCTAAAGATATCTGAGCTAATATTTGCATAAGTTTTTACTTCTTTGTATGCCCTGTGACTTTTAGAACAGGTCCTCTGGGGCAAAGCAGCAAAGGAAAATAAGGAGGGGCAGACCTGAAGGAAATTCATGCCACGGCTGAGCTGTCAACAGGAGGTGACGCCTTTAGCAAGGAACGAGTTGATCAAATCAATACTGAAGGCTTCAATTATCTTTAGCTATCTATGGTTCTTCTATTTTAAAAAATGGTTATCCTAAATCTCTATTTTGAGTAAGAGCATTGCAACTGTGCATGGATACTACATTTGACTTCCTGGGCATCTTTCATTTCAGAGCAAAACCAGGTTGAGCCCACACGTCTGTATTCTAAAGGGATCTGGTCTTCGGTGGAGATGTCCCACTCTAACCAGAGATGCAGGAGCACCTGGTTCCCAAGCCCTCAGTCTTTCCCCGCATGTGACCAATGTCTCTAGTGTCAACCTTGCGGTCACTCAATTTATGAAATCATGACGTTGTGGCCAAGTCAACACTATGATAAATTCTTTAAAAGCCCAACGTCAGATAATTCCTGGATAACAGGGAAGGCGCCCACTGTGTCCCTGGGGTGCTCTCCTGTCAGAGCCTGGTGGCATCTGGTTCAGTAACTGTCCTCGCGGCTGCAGTCTCTTCACCGTCCCAAGACCACAACGACTACATCTCCAGAAGGACCGAGAAGGGTGTGGGTGAGGAGCTCTGTCAGCCTCCCTCGCGGGGAGAGCCAAGCCTTCCTGGAAACAGGCCGCTCCTCCCTCTCCAGCTCAGGGCTGCCTGGGGCCCACACCTGAAGCAAAGACGGCTCCCACAGGGTTCCCAGGCACCAGCCACAGCCACCCACGATCGTTCGCCACTGTAGTGTCACTAGGAGAAACGGACCTGCCATTTAATCCCCCAAATTTATGTTCATTAGACCTGAGGGGCTAGGATGAGGGGCGGGTGTTCTACCTCTGAGCTGCATCTCCAGCCCTTTTTATTTATTTTGAGACAGGGTCTCACCAAGTGGCTGAGGCTGACCTTGAACTTGTGATCTGAAGGTGTGTGCTCACTGCACTAAGCAGGAGCCCTCCTGGCTCCCTGCAGGCTCTCTGCAGGGACAGCTCCACCCCGTCTGGCTGTGACGGCTTGGGCAGCCCCAGAAGCATCTGCTATAGCCTCGTCTTGCTGCTGGGCCTCCCTTCCCGCTGGCCCAGTGTCCATCCCTGGAGCCCTGCTGGCCCTCACTGAGCTGCCTGATGTCATTCATGATGCCAGGTGGGAGACCACATTGCCTGAGGATTGACCACTCCTCATGGAATCCCAGTCTTTGGACAGTACCTGGCCCCTCCGCAGAGCACTGGCGTCTCTGGTATCCATCCATGTTCCTAGGTGTGTCTTTTGCTGAGTCCTTCTTTAACGTGAGTCTCATGGGGGCCTGAGGGGACTGAGAGGCAGACTGGTTGGCAGTGAGGGCCAGGCAGTTGGAGATGGGCGGTGCTGGTCCTTGTTCATGTCCCCAGCAAGTTTGCTGGGAGCTGGAGCCCAGGCACCCCGGCTCCTCACTCCCTCTGTGCACAGGTTCCCACACCGGGCGGGAGGGCTCTGAGTTAGGACAGGATGCACTACTTGAATTCCTGCTTTTGGGAACAGCTATTCCTGGCCAAAATGCCGGCTATTGTAGGGCTAAGCCCAAACTGAGCAAACGAATGTGTGTGTGTGTGTGTGTGTGTGTGTGTGTTAGTAGTTTAAATCTATTTTAAGGCAAGGTGGAATTTGCAGAGCTGAGGAGGCTCATGGACACGTGTGTCCTGGGTGCACTTATCTCACATGCTCCCTCAGCTTTGCTGCTCTGCACCGAAGAAGCCCACTCAGCACTGCGAGTCCACACACAGGGCAGATTGCTTAGAGCAAGGACCTGCCAAGGTACGATTTCCCTTCATGCTGCTCCCACTTCAATGCTTAGAATTGGGTAGCTGGCACAAGTGCGGGCGCTGCAGGTTGAGCTGAAGTTGAGGCACATACTTATGCACACAGTCACCGACTGTAAACAGACCTTAGGAGCCAACCAGTGCCAAGGGCCTGGGGAGGACCGTCACCCACAGATGTGTGCAGAGGTGCTTGCCCTGGGGGTGGAAGGAGGGAGACAGGCCACAGGGGCTTCCTCAAGGACAAGCTGGGATGTGTCTTGGGTCCCGGAATTAGGACAGGGCCCCTGACAGCCACTGCCCGTCTGCCCCCTGGGGTGTGGAGAAAGGCCTGGAGAGGAGTCTGGCTGGAGCACTCTGCGAGGAAGCAGGAGGCCACGTCGCAGAAGGTTCTACAAGTGTGTAAAGGAAGAGCTCTTTGTCCTGGGACAGCGGAGGCTTCGTCAGACCTGCTCTGGGAAGGCGGGAGCCCTCTGGCTCTCCACCCTCCTCGCCCTTCAGAATCCCTGCCCTCTCCCGGGGAGTTCCGACCACGAGCCATTCTGCCGTTCTGTGTGGTGCTGAGGTTTCTGCAGATGCTGAAGGAATGGCTGCAGGTGTGTGGAGCTCATAAACCATCCTTTAATTTAGGTCAATCTCAGGAAAATTAATTAATAAAGTGGTTTGGGAGGTTTATAGGGAAATATTAATATAATCCCGATTGATGGATCCAGCAGGAATTGTGGATATCAGAACAGCGTGTTCACTATCCATCTATTTGCTCCAGCAAGCAGCATTTACAGTGGAGTGTTAATTGTTTGGCTTAAAAGTGTAATTTATTTTTCACTGCTGAATTAGCAATACTTAGATGTATTATGCATGCTTTAGTAAAGAGAGCAGATTAGTTAAGTTCGAGCACGTGACTCTGAGAGGCCTGTGTCTGAATTGAATATGAACCACACGAGCAGGCTGACCTATGAGGGACATGAGTGGCACCACATAAATCTAGCATCTGTTTTGGGCAAAGCTGAAATTACTGAGTTTTATTCATAAAATATTTATGCCCTCTATGTGCAGCAATTGTTGCTCGGTGCCAACTGAATGATTTTCTACCTCAAGAAGCAAATGAGTTTTCAACTTGTTAAACTTAACCCCGATGTCCATATGTTCAATCTGTTTTTTTTTCATATCCAGGAGAATGGTTCATGAATATGTAGGAAGCAGTTTTTGTTTCTTACAGTTGTGATTCCAGAATCAATGTGACTATAAACGGAAAGGTAGCTGTTAAAAATGCACGTGTCACTGTCTGGGAGAAGTAGCAGATCAAGTGTGCTGGAGCCCAAGTTTACAACCTGTGGCGTCTGGGGTCTCCAACTGGCCCAGAGACCTCCAGAACTGTGGGCTCGGTCTGGTCTGCATGCTTAAGGCACATTCTGAATGTTGGAAAGTCCACATACAGAACAACTTCTTCGAATTCTCAAAGGGTGATGATAATAAATGAGAAAGTTAAGAACCACTCTGCATGTTGGTTAGAAATCACACAATGCTAGACGTAGGGATGGATTTGTAGCACTCATGAAGGGAGTTAGGCCCCACGGGTATGTGGCCTTCATCATGCACCTGGCAACAGAGCAGAAGCAACCAACAAGGACAGCTTCTTGAAAACGAACTCAGAGGCCCTGTGTGGGAGCTCATTTATGTAAAATGAGGAAATAAGATATTTGAATATATTTTGCTTTCCAGTGAAAATTATGGAAAAACAGAACCAAAATTATAAAGGTGTTTGCAGAGGAGGAGATTGGGTTTAGGAAAGATATCTTCAGATTTTTGCCTGTGATTTTTAAATTTGGCAGTGAATATTAATTCAGTTATCAATATTGTTATCTGAGAGCAAAACATAGGGAAATAAAAACGAGGAACACTACCAGGCACAGAGAGGAGCAGGGGATCTCAGCGACGGCCCTGGGAAGGAGCCTAGCGGGAGGTCCCTTGTGGGCTGTGAGTCTGCTATTCTGCCCCGCAGCCGCAGGGCTGGGGTGGCAGGGTTCTCCCTATGCCACCCAGGAGCAGGGGCCTCGGCTGGCTGTGCCCCTTCGGGCTGCTCTGGTCATGTGAGTGGTGGTTGTCGGGATCTAGGGGATGGCTCTAGACCCTGGCGGGGTGTCTTGAGGTCTTGCTGTCGGGAAAACTGAGCCCAGCAGAATCCTCTGAACCTCACCTCCCCACAAGGTCTGAGTGGTTGCCTGGGGAGTGGAGGGTGCGGGGAGCCCAGCAGATGACACCCTGGGTGTGCCGCAGGTGTCACCTGTGTTTCACATCAGTGTTTGTCTCTACCGGGGTGGTGCCCAGTCTTGCAAGGAGGCCACTACAGCCACAAACTTGCCCCCCCCACCGTGTGCCATGGGTAGTTCACACCATTCACTCAAGAGTGCTTGCTCAGAGCAGAGCAGGGACGTTTTCATGGCCTGAAACTCCCAAACCTCTGTTCTACATTATCCCACGGTTTCTGTAAACCCCATTTCTCTGTCTGATTTCTATGTTAGAATGTAAAATTTAATAATGACAAAGTCACCAATGACTGAGTGACTAGGGAAGGAGACAGGGCAGTGTTGGGATGGCTTATTAAAAGACAGCTGGACTTGGAACAGTGACATGTAAGGAGAGAGTAGTTTCAGATCAGGGGTCAAAAGTCCTGTCTCGGATTCAGGGTCCCAGCCTGTGGAGAGACTGGAAGTACTGTGGTTCAGAGTTCCAGCACCGATAGGTGAATTTGTTCATCCTTCTAGGACTCAATGTTTTCATCGCTTCCATGGGAATATTTATGGCTACCTCACAGAGCTGCTGTGGTCTATATTATTGTGAATGTAACTTAACTTGAATTTTAATCAGTCTGTGTTGATAGACCTAGGAATATTTTTCATGAGTGACAGCAAAGGGAAACTTAATAACACACCTACACACACCTGCACACACACACACAGACACACCCCTACACACACCTGCACACACACACACACAAGTATTTTTCATCCCAATTTTAGCAGAAAATATCTTCTACAAAATACATAAAACAACTACCAAAGCCCACAGACCCTAATCCCATGTCGACTGCCCTTTTGCATTTCTATCCTCTCCAAGTCCCTCATACCTGAGCTGGAGGTGGAGGGAGGTCATCACACACAGCCAGGACAGCAGAGGCAGGTCCTGAAGCTCTGGGCACTGGGAGTCCACATCACTGTGCACCCAGTGTGCAGTATAAATCACTTTTGATTCTCCAAACTGACACTAATTCTGGTTTTCTCTCATATTAATTTCCCTGCCAATCATCAACTAATGGATTCAGGTGTCCCAGCCTGAATTAAAGATAAATTATTTGAAGAAACTCCAGAGTTACCAAGCCAGAAGAAGCAGAAGGGAATTTTAGCGAAGACAAGTAGCACAGGAAGGAGGTGCCCTTTTCCTGTCTTTTCCTGGGAGGCCATGTTTCCTAGTCATGAGGCTAGAGTTCAGGAGTCCAAGGGAAAGGAGCAGAGTGGGTTTGAAGAATGTCAGACCTGCTGAAATTAGAGGAAGGATCCCAGAAAGGAAAGAGCCATCCCCCAAAAGTAGGAGTACACCTCCCTGCAGCCATCACCGACTCCAGACGGCACAGGAAGGTGCAAGCCTCAGGGCCCGAGGGAGATACCTCAGGAGCTGACCATCAAACACGAACTCAGACCCAGAAACCTCTGAGCCAGCAAATGGGGGGAAAGGCCACCCTTAGCACGTCACAGACCAGGGAACAGCAGTGGGGCAGGAGAGGTGGAATGGCTGAGGGCAAAGACGTGGCGTACAGAGGGCGACACCTTCCCAGTGGGCCCAGTTTCGACCACAGGGAATATTGTCAGAAAGAGAAAACCGCGAAGAGGTAGAAGATACTGTCACATGGACACCCTTCTGGAGTTAAAGTCCAAGTCACCATGTTTTCAGATGAGTGAGAACTTAGAGCACTTGCTGCCAGAGGCCCTGCACTATGAGAAATGCTTTAGAGAATTCCCCACAGAATCAAAACAATGTCATGGTGAGATAAGGGAAATAGGAGCCCAGAAAGCAGCACGTGGTGGATACCTCGCCAGCAGGAGGCCAGGGAGACTCAGCCGTCAGCAGTGTCCCGTGGACTTAGTGCTCATCCGGATGAGTCTGGATGCACCTGAGAGAAGAGCATAGTCACTGCCCACAGCAGGACATACTGAGTGCTGGACCCACGGGATGGACCAAGGAGAGGGTAGGGAAAGTGCAGAGACAAAGGAACAAAAGAAGGCAAATAGCAAGTTCTGAGGTCTAAATCCAACCCATTAAATAATCCCATTAAATGTTAATGGACTTGACACTTCTGTAAAAAGGAAGAGTTCTCAGAAGGGGTAAAAAGCAAGACAAAACTATCTGCTGTCTACAAGAAACACACCTCAAATGTGAAGACCAAACGCCCGAGCAGAATGGGTCAGCTTTTATCACACAAACCCAAATGTGATCCAGCCGGTGCAGTTGCTTCATCGGCCACAAGAGCAGGAGCATAAGATGAAGGAGCAATCAGCAAGAGCAGCAAGGACACAGCATCAGGTGCTAAAGCATTTGACGTGACACACCACTAAAGAAAAAAACTGCAGGCCTCCAACATGGCGGGAGACTGTGACTCCATGCCTTCTTGATTATTGAGTCAGATAAGCACACTGAAAAGTCATTGTGGGTATTGGAGTTATCACTGCCAACAGACGTGGCCTGGTTGATATTTATAGCATTCTATGCAGCAGTAGAATTTCTATATTATTTTAAATGCACATCCACCAACATAAACTGTGTGCTGTGCCATCAAGCAGGTCTTACCAAATTGAAAAGGACTAAAGTCACACAGAGTCCAAGCATACTGAAGTAATATTAGAAATTAAGAGTAATAGAATGTGTTTAAAGTCCTCAACTATTTGAAAATTATCTGAGACACTGTCAAAGAAATCCACAAATCCAATTGAAATCTCAAGGAATCAGAGCATATTTTATAACTAAATAAAACAGAAAATACAGCACATCAAAAATTTTAGGATGCAGAAATAGAAGCTTTTAAAAGAAAAATGATATTTTAAAATGCCTAAAAGAACAGGATTAAAATTAATGATATATCTTGAGGAAGTTAACTTTTAAAAAATGAATAAATTCCAACAAAACGAAGAAGGAGGAGGAGGAGGAGGAAAAGGAGGAGAAGGAAAATCCAGGAGAAAGCAATGGACTAGAGTGTTCCATGAGTAGAAAACAAAGACCAGGAAGTTCACAGCAGGGATTGCTTATTGCAGGGAAATAATAAGACGGATAAACTTCAGCTACAGTAGTGATGAAAAAGGAAACTGCAAAACTTATTTATATCAGGAGTAAAAGAGATGATATCCTGCAGCTGTTTAAAGGACTATAGGAAAATAAGATAGATTACTCTGTGCCCATCAGTTGAAGGACTTAGAAGAAGAGAGTCTTGTCATACATGACTTAACAAAAGCACTGTGGGTTGGGACATCTCCTTGAGGCCCCCACCCTGCCGGGGAATGCCTGCCCTGTGTGGCATCTCCAGTGGCAACCACAGGACCCCCAGCACCGAGCCTGGTGCAGGAGGCGAGCGCTCCCCTCTCGCCGGCCCATGGCTGGCAGCAGCACCAATGGATCCTTATCTGTTCCTATTCACAGAAACCAGAAGTAGCAACAATCGGGAGTCCTTAAAATAGTGCAAAAATCAGGGGCAAAAGAATGTTTTCGAACATCACTTTTTTTTTATATAGGAATAAGAACATTCAAGAATTATGTGCTTTATATCTTAAAGTGGAGGTGAAAGGACTCTCTGGCGCGGTGGGCTCAGTGAGCTGTGAGAGGTGGTGTCACCTTAGAGATTCAGGAAGTGAAGGAGAGGAGAGTCTGTGTAGCAGAATGCCGGGAGGGGCCGACCTCGTCCACGGAGCAGAAGTGACAGTGGGGAAAGCCCCACCCTGCGGGGGAGAAGAGGTCTGAAGGCTGCAGGACTTTCTCCTGCAGACTGGATGTGTCCCGGGAGCAGCCCAGGACATGGCAGAAACAAGAGGCACCCTGGAGTTGGAGAGCATCTGGCCCTGGGGCTCCGTGAGCTGTGCCAAAGCCAAGGAGGACGCTCAGGTGGCCGCCCAGACTCCTGACAAGCCAGCCCCACCCAGAAGGCCGGATCCTGTTCTGCCAAGGGCCTTCCTCCTCTGTCCAGCAGGCTCTTGTCCCCAGGTCACCAGCCTCACTGTGGAGTCCCGCCGAGGGTCCTTGGGATGAATGCCACTGCTGATCCCACACACCCATGCTGGGCTGGAGTTGTGTCCTGCCACTGTCCCCCACTCTGGGCTTCCCAGCATGAGCCCCAGTGGCCGTCCACTCTGCTCCGTTCTAAGGTTCCAAACCCTTTGTTATAGTGTTGTCCTCTCTCCCGCATCTGTAAGGCTGACATGTGGCACTGCCCTTGCACCCCGCGGGTTCCTCCCAAGTTTCACTACCAAGCCCATCCCAGCCCCTCACCTCCGCCACCTTCACCGGCTTCCTGCACTGGGTCTCCTCCGGCAAGCTGGCCGCACCGGGCCAGGGTCCCCGCCCTCCTCCCTCCGGCAGGTCTTGAGCTCCCGTCCTTGCTGTTTTGAAGCAGCACTGCCCTTCTTGTCCTCTCCTGTCCCATGTTCCTGCCCCACTGCATCCACCACCTGCAGGTTCTGCTCGACCTCCTTCCACATCTCCAGGCATCCACCCCTGATGGTCTAAAACAACACGCCTGCTGCTCCGAGGGGTCCGCACGTCTGTTCCTCAATCCTACCTCACACAGTGATTCCTGTGGTGTTCCTGACCTGCACAGACAGCGACAACTTGGAAGAAACATTCAAACAACGAGCTTCTCCCCTCAGCCAGCCAAGGCCCAGCGCGGAGCTTTCGGGCAGCTTTAGAAAGGCCCTGGCGAAGAGCCGAGGTCAGGCAGCTGTGCATCAGGCACAGGTGACCAGGGAGCAGGTGCCTCTGCTGGCCTGCAGGCCATGTGGGTGGTGGAGGATCATGCCTGTGGCAGCAGCTCTTAGCCACAAAGACTTCCTGCCACTTCAGGGCAGGTGGGAGGCTGATTCAGCATAGTGAGGGGCAACCCACCATGCTTCTGAGGACGCTATGCAGATGTGGCAAAGATCAGGGCACGCTGAAAGGGTCGTGGACACATGACTTGTCCCACACCACCGATGGAATAAGGAGCAAGACTCCTGAGTTCCAGTCTGAGGGACTTCCGATTTCAGAAGTAGCCAGTGTTCAAGCTTCCCCAGGAACGGGGTTGAAGAGCTCCCTGAAGAAGGTGCAGGGCCAACCACCAGCTCTCTGGGCTCCTTTAATGGCCTTTTTAGACAAAACAGTACATGGTCCTCTTCTTTTGAACTCCCTGGCCATCACCGGCTTTGTTGAGATGGCCTTTACTGGCTGGGTCCTCAACGTTAGGTGCACAACTCCCTGGCATCGTCATTCCCCGGGTTGGGTAGCATCCGACAGGGTGGGAGGGTTCCACCCTCGCCCTCCTTTCAGCCTGCTGATTGGCCGTTCCAGGCCTTGTGTGTAAGGGGGCATGTGTCCCCTGGCTCCCTCCCCCATGCAGTGGTGCTGAGCCCTGTGACCCCACGCCACTTGACTAAAGGGCATCTACCACCCACTTGCAAAAGCTCTATCCTTTGACTCCGAAATGTTGCATAGAAAAGTCTTCAGCATGAGGTCGAGGCTAGCGTCGGCTCCCACAGCCTTTCAACGTTGCACTGGAGGACCGCGTCAGAACCACGAAGCAAGGAAATAAGTACCGCACACACACTGCCTTACGACAAAAAGGAGTCAGACCTATTTTCTTTGAAAGGGAGATTTTACAATCAATCATGTAATTTTATGTATTTAATTTTACTGAAGTATCATTGCTTTCATGTTAAAAAGTAATTCTTCCCAGCCAGCGTGGTGGCGCACACCTGTAGCCCCAAGTGGCATTGCAGGAGGATCGCAGGTTCAAAGCCAGCCTCAGAAAAAGCAAGGCTCTAAGCAACTATGTGAAACCCTGTCTGTAAATAAAATACAAAACAGTGCTAGGGATGTGGCTCAGTGGTTGAGTGCCCCTGAGTTCAATCCCTGCCCCCCCCCCCCCGCCAAATTACAATCTCAGGTTCTANCCCTGCCCCCCCCCCCCGAAAAAAAAGAAGTAATTCTCCCCATTTATTCCTAAATATAATGTCTCCAGAGGTGTCAGTTTAGAAAAAAATATCATACAAAGCATTACCTAAATACACAGGACATGGGTGACTGTGACTTATGCAGGAAGGGCCATTGGAGAAAGCTCAGAAGGAATCCAGGCCACTGGCCCCCCTGTGATGTCCACGTCCTCAGAGCTGGGATCCAGAGTGATGCTAGGCCAGAGGGGGGGACGGCATTTCCCCTGCCCTTCTCAGCCCACCTCACCCTCAGGCAACCCCAGGGCTCTGTGGATCTGTGAGGCCTCTGGATCCAGGCACAGATGCGAGGTGCCCCTGCAGGCCTGTGTTTCCCAGACTGCATGCAGAAAGCACTGGGTTGGCAAGCTGACCTGTGTTTCCTGGAAAGGAAAGAACTAGTAGGGCACTGTTTAACCCAGAAATGCTGGTTAAATAGCTTAAGATTCCTCTAAATCTCTGATGTACAAAATGACTTTGGATAACTTGCCAACAGGTGAGGAAAGGATTCTTTCCAATCTGACCTGATCATCCACTCGCTGCAGGAATAGAAAATCAAACCCTGGGAAGCCCTGCCGTACTGTTTTGCTTTGAAGGAGGCTTAGCTGCTGGTTTGTGGCATCTCTTCTGAGGGAAGAAGCATGGAAAGCCAGTTCCTCAAGCACCCTTGGGCTCCAGGTGACCTTGTGCTGGGCTGAAGAGAGGTGGCTTCCAACTGCCACATTCGCACTCCTCTCAACCCAGGAGAGTCCCCAGCTCTCATGCAGGGTCCAAGAGAAGTCTTGGGACACTGTGAGCACAGCTCAACCTGTCTCCCCACATCACTGCCCTCAGCTGTCCAGGCAACCTGACATCAGCCCAAAGGCCTCCTGCAGGCCACTCCATAAGGCTCAGGGTCCCTGTGCAAATCAAGTAACCAGCACTCTGCAGGACATTGAGGTGTGCCCGCGTCCGATGCACAGCAACTCTCTAAGGACAACTGGGCTTGCAACCCTCTTTCTTTTCCCGTCCCCAGCTCTGCCCTGAGTGTCCCTTGCTGCAGCTGCATATGCCCAGGAGGGCAGGATCCTCTGCATGACTGTTGTTATGAGGCAAGATCAGGGAAAGCTTTGCTCCCCAGAACACCTTGAGCTCTCTGCATTGGACAATCTCACTTTCTAGCCGCAGCTGAGCAGTTTTATTTGGCTTTGTTTGGCTGTCTTCCTTGCCCCTGCTCGGTATGAAACCTGTGCTCCTGGTTGCTGGCCGGGTACTGGGTGCTCCTCAGACAGCGCCCTCCTGTATGCAGCGAAACACTTTCCCTTCGCAGATGGACTTCACCAGCTCCGTCCCTGCAGGTAAGCTGCAAGCCCAGGTGAGCGGTCATGACTCCACTTGCTCTTTTCAAATCATTCCTGATGCTGGGCAAAGGGACACACAGTGCTTTCTGGGCTGTTGGACAGTCCCTCAGGTTGTGGATCATGGAAGTGACCATGTTTCTAGGTCACAGCAGCCCAGTGCCACTGAGAAGTGGCGAGAAGGAAGGAGCGAGGTAGAGCATGGGGGGTGAACTCCCGGAGAGTGCCACACACTCAGGCGGCCTTTCCACAGAGAGCCTGTGGGCATGATTTTACTTTAATTCTTGATAATTTTTATCATTTTAAAAAATTGAACAATTACTCTCAAATTAGTTTTCCTAAATCTTTAAGATTTAGTTCAGTAGCAGTTTGTTAATAGCAATACCCCGTATTTGAATCATCTCATTGAAAAAGAATGCTATTCTCCCAGGATTTATTTGTGTGTATTAGATTCTTACTGGGAGGGAGAGGTTGTGAGTGAGATTTCCACGTGATTCTCAGTCTGGGACGTGACGTGGAGCCAACCAGGACAGCAAAGACAGACACGATGCTGGTCTCTGTCCATTCATCATGTGCGGGCTCATCCTTCCACATGGAGACCCTCCTGTGCAGGGCAGAGGGTCTGCTGCAGGCCTGGCATAGCCTGGTTCTGGCTCTAGACGCCAAGTTACTAGGAGTACCTTGATGTCTTTAATCAAAAACCAATTTGCCTGTGGTGGTCACTCTGCAGTTGTCCACTGTGTGTCTCTACCTCTGGGGTCCCCTTTCCTCTGCTGCTGGCTCTCACCTGCCACATGACCTGTGAGTTAGGGCCACTGGATGGAATCTGGTGGGATGAGGACTGGGCTTCTAAGTATGACCATGGTGGGAGAAACCGGCCTGGGCTCCAGAACGAGAAACCCAGGAGCCCGCGCCCCAGCACACAGCAGCCTGCAGGTCCAGGTGGGAACGTGTCTGGGTCTCAAGCCCAGGAGGACTTGAATGCCTAAGGATGCACCTGACATGAAGACATTTGCCAGGGACATGAAGGCGGTTGTGTCCACAGTGAGAGAGAAGCGCTGCAGGACATGACCTGATGGTGGGGCCAAGGTCGTTCTGGGGCAGACTGTGCTCTGAGCATTGCCCGTCACGCTTCACATAGAGGGGTTCGTTAAACCTCCAGCAGCCCAGGGGCAGAAGGACTCGGTCCCCCGACTCGGGATGCTGACTGAAGCAGCAGCCAGCAGTGGATACAGAAGTTTGATGGGTAGACCACACGTGACCAGGACAGCCAGCTGGACACTCCTCTCAGTGGCAGGAAAGGGCGGTCCTGGAGAAGAGCATCAGGTTCTGCCACTCTGCCGGCTGCCTGAGGAAGCGCTGTCTGCTGTGGCCTGCAGGACACGTGTAGCACCCTTCCCATGCGATGCGTGTGCAGGCGTCCATGTGTGTAGACTTACTTCTGCTCCAGTTTACATATGTGGAAAGAGGACGTCTGCTGGGGCAATGGAGCACCCCTGTTATACGTGCTATCTGGGAGCAACTTGGTGAGAGCCTCTCTCAAAATAAATAAAAAGGGCTGCATGTGGCTCAGGGTTCGAGCATCCCCGGGTCCAATCCCAGTGCCACAGAGTAAAAGGAAGACACAGGAACCTCTCCTCAGCTGGCACAGAAAGCAGCTGCCCAAACAGAGGACCCTGCAGCCTGTCCTGCCTGCCTCGCTGGAGCTCGTCCTGCCTCGCAGGCTGCGGCGGTAATTGGATACCTCGGTGGGCAGTGGACTCCTGTTTGCACGTTTATGTGTGTCAGCAACGTGCCATTGTTCGCACACGTTGCTCCTGAGCAGAAGGCACACAGGCCCTCAGTCAAGGCACTGTTTATTCTGCTATTAAAGCTGTAGCTAAATATTCCAAAATGCAATAAGGAATTGAGACCATGAGCATCAAATGTAAAAATAACCTCAGCCTGAGTTTCAAAGGAACTCCCGTGTGCCATGTTTGGGACTTTGTGAAGTGACCTCAACCTGCCTCTTGCCTCCGCTCCAGGGCTGCAGCCTGTGGCTCTGAGCCTGGAATTGTCCCTGGGGGCTGCAGTGCGGGCTGGGTGCTGTCTGAATTACAGCAGTTCTTTTTTTGCTATACTTTGGGAACCAGTGTGAATTAAAACCATTCCTGGAAGGTTGTTCATCGAACCAGGAAGGAATGAATAAGTTCCATCAGACATCCCTATATCTCATGTCAAGGCTCTGCCATGCTGTCTGGAAGAAAATCCATTTAATGAACACCATCCTCAGAAGCTTGGTGAGCCCCCAAGCTGGATAGACACCGTCTGACCTTTGACGTCGGAAATGCACCCGAAAATGCAGCAGACACTCAGACCTGGGGAACTGGACAGGACTTGGCACCTGCTCAGCCCACCCCATCACAGACAACGGCGAGAGGGCTCTGGCCAGCCTTGTGCCGCAGCTTCATCTGCTGCTAATGGAGCGGCGTGGGCGTTCACCCCCTTCTGCCATCCAGGCAGAGCTCCATGCTTCCCGATTCCCACAGGCTCTCCCCGTTTGGCACAGCCCAGAAAGGATGAGGCTCAGGGTGACCTGACAGCCACACTGACAGCCACACTTCGTGTCTGAGCGAGGCAGGGCCTCGGCCCTCTTTCCACTTTGCTTCCATTAGTTGAGAATCCCCCTTGTCCTTTTTAATTTTTAATTACCATTGTCTGTTCACCTTTGTTTTACCCATGACATCTTCAATTTAAACAGTATCAGAGAGGTTGATGTGAACAGTTTTCTTTTCAGCTTAAGTGACTGCAGCTCGTTTAGCTGTTAATTATGCAGGGAGGTTTGCGTGGCTGAGCTGGTGATTTGAATATGCTGTCCGTGTCGGGTCCGCGTCTGGGTGGCTGAGCTTGGAAAAGGGTTATGATGATGTATATGTGGTTCATGGCTAAGTGGGCTAATGAAAGTACCTCATTTAATCAAACACAATTAATTAAATTAACTTATGATATTAACCCATCTTTCCGTGCATGTATAATTTATATTAATTGATCTGCTACATTCGAGTTGGCCAATCAGGTGGGCTGCTGACAGCCTGAGGACCAAAGGGGTGTCATTAGCATTACTTTGATGCAAACCATAATTGATGGGTCAGTGTGTTTTAGGGATGTAGCAAAAGCTTTGCTAATTGTCATAAGAAGTTGAAATTGATTGTGTCTGCATTAGTACATAAATTTAAATTGATTAATGTTTTGTTCTAAAATTAATGTCTATTCCGGATGGGTGATACAATGCTTTATTTATTGGATTCATTAATGCAGTCTAAGGAAAAAATAGTGTTGAAGTTAGGTAACTGAGGGTAGATCATCCAGCCTAGTTCCCTGGAAGCTTCCTGGAGACACGGCTTTCCTGCCCCCCGCCTGGGCTTCTCTCCCTGCAAGCCGCTCCTCACTTTGTCTGAGCATGAAAGCTTCTACACAGACCATCCAGGTCCAGGTGGAGCATTTCATTCAAGCTCTTTTCAAGACGATTACCAGGGAAAACACCTTACAGGTGGTGAACTGTGTGGGGTCTTGGCCAAGGGAGGGCCTGAGATGTGACACTTCCCAGCCAGGCGAGGAAGCTAACCATTGTCACCATTTATACCAACCTCCTCTGCAGAACAGGAAACTGCTCTCAAACTTGCTTGAATTGCAATTTATACTTTACAACCAATTGACAGAGATCATGAAATCTGAAATCACAGATGCTTTATTAGAGTGGAGAATTTAAGACTAGGCTGCATTTTTCATTGATGCTCTTACGTGATGATTTTGATTCTGAAATTCTCTAGTTAACATGATTTGGAACCTACCTGTATTTATGTTTTTAAAAAATGGCATTTAATTTTGCAGATTTCTTAACCTATCATCTGATGTTTTAAAGAATAGTTGCTAAAAGCATTTGATTTAATAATCTAAATGCATATTCAGATTATCATTAAGAACACAAATGCATTGAGAATGTAGAATGAGAGATCCCTGAAAAATCAGTTTAATTCATTTATAACTCCTTTTTCTTCCTTACCAAGGAAAGCTTAACATCTGCTTCTTATAAACCGATTTAAATAGAAAATGTATAATGCATCCTTTTTACCAAATGGTTCCTTTTTTATTGATGGAGTAAAGCAGTTTGGCGGTTTGGTTTTTACTACAGTGTGTTCATCCTCTTAGGAATGGGGCATCTCCATTTTCACAAGGAGACATTTGGACTTGACACACTAGGAAGAGACTGGGTGTCCCTCTCTGCTGTCCTCCTGAAGTCTGCAGAACGTCATTCACAGACGCTTCCTGAGTCTGAACGGTGGGATCATATTCAGATCTCACTCCATGCGGGGGCACTATGGAGTAACAAACGGTGACTGGTTCTTAACTTCTCCTTAACTTTTGTTGTTGTGTTGATGGATGTTTGCACTTGTTTTCTATTGTCAGATTTTAAGGACAGCAATTCAAAACTAAGTCATATCATTTTGAGACAGCGCGACGAGTTTTGCCATGACTGCGATTGTATGTGCTGTGTTGGGAAAATGAAGTTCTCATCACTCGTTTAAATTATGTTTAGTGCTCCTGTTTTATATATCCAAGATTTATATATACATGCCAAGGATATGCCACACACATAAAATACACACACTGTGTATGTGTGAGCTTATTAAGCATCCAGAAAAAAAAAAAACAGCTTGGTTTGAACATTGCTACATTCTGATTTTCTCTTCAAAATTGAAAAGAGAAATTTCATTGCTTATTCCTTGGAAATATTAAAAATGCAATTTCCTCTCTTTTTAAAAATGGCCTTCTTTAAGATACCTCGGCAGGCAGGGAGTTGTTCTCACTGGGTTGCTTTCTATTGCTCACCGTGGAAACCCACTGGCTATCCTGGAGACAGCTGGGAGGAGGGAGGAGATGCTCCCTGGTTGGCAGGTACCTGCATTTTAGGAAACAGCCCCAGACACGGCTATCAGTTTACAACATGAAAGTTTACAGCATGATCATGGAAAAATTTCAACTGTTTTTAAAATTGCTGTTGTGGTCTTATTGCTTTTGATGTCACTCTAAGCACATAAGCAGAAAAGTGGCTGCAGACGTCTTCTTGCACATTGGCAAGGGCAGAATGCAAATGAGCATCTTGCAAATCGTGGTCTCAATTGTAAATATTTGCTGGCATTTCTTAAGGTTGGGGGTAACAAAGATCGTGATTTAAAATAATATTGTCTTCATTTAGCAGTTATGTGAATGGGTCACAGATGGTCTAAGAGAAAATTAGCATTGTTTTGTTAAAAAAAGAAAAAGAGCTTAACTCTATGCAGAATGTGGTGGCAGTTGGAATGATTATTTTCTTAATCAGGTAGTGGTTTATACTACACATAGCAAGCTCTTTCTATTCACACCATGCAGGGGAGGGGACCTCGGCTCCCAGCACTGCCACAGCTTCCTCTATCATGGGTGGGTCGGGTCCCCACACAGATGCAGGAATTGTGCGCCACGTGTGGCTTGCTGGTCCAGACCCGGCCCACCGGCCAGCACTGGGGTTCACCAGGAACCTCATTTCAGAATTGTGATCATTTGTTCATCTTCATGTCGCCTGCAGCAATTCTGCGGCTCTTTATCTCAGACCCCAGGTAGAATAGCTCTGCCAGCAGTAGGTGTCACTGCAGTCAGTAAGAATTATTTTGGAGAATTGCTAAAGAAAGGAAAGGGATTTCCAAAGTCCAGAAGGAAGAATGATCACAGGAGGCGGGAAGCAGAATGGGGTGCTATGGCACGCTGCCTTGAGCGGTGAGTTATCATGGCTTCCAGGATTGACAGGGAGTGAGACCACCCTCCACGTCTTTTCCATGCTCCCTAAAGCCTGATGTGGGTCGAGAGCCCTGCTTGGCCCTGGGAAGGACACCTCCAGGATGGCCCCGCAACCCCAAGCCTTCCTTGTATCTGCTTCCTGGCCTTTATACACATGGCGTCCAAGGTACTGTGTCAAACAGGCCTGCCAGGATCGAAGCACACACTGTAGTCTGCACACGGAAAACCACTCAGGGCTTTTGGTTAGACATTTTCCATGCACCTCAAAGAGTGCTTTGTTGTAGATCTGCACAAATACTTCTCCAAAAGGGAGAAAATATTTTTCAATAAAATCATTCAGAATTTGTTTTCAAGGCCACTTTGAACGTTGGTGATATGTTTCCTAATACTGTACACAAAGAGAATATCACGGAAGACTGAAGTGATTATCCATGACAATTTAAGGTGGGCATATGGGTTCCTAAGGGATTCTTAGAGGATTCACGTTTCCTAGGCTGGACTCCTACCTAGGTAGGGACAACTGTCAGGCAAGTTAACACCGACACTTAGGTCTCATTTCACATAAACACATGCTTAGCCTGTGCACCGACGGTATCTTCTTGGTTTATATTTCTTAATGCTCTAAGGATAAAGATGTTTTGGTTTTATAACTCGGCTTCTTTAACCCCACAGCTCCACTCTGCTCCTGCGTGGCGCACTGCATGAACAACAGGGTAAGTGCAGAACGAGGTGTTCTCGTGACGTCTGGACCGCGCCTTGGAAGGCAACTGGGCCTGGGGCACCCTGCTTTCCAGAGGAGTTTGCCTTAGATATACGTACTGCTTATTCCGAAATACTAAAGGACTCAGCCTTCTGTCCTCAGGCAGGCAGGTAGCACTTAAACGGCCTCTTCTTGCTCATCCACTAAAACTCTGAACTCTGCTGTGTTTTTCCCCATCAAAAACAGTAGGAAGGCCTGACCCCTGTCTGACCCCGGAGTGCTTTAAAGATGGGATTCTATGGCGTTCTACAGGAAAGGACAATTATCTGCCAGAAGAGGCCGGCATTGCTGGACTCCAGTCAAGCAGGAGCAGACAGAAGTGTTCCTAACACTACCATTCACAATTATTTTTAGAGTTAGCGTTTCCTGGTAACTTTTGTACCTTCCATGGAATGTACTGCAAAAGCACACGCGTGTTCCTCTTCAGGTAAATCAATGAAGAAAAGTCTGCATGAAATTAAAAGCTATAGATAAATATATGTACCCACCTACCTGGAAAAATAACTGTTGTGTGGTAATGTGTCCCATATATTTTATACTAAATCACTATTTGATTGTCTTAAGACCTTCATTTTAATTGAAATATTACTTTAAACACAGGGTGCCTCCGAGGCCAGGCAGGTAAGTTCCACGTCTAGCACAGCAGCGTGTGGCAACGTGCATCGGAACTTGGATTCTGAATTCCTCCTTCTGAGTTGCCCTGGCTCAGGCCCGATCGAGGGCAGTGGCTCATTCCCACTGAGGCCTGGAAGCTGCCTATGCCAGGGGTTCGGCGATCCCCCTCCCATCAGTTTGCTGGGGGAAGATCCACATTTCCCAGCGGTGAAGCCAAGACACCGCAGGATTAAACTTGGGGGAATTTCATTCCACTGCGTTGATACAAAGCTGTGATTGATCTGTGGGGCTTCCACACCCAGATGGACTCCATCACCCTGGGACTCCTTGCTCCGCAGCGTCCGCCCTGCAGTGCTCATCACCCAGTCTCAACGCAGCGTCAAGGTTTCTTGGGTTTCTAGAAACTGATTTTTAAAATCATTTGTGGCAAAATAAGCTAAGGACACTGTGCTGCAGATGTAGGGTCAGGACAGTGGTGCCTGCTGTTTACAGTCGACCTGGGGTGGGCAGGCATCCCAGAGCCCCTTCCCTGCTGTCTCAGTCTGTGCACAAGAAACCAAGGCTAAGGCTACTCCCTTGGTATAAGTGACTACTTATTCTGAAACACTGAAGGACTAAGGCCAAGGCTCTTCCCAGCACAAGGAGACTTTTTGTAAATAGTTAAAAATAAAATTCGATTTTGAAAATGCTGAACCCTCCTTAAAGCCAGAAATGCCATATGCTCCTGAAAACTCAGACAAAAAAGCCAACCAATAGAAAAAAGGTCCTTAGTTTAGAAAATTATTATTTTTTATGCCTTCTGCAAAGATGACTATGATTTGTTGGGAGAAATAATAAATATTCAGTACATGATTTTAAAGTTATAACCAAGAATGTTGCCCTATCTAGATTATCTAGGTTATACATTCTGCATTTTTATTAATTTATTTGATATTGCAACAGCTACAAATATGAGTTCAAATTGGAATGTGGGCAGACTTTCACAATGCCAGTGGCAGGGTGGTACCGAGGTGTCTCCCTATCGCATGGGCACACACAGCCCCTAACACAGGAGAATGGCACCCTGGTACTGAAGCAGCATTGACAGAGCTATTCCATGGATTTTGAAATACGGTTCCAGAACTAAAACTGCTGCAGTCACTGACTTATTAAGCTCCATTCCCACCTCCCAAAATATTGTTCCACTTTGTGCCTGTCCCTTGTAATGATTTTATAAAGAAACCCTATTATATTAGACTGCAGTATTTCCTTTAAAAATAGCATGCTTTTGAGTGTTGAGATTTGGACTGACGGGTTTCTAGTGTGCTCACTCAATGCCTGTATCTCGGAGCACGGAGTCCTTCAGGTCTGAGTGCCAGGTCAGGTGGGCTACTTGTGCATATGTTGGTGCACACAATGACCCTAATGACGTAATAAAATTTGAAATCTGAGCATTAAAATAATTACAAAATTAAAATATCTATTATCCTAACATAAAAATGTTGATATTGCATGATCAAACATAGGCTATAAAATTAGTATTGGGGATAAATGTGTATTTTTGAACTTTTGGAAATATATAATATTGGCAGTTTCTCACAACTCACTCATTTTAGATATATGCATGAATATTAGACTGTTTTAAAGTAATACTGTGTTAATATAATACTCAATATGGTTTGTATTTATTTCCAAGTATCACAGCTAAGGAGGAAAGAAAGAAGAGATTAATCCCAGTTGTAAAAATTGGTTATCTGTATAAATTGGCCCCACAGGGAAATTTTCCAGATTGGTTTTCTTGTTACTCGACAAGATCCAGTCAAAATCATATTTGTCCCCTTGTCATGTTACTTTAGCAGGGTGAGTTGAGCGAAGGGAACAGGTGCCCGCGCATATCGATCAGCGATCATGGCAAAGCGCTTATTAGCTGTGGAAGGGCACAGGAAGGCGTGAGGGATGAGCCGGAGCAGGAGCGCCAGGTTATTGATGACGGTAATAACCGAGCTCTCGGGGCTGCGCGCACCGAGGCCGTAAAGTTTGCCAGACGAGCACATCAGTATAGATATGTTGAGGGGGAGCGACAACATGAAGAAGTATGGAGCACAGCTTCTCACCTGGCAGAGTTATTAAGGTCCACTGCAGGAAGATGAACCGTTTCAATATGTTAAACACTCGAGGCTGCTCAGGGAGAGTCGCTGTCACCGGCAAGGCCATTGTTTGGGGAGCTTTTGTTTTCTCTTTTTTTCTCTTTCTCCTTTTGGAAATTTGAATTTGTTTCCACTCCAGCAGCACCTCTGCATCTCAGCTCTGTGCACGGGCTTGGAAAGAAAAGCAGCACAGCCCTTCTGCACGAGCTCGGCTGGCCTCTAATTTCTGGGAGTTGCTGATCAACTTGTAAGTCAACAGGGAGCCTGCGGTTAGCTGCGCCGGCTGTATTTTAAATATTAATTTGCTCATCCATTTGCTCTGAGTCCTCCGTAGCTAGCTTCACTGAGCGAAAGCCCTGCCGTAGGATTGCACTGGGGGTGCTGAGCCTTGAATGGCTGTGCGTGGAAGGAAAGCACACAAGCAGACATTCAGGTTTAGCCAACGTAATTTGGAATCAGAATGGGCAATTTTAAATTACCCCAATGTCATTAATTTGGGAGCCACAAAAAGTGAGAAAAATAAAAATTCTACATCTTGCTGGAGTACAAAGAGCTCTAAATTGAGACAGGCAACTCTCAATATAAATTTTGCTTCAGGGTTAAACTTCCTTCTTCTGAGGAAAGGTCACGGCGTGATTCAATGCTTTTAATCCTACTATAATGTAATGACATTTTAGGGGGGTTTGCAAATGCACACTAAGCTGCCCCACTTAGAACAGTATTTGATTTTAGTATCTAAATCAGCCCTCTCTGCTGCTGTTGGCATTTGTGTTGAATAACACCTAGACGCAGGCAAGCAGCCACATAGAGGTAATCAGGAGTCATCACCACGGTGAGGACGGATGCCCACCGACCTCTCCAGGGACCACCTCTGCTGTCCTCAGATTCTAGCTCCCCCTTGCCAAGGAAACAACCCAACATACCTGTATGCCATGGTGGCTTGTCCGCTTACAGGGCTGCCTGCAAGAACTGATTCCTTCACAGGTTTTCATTACTTTATAAGCTGTTGTTTCCAAAGTTACCTGTCCCGCAATCCAGCACAAAATCTGACATTTCGTGCATGGCTCCACCCTCGACCCTGGCTGCCAGGCTTGTCTGGGTCTCTTACTGAATGTGTGCACGTGAAGTCTCATGTTGTGGGTCTCCACGTGTGAGTTTTGACAAGTTAGACAAAAGGTCATTGTGATCTGCGCCAGCACTCGGTATTGCTCTTTTCCTTTTCCTAAAAGAATAATCTGAAATTTGAAAAAACAACCTGAAAATAATGGAGCCAGTTTGCAGGACATGCTGCCCGATTTAGACTAGAGATCCCTTAATTCCGTTCTGTCACTGAGGTAGAACCAGTCCAAGGAGTCTATTCCGTGCTGGCCACAACCCCATATAAATAAACCAATTTAACGCCATTTTCTGTCCTAACAAAAATAAAACGTGTCCCTGCTCAGTGAACCCGAGACCAGCAACTCTATTTAAACATGTTTATCGCTGGCATCACTTAACGGCGGTGTAGACGGGGCCTAGGAAGGGACCCCTCACTGCAGTGTGGAATTGTCTAATTAAGGCTCCAGCCAGGAGAGCCAGGTGGATGGATCACCGCCATTAAGCAGCGGCAATTGCCAGGTGGTTAGAGAGCAAGGCGCAGACTGGGTGGGGTGGGCCACAGTCCTGTGGGCAGTGGGACGAACACCACTGTGGGTCCTCACAGGCACTGAACAGTGGCACGGCATCTTGGTTGAGTACAGCATGCCTAACAGAGCGTCCTCGCCCCCGTGGACTAAGGTGATGGGGAACTCACTGCAAAGCGTCCTCTCGCACGTGGACTACAGTGGTGAAGGGAACGCTGCAGTGTCCTTTCCCACGTGGACTATGGTGGTGGGCAGCTCACTGGCCTGCTGCAACATTTGCTAGACCGACCTCCCACGGGACTAGGGTGGCTTCCACCCTTGGGTGTTCAAAGATCTGCAGGGTGGGGCCAGGCCTCCCTGCCCAGCTGCTGCCCCTCTTCTCTGGGACGGTGGCTGCCTGGGTGGGGTTGCCATCTCTCCTGGGACCTGATTGCCTCTCCATCTGAGGGTGATCCCCACCTGTACCTTACCAGAGTTTTCACAGCTCCATTCTGGGCTCTGAGGATGTGGGGCACACAGTAGGAGATGAGGGATCTGAGCTGAGCCATCAAACCTGCAGGACAATTTCACAGTAACACCACTGTCCCCTTTTATAGGTGAGAAAACTGAGGCCACCTTCTCTTTTACCTCTGCCTTCAGGATCAACCTTGTCTGACTCTCCAGCCCCAGAAAGCATTCAACTTCCACTAAACCCTTTCCTCTGAGTGCGTCTCGTCTACCAGTCTGTTTTCGGCAGTGTCCTGTAAATATTGCAATAGCATCACCTGAGCGTACGTCTCCCCTCAGCTGGGTGCCTCCTCCACCCGGCTGGCCTCCGTTAGGCCTGACACCCGTAGTTTTCACAACTCGAATCCAAAATCTGTAAGAGGAAAATTTTTAAGATCTAAGAAAGTCGTCTCCCAAGTATTCTGAGAGTCATTGATCTTTCTCTCTGCACTCGGCCACTTTCCTTAGGAAGAAAGCAGGTAGACGGCTTTTCCACAATGGTTTTTCTTTTCTTTCTTTTAGTGGTTGATGGACCTTTATTTATTTATATGTGGTGCTGAGAATCAAACCCAGGGGCTCACACATGCCAGGCATGTGCTCTGCCACTGAGCCACCACCCCAGCCCTACAATGGCTTTTCTTAATATCACATTCTAGTATAAACTGCTAGTGGCTCTGGCACAGCCACTTTGAACTTGGTTTGGAGACCATCCTGCCAGTCCTTGTGCACGCTCTCTGGGACCTTGCAGGAACACACACACACACACACACACACACACACACACTCACACACACAATGTGTCCTATGTGCCCTTTCCACCTATTTTATCCAAAGGACCGGCGGCTCGTTTCCCAGGAGTCTGACAACTTTTTCTGTGGACTCTCTTTATAAGCATCCAGTTCTTTCCAATTCCAGTTCTCACCCGCCCCACCCCGAATGGCGCTTGTCATTCTGCGTCTGCTTTCCTGGGCTCCATGGATTGCTGCTTTTCCCAGGGAGGACAGGCGGCTGACACCACTGACAAGGTGACAGAACCCCTCAGAGCCTGGCCCAGCCCCTGGCACCCACACACCCCTCTAAGGTGAGGGTTGGTGTTCTGGGAGGTGCTCCCAGCCAGGGGAGCCCGCTGCCCACCTGCGCAGCCACCTGAGCAGGCCACCCCTGCTAGAGCTTCTGCCCTGCTGGGACACCACTCTGAAGCCTTGCTGTTGAGAGGAGATGAGTTGGGTTCTGCTTCTGGACAAACCCTGACCTGCAGAAGTGCTCTGACTCACCGCCATGCGGCGGGTCCCCTCGATGTCTCTCTCACTCCTTGGTAGGTGCAGCATGCCCTATTCTGTGGGGTAGCCCTTCTACCCAGTGACGGGTACGACGGGATCCCTCCGGTTAAACAATAGAAAACTGGTTTTATTTTCTCTTTTCTGTGCTGGCCCAACAGTAAGCCTGGCTTCTGGTCTCAGACCTCACATATGGGGACAGTGGAAATGGTCCTTTAAAGAAGGCCAGAGGCAAGTAAAGATTTCAAGGAAAAACAAAAACCAGACCCCAAACTTCAGTGTTTACATGGGCTGGAAACGGACCACCCTGAGATGGAACCCTCTGTGGGCACTTGCCAGCGGGAATGCACGCTGCCCGCACGGCCTGGTCTGCCCTGTGGTGGAATGTGCCTCCTGCCATGTGTGCATTTGGCGGCTGTGCCGGGCGGCGACCTGTGCAGGGCACCTTGCCATCTCGGCAGATGGTGCTGGCCCGGAGTTTGCTCACACATGCTTCTTGAGGGCAGCTTCCCAGCCAGAGAGGCTCTTGTTTGTGAGAGTGGAGGTCTGCTGGGGACCCTGGGGAGCCTGCTCGGTGCCCACACCCCTCCTGTGTTTCCATCAGCAGCTCGCGGTGGAGACCACTGGACAGGCAGAGCTGGGAGGCTCGGCACGAGGCCTGTCTCTGGTCTTCAGAGTCCATAAGTGACCAGGAGGCGCCTGCCTCCCTGCGGGCCTCTCACACTGCAGTCCTTGGGGCACAAGGTCAGGAAGGGGCCGGGACTTCTCAGCCTGGCTTCCTGTCCTGGTTCCCAGGTGGGGCTGCACCTCTGAGGACTGCCCCTCTCCAGAAAGCCGGCCTTCCAAGGCCAACACCTGCTCTGCCTGCAGCCTGCCGGTCTGGAGGCAAACCCTTCTGCCTCCACACCCGCTGTTCTGTCCTGCTCAAACTGAAACTGATTTTCATTTAGTTTTTTATTTCTCTTCTTTCTCTCCTTCTCCTCCTGCTCTTCCTTTTATATTTTTAATTTTATTAATTAATTTTTTTTTGGAAAGATTAGACTCAGGAGGTGAAAGATGGATATATTTTATCCACTTAAGGGAAACATGAAGGGCAGAAGCAGGATGGGATTTTTGAAGGGTTCTGAGGACATATGTGCTAACGTGCCCTCCAGGGGTTTTGCACTGTGAGAAGAAGTGAGACTAATGGAGTCTAGTGCCACCGACGTGGACAACACCTGCGTAGTGAACATGAGTCCTGTGCCCCTGCTAGGTTCAGGGGGCACCCACCACTCTCTCCCAGTTCCTCTTCCTCCTCTCAGGGGGCTCCAGGACATTCTCCACTGGCCCAGCCCCTGGCACCCACACACCCCTCTAAGCGGAGGGTTGCCTGCATTAATATGTAAACATAAAGAATTTCCCATCAGCCTTCTTAATCCTACATTCTGGATCTTTCTAACACTATTTACAACACTAGGTCCTTCATCTGTGTGCTCATCACTGTCTTTCATGCTTTGGGTGACCATTTACAGCCCACTGCAGGCCAAACACCCAGTGCCAGAGGCAAGGGAGGTGTCCAGTCCCCGCCCTCTAGGAGGTGGTGCTCCTGGACTTAAAAGGAGCTGGGATCAGCCACAACAGAAACCTGAGCTGATACACATGTTCACGGAGAGGTGTCAATTACTGACAAGTGCTTAATGTGTTGGCTTCTTAGATTTTTGCATGTTAATAGGGACAAGTCCTTAAGGAAAAGGAAGTAATTTCTAATGGTGGGAACTCACTTAGGGTGTTAAGGATGAAGTCTAGAGGGAAGAAGGGCTTCTAGCTGCACCCCAAAGGCTGTTCTGGTGGATGCTCAGTAGAAACTGAAGACTGGATTTTTAAAACACAAAACCATTTTAAAAAAGATCATTCCCTCTGTCACTGCTCCTGGCAGAGTGAGCTGAGTTCTGGATGCTGCTGCTGTGTCCCCATGTCCTGGGTTTGTGGGGGTGAGACTGCAGAGGACAGGAACTGCTCTTGACAGGCACCGTGCCCTGGCCTGCCTTCCTCACATCCAAGGGCTGGTTTACCGAGTTCTTATTCATTAGATATCTTACACCCATTTTAAAGGTGAGGAAACTGGCTGGGTAAGTCGTGAAAGGTCGTCTTGTCTCCCAAGAGTGTGCCAGGCCCAGGATGTCACTTGTGATAGTTTGGCCTAGAACCCTTCAGACTTCACAGAGGGCGTTGCTAACAGAAGCCTAGGCACCACAGGGCTTCTCCAGACCCTGGGCTTCTGGTTAGTGACCCCAGAGAGGAAGCACATGTTCTCCCAGACCCGTCACAGAGGAACCTGCCTGTCTGGGGTGACCTCCTTCTGAGGGACTCTCTGTGAAGGGTTGGGTGCTGGGAACACTCCCCAGCTGTCCAGCCCGTGGTGACCACGCTGAGTGCTGCTCTCCTGCAGCTGATGAGCTCCTGTAAGCGGTTCCGTTCTCCTTCTGGTTTAGGGAGACATGACCCCATGTGGAGGTCACAGCCCAGAGCGGGGAGTGGGCAGGGGCTGGGAAGAGCTGGAGGGTAACGGCCACAAAATCCCAAAGGAGACCGAGGCAGAGCAGGCCACCTGCTCCTGTGGCCGTGCCTGTCCTCCTCGGGAGGGTCAGCACACTCAGGCCGCCACACAACCCAAGCCCCAGCAGAGGCAGCTCAGAGGGTGTGTCACACCCTACGTCAACGGCTGCTGAGGGAGTCTCTTTAAACTGTAGTGCCATGCGATGCTCGTTGCTTTACTTTCCGTCCTATATTGAAGATTCTTTAAAAGGAGAATTAAGTATCACCTCAAAGCATCCAGGGTTTTACTGATTCGGTCATGTGCAAAGAAGTTCCCCTCTTAGGAGTGCATTCCACAGCAGCATAATTAGTGTAAAGGAATTTGAGTGGTAGTGAGCTCAGTTGGGGGACTCCCTTATTACCCAAGATGTTCCATTCCTCTTTATGAGGAAGTCAGGCTAGGTGACCTAAATTAGAACAAAAATCTACAGTGAGAGGATCGGGTTCAGAGAGAAAACGTGGCCTTCTGAGCTTTGGGTTGTGGGAAGTTGGAATCGCTCCTGTGTCCGTTGTCTGTGAGCTGCATGGGGAGAAGATGCCTGGGAAACTGACCCGAGGGCTGCTCCTACTTCCAGTTGGACACCTGGGAGGACTGCATTCCTAGTGCAAGTGCTTTGATTCCTTCTCCTATATAAGCCATTTCCCATAATCCATGGCTCTTGGGTTTTCACCCGGTTCCTGTACATTTCTCATTGTTTTGCTTAACACAGAGCTTTGAAGTGTGTAAGGCAGGGAAGGGTAGACTTGGAATCACTCCTGGTGCCTTTCTAAGCAAATCGAGTAATGAAATTCAATCAGCAAACCTGGCTTTCAAGACCCAGGGCCGTGGCTTCATTTCTTCAGTGGCCCATTGTTTATGGGGGGCCTGAGGAGGCATGGCAGGTGACTGTCCCAGGAAGGACTGTGCTGTTGTGAGCATGTGCAATCCTGTGCCTGTGCTTTGGCCAGGTGTCAGAACAGGAGCGGGGTCTGCCTTTCCCAGGTGTGCAGCACACATGGCGCAACTGTTACAGAGGACAAAGGCAAACCTGCCTAGGTCCAGGTCTCTGCTCTAGAAGCCACTTCCTGTGGGGACCTGATGAAAACACTGAATCCACATGATTCAGATTACTCTTAGTGATATGAGGATGTCAGTATCCACCTAGGATATGCTGAGGAGGCTTAAAGGATGCAGAGCAGTGCAAACAGAGGCAGCCGAGGACAGAGTGGTGCAGGACCCCGGGCTTCCTGTTCCCAGGCACCTGTGTCTCTGCAGGCCATGTCACTGGGCTCAAGCTCTTTCGACATCCTGTTTGTACAGCTGGTGTGACAGTGATGAGCCTGCTGTCATGTTGCCCGAGACGGGATGACACCTTCGGTACAGTGCTCCCTGGGAACAGAGCCATGGTTTGAGCAGTGGCCCCAGGTGAATCCGGAGTGCTGAGTGGTCTGTGAGCCCCACAGATGAGCTCCGCGGGAGTTTATGTGCAAAGCTAAAAGCAATTTTGCTTATGAAAAGTTCTAAATTGCTGCTGATAGTCCAATTAACTTCCCTAAGAGGATGCATTCTTAATGGGAGACCAACAACTTTCTAATGAAGAAGGGGGAGCTCCAGCCCAAAGGCTCCTTGCTATACCTGGCTTTCCTGAGCCCCTGCCTCTGGCAAGGAGCAGCCTCATCTGGCCTCTGTAGGTGCTGGGTGCTGTCTGGGCCAGGTCCGTGACTTGGGTGAGGGTCTGATCCCTCAGACCCCTGGGTGCTGGCTACTAGTATTTGGCTAATGGGCAAAGTTTGTGTTATTTCAAAGCAGAGCAGATAGATTCACAGAGGGGGACGTGAGCACGTGCAGTGACTGCCTTGGGAGAAGGACAAGGCCAGGGCTAAGCCTTAGAACAAGTTTGACTGGAACGTGAAGAGGGTGCCCTCGGCGACCACTCTGAAGGTGGGTCCTGGCCCCACCCCCCTCCTCAGACTGCAGGGCAGCGCTGGGCTGTGGCTGACCTTGTTCCTGTCCCGCAGGGCAGGATTTCAGAGATGCCCCTGTCAGGGTGCGCTGTTCCCCAGCCCTCCACGAGCCGCACACCCCAAGCCCACTCCTGCACCTGGTCACGCTGCTCATCTTCTCTGTGAACATGCTGCTGTGTGATGAGGCGGCCTGAGGAGGCCGCCCATCCGTCTGGGTTTGATCCTTGCTGACACAGGAGCTGCCTGGGTGAGGCGAGGTCACCGGGGCGTTAGCCCTGTTGGCACACTGGGGCTCCTCCTAACCGCCTTCTGGAAGTCAGATCCGAGCAATGTGGGCCAACGTCGTGGTGGGGCACAGCAGGACACCCCATGGCTTCCTGCTTGGTGTGTTTCCTGTCTCGTGTGCACATTCTGGGCTCCAGGCTGTCACAACACAGTTCCCCTCCTTCTTCTAGGCTTGGAGATAGCCTTGAGTGTGGAGGGCTCTGTTACAAAATGTCATGACACAGCCTCACGGTGTTTCTAGCAATTTCACAGTGTCACTTTGTGATTATTTCAGGACCATTTTGAAGCATGACTGGAGAGAACCGTGGCCCTCGGTGCATTGGGATAGAAGCCGTGAGCAGGAGCCACAGAGCAGCCAAGGAGCAGGCAGGCCAGACACAGAGGCCTGTTCCAGAGTCAGGGTGCAGCCAAGAAGAGGAGGCTCAAGTAGCACCATGTGCAGAAGCTTTCTCCCTCTGAGATCCAATCTCAGAGCACATCTTCCACATGGCAGCAGGGACCTGTCCGTTCACTCTGAGCTTTTGTGGGACATATTTGTGAAATGTTGGAGGAGGGGACGGGAAGAAACCGAACCTCCCTGTTGCACAGGAGCTATTGTGAGTTACTTACCTTGCAAGTATCTTGAGACCTCACAAAAAAAGTCAATGTCATTTTTAATCCTTTCTGAACTTCATAAAATGCTTTATAGAGAACAAGTTCTCCCCAAGATATGGTTTATGCTTTCTGAGTAGCAAAATTTATATAGCTTGGTCTCTTTCCTAATTCTGTGACCAAATATCATGCAAGAGAGTTGACATTTTAATCCAAAAAGTGTAGTTTCGGGGATGTGGCTCAAGCGGTAGCGCGCTCGCCTGGCATGCGTGCGGCCCGGGTTGGATCCTCAGCACCACATACAAACAAAGATGTTGTGTCTGCCGAAAACTAAAAAAAAATAAGTAAATATTAATCCAAAAAGTGGTGTTTGAAGTCCACAAATCAGTGTGGCTGCTGGCTGGACCTTGTGGAGTACAGTGCAACCCGTCCCCAGCACAGGCAGGTTCCCGGTCGCAGCTGGACAGAGAGAAGCACAGGTGTAGGGTAACTTTCTCCATTATTAACCTTTTGTTTTTAGCTAAGTGTGCCCTGATATTAAAGGCAGATACAAATGGGTGAAATGGCTCTCATAAAATGCCCTGATCCTTAACCGACTTCGTCATCACCATCCAGGTCTAAGCACATACAGCAGTACCAGGGCAGCTCTGCCGGAGTCCTTCAAAGCCAGCGTCCCCTGGGTCAGGAGAAGCTTCAGTCTCCCTGTTGCTCCACTGGGACAGTCCGGCTGTTGCCACCCAGAGGAGGTCCGGGGCCTTCAGCTTCAGCTCCACCCTAAGGACGGTTCCACCTGCAGAGCCTCGGGCCTGCCTGGGCCTGCCATGCTGAAGTGGCGTTTTTCCAGAGACTCGGGCTGTGGGCACCTGCTTGAGAGGGAGGAGCCTGGCCTGAGGCTCTGCCCTTGCCCCAGGTGGAGGCCCCGGCCCTGCCCCAACTGCTCCTGATCCATCTGGGCTCTAGAGCGCAGGAGTCTCCGCCTGCTGGCAGCATCTGCCCCCGGAGCCTCGGCGACCGCACCTGCTGGCCTCAGCCCTCACCAGCTCGTCCTCCATTCCTTACCGCGGGGACGCGAGCTGGCCGGGCGGCTCCTGGCGTTTCCCGGCTGCTCTCTGGAATCTCCGTTTCTCTTCTTTCTGGCAAACCAATTTGACCTCCTTCTTGTGGGCCGAGGCAGAGGAGACAGAGAGACACTGGGAGGAGATCAATGTGCCCCTGACTAATGGACTTTCACTTGGATTAAAAAGCACATGTCGTAAAGCAGACAGTGATTAAATGAGAGCCGCGGTTCTGGTGCCAGGGAGGGTGAGCCGTCCAGGCTTCTGCACCCCCTCCCTCTCCCTGGTGGGTCCACGGGATCACGTATCTGAGCGCGCGTCCCTTCTCCAGGTGGGCCTGGGCTTCTGGGCTGCCGTCTGGTTTGCTGTGTTTTGCTTCTATTTTGCCTTCTTTTGCTTTTGGCAATGACATGTCATTTTAAAATGGAATGCCCATGTCGCGAGGAGCACCGCCCCTGGTCCTGTGCCTCTGCCGTGGTGGCGCCCTCACGCCCAGTGGGCTGTGGAGCAGTCTATTCTCCCAGCGGCTGTGGCAGCCTTGCTACATAGAAAGGCCCCTGCAGCCTTCCCGGAAACGCCAGTGGGTCAAGGAGAAGATCACACTCCACACACAGGGAATCACACGTCTCGGCTGCGCTGCTCCCATGAGGACATTTCCAAGAGGCACGGCGAGCAGAGCACGAGTCACAGCACACGATGTCCCTGAAGCCGTGTGTATCCATGGTCTCGTGGTCTACGTGAACTTCCACGTGCTTCTTACAGGCCAGCCTACCCACGTGTGGTAGGACACAGGCTCCGTGTGGCCCGGGTTACCTGCACGGAGCAAGAGTGGCGTTCCCCCAACTTCTCAGGTGAGGCCTGCCGAGCAGGTGGGCCTGTGCCCCGCTGTGGACACCAGATGGAGCACAGCGGCTGAGCTGGGGCTCTTGGAGATCAGGGGAACAGCAGAGGGAGAGGTGGCCTCCAGTGCCCACGGGCCTCACTACCACACTGCCGGCGTGGGCGTGCTCGCGGCCTTCTGCTTCTCCTTCCTGTGCCACAATGCAACATAGACCCAAGTGAACTGGGCTGGAGCCAGGCATGGGGCACTCTTCTCGGCCTCTCTGAGGGCCAGCTCTTATTCTTATGAGGAGTCCTCTGTGCTAAGCCATTGTCGTGACTGCCTGAGATGACAGGGCCACCAGGATGAGCCCTCGCCTGACCCCGGTGGGGTGCTGGGCGTTGGACCTCCACCCTGTGGGTCTCCTGGCTGTGAACCTGTGCTCAGTCTGCAAACAGTGCCCACACACTAGGTGTGCCGCTCTGAGACGTGCTTTAAATACGAGTCCTGTCTGTTCCACCAGTTGGTGGTTCTGGTGTTATCCATCAATAAACAAGTAAAACACCAGAAAGAGCACAGAGCAGGGAAAGGAGGTAAAATCACCATTAGGCCTAAATATTTTTATTTCCCTCCCAATATTTTGCATGAAAATATGAATAGCCTAAGATCTTTCTTACTAAAATGCTGCCTACAATACCTGACTTTTCCAGACTCCGACGTCGTATCTGTATCCATGACGTGAGGCTGGCTAGGGCATTCTGGGCCCATCTGAGGCTGTGGGACCATGGCCAGGGCTAGCTCAGGAACTGGGTCCTGAGTGCCTTGTCTCCTGGGCTGTGGCCTCACCTAGAGGCCATTCACTGACTCCGTGACATGGCCCCGGCTGCTGGTGCTAACACTCCGGGAGGCTTTCCAAGAGCCTGATTTGAGTCCACTCCTGTCAGCTGCGGTGTGTGATCCAGATTATCTAACTCCACACGAGAGCAGAAGCGATGGCCTCGAGGCTGGCTCCTTGGGAATCAGAGGTGCTGATCCAGCAGGGTCTCAGGCCCCTGCGCCTTGGCCTCCAGCACTTCCTGGTCCCGGGTCCAGGAACAGGCCAGCCAGCTGCCTTCCTTGTCTGAACTGAGCTTTGCTTCCTCACCTGCAAACATGGGAATTATTGTGCAAATGCACAAGCTCAGCCCAACAGAATGCCCCAGAGCACCCGTCCCTGCCCAGTCTCTGCATGCCCCTCCCTCCTGCCCTCCCCCCCATCCTGAAGCCACTACTCTGTAGGTGGGGACACCAGGCTTGACCTTCCAACCCAGAGCCAGGCACCCTGACCCTGTGGCTCCATTCTGGAGGGCACTTGGGGTGGGTTTCAGTGTCCAAGGTGCATTATTGCTGATGTGCTGTGACGTCCCTTGTTTTTAAGAACACTGGTAAACCTGTTAGGCTTCTGCTACGGGGTGCACGCGGTGGCTTCCCACCCAGGTAGTGAGTGCCAGAGTGTGACACCTTTTGCAGGGGGTACAAACCTACAAGGGGCGACCTTTGATAGTAGTAGTAAGTTAACAGCTTTTCCAGATTTGGCTCAACGGCTTTCTCTGGCCTCTAGACACTTTTTTTTTCCAGTCAAGAAACTGAATCACAAATGATGGAACTATTTGATAATCTGGGAAAAGCGCATGATTTTCCTGTGTTTCTAGAATGTTTGGACACACTTTGGTGCATTTATTGTAGATTTTTTCAGAAGAGCAATTGGATCACTGACACTAAATGATGAAGTACTTGACCTTCAAAAGTGCCTTGAGGTTGACAAAGCTTATTAAACACATTATCTGGTAAAATGACTAACAGTATGTAGAAGCAGCTTCCTGGTGTTTCTTGGTACCTGCCATGTGCACAGCTCGAGTTCTGGAACATTTCCACACCAGTACTCTTCCTCCTTGGGGAGAGCAGTGCTTCATTATCTGCCGGTGCAGAAAACGCACAGGTTCCAATTTCCTGTGTCTTGGGAACAGGGTTGGGCCCCGGAGGAGAAGGATGGGGGTAGAGCAGGGCTCCAGTCCTGGTCTGGGAGCACCACATCTATACCTGGGCGGCGTGCCTTCCCGCCCACAGCAACAGCACCTTGTCTACCTTGGATTCTGCTTCAGGTGCCTTGTCCCTGGAGGAGGGACTCGGGGAGACTAGTTTGTGCTCTCCCCCCTTACGTTGATAGAGAACTACTTTCTGATTGTAATAAAGAACGTTCCAAAGTAGGTTGTTTTCTGAGGGCGACAGAACGCATTACTTGGCTTTAAATCTCATTTTAATGAGGAGGAGGAATTCTGCAAAAGTGGGCCCGTCAGGTTCTCAGACTGTTTCTAATTAGAATTTAAGTTGGTTTTAATGTCAGTTCTAAAGAACCCGTGGTGGAGAATTACTAGCTACCTGCAGAAACACCATGCCAGGATGGTGCCTGGGCAGTCCGAGCCACAGAACGCATTGCCCTCAATTTTCAGGAAGCGAGAGTTTGGGGGGTGGGAGAAGGTGCTGGGGCGAGGGACGCCTGTGGGTGAGCCAGGTCCTGGTGATTGAATCACCTGCTTAAAAATTAAAGCAGCCATCATTGTCCAGAGGGGAAGAGGGGCAGTCATCTGACCCCGTGCCTAAGCTACTTATGTCCTCTTGCTGAATCACTGAGGCCAGTCTCCCAAACCTGCTTCTCCTCCTTTTAGGGAAGAGACAATTTCACCACACTGTCTCTGTAATGATCTTGGTTGAGAGTATCTTTTAGAAACACAGAGGCACAAAATCTGAAATCCTTCTTGAATGAGCATTGCATTACTGTTTCTTGATGGAGAGGTAAACAGGAAGTGAAATTTGCAAAAATTTCCCCAAAAGTGTGAAAAGAAAACAAGGAATTCCTAACTGCTTTCTACCTGCAGCCTGGCTGATTAGAAAAGCATTAAACTCTGGAACTAGTTTATTAACACTTTATTTAATCTCCTCGAGCATAGGATCATTTGGAGAAGTGAGCTAATTTTGTGATTGTAAATAGTACAGTCAGGAGAGTTGACATTAATTAAGGCAAAAGCATGTTTGTTTGTTTGTGAGTCTCTTTGAAAGGCAGATGCAGAGGGAAAGGCCTAGAGTTTCCAATGGCTAACAGGTGAGAAGACCTGCTATGGGTGTACCTGTGGGTGAGGTCCTAGGCCTTTCTTTGCTCTTGTATGTTCATCTATCAAACCAGGATTGAAAAGCAGCCATTCTGTGAAGATTAGCAAAGACCATATGACTTGCCTAACCAAATGTTTGGCCGTCAATGATCATGATGGTCATTTTGCAGGCAATAGACTAATGTACACTAGGGGCTTGTTAGATTTCTAAACAGTAGTTTAAAAAAACTCGATGAAGAATTATTCAGAGGATGGAAATTTTTATTTTATTTTACAGACACATCAAATTCAAACTACTACGAAAATTTATGTGGCAAAAAACCACAAGCAGCGAGGGAAAACGTCACGAGCACTAGATGGACATTTGTAGAAGTCAAGTTGCCCAAGACACAGATTGTACTGACCAAGGACCTCCGCTGGGGTCAGGGACCGCACTAGAGTGGGTGCTGTGCAGGCCATTCTGGACTGCTTCAACCTGGCCCTGGGCTTCATTGCTGCTGGGCCTCTGCAGGGGCCAGGAGTCTGCCCATCATCAATCTCCACCACCCTGAGGGCTGCTGAGGCCCTGGAGGACACAAAGGGAAACGGGGGCGGGGGGCGGACAACGTGGCATGAGGGAGGGGAAGGAGACCTGGGAGACCACATGGAAAGCCTTTCCCAGGAGGCCCCCAGTCACGGGGAGGAAGCCCTCAGCAAGGTCTCTGGGGGGAAATACGTGGCACGGCCCCCAGACAGAGCTGGGAGCCAGGGCAAGGGTCAGAGGCAGGTGCAGCTTCTTCAGGAAATCACTGTTGCTCTTTATTAAAAAAAAAAAAAAAAACTACCACTACTCCCCAAAATGATCTCAACCCCAATGTCGTTTTAACCTTATCAGTATTCTCCCTTTCAGTCCAAGAAATATAGACAAAAGTACCTTAGGTTCCAGAACAGTACTCCTTGATATTTTTATTTGCTTGTTATTTAGACATGAATGAATTGAATTTAAACAAGGATTTGAAATAGAACAATCATAGCCTCACTACCTCAAACAGGAATAGTGCCCTGCCATTTTCCAAACGTCACCTAATTTCAGTTTGAATTCATTTTCTTAAATATGTCAAGCTGATTGAATCAGGAATATCCCTGGAAAGAGCCCTTCCTCACACTGAGCTGTTATTTTCCAAACATAAAATTCATATATTTTCTCAACAATTCATTAGCTGGGGACCCCCTCCAGGGATGGGAAGCCTTGCAGGAAATTAATTCCTAAATGAGAACTTCCTGCAGAAACTTCTCCCACGTGACTGGCAGAGTTATCTAGGAAAGATGCCCTCAAATGCATGGTGCAAGTCAAGGAACTCACCCAAAATGTGAATATTTATCAGGGAGCTCTCCAGAAGAAGCAGCCAATCATCATTAGATCCTCTGGTGTTCATTGTAATAAAATTAATCTCGATTAATTCATTCATTATTAATCTTGCATTCAAATGCAATTCCATGGAAATTGCATTGTGATTTAGCAATTAATTTACATGCCAAGATTGAGAAGCATGCCCTTGCTCCTCCAAGGGACAGCTCCTCTCTTGCATCAGCATCCCCGTAGGTGAAGAAGACACGATTGTCTGAGATATGCCCAGGAAATTAAAGCAAATATCTAAGCAACACACGTGAAAGCAGGGAGAGATCTTTCCAGGCTCATGTCCTAAAAATAGCAGGAAATTTGCAGCATTCCTTAGGGAGGAGAAGCATACACACACTCCCAATGTCCAGATACAACTCCTGTCATAAGCAGTCAGTGGGATTTTAAGTGCCTGATTTCTGCTCCTCATCCCAGTGAGGTCTTAAATAAGAGCGTTTGTATAGAAATTCTGAAATAGCACCATAGGCCAGTGCACCGAGCCCTTCTCCCTTCTGCTCTCTGGATGGGGACACATGTACAGGGAGCCTGGTGAACGCTCATGGAGTTGTCCCTTCCTTGGACCAGAGCTCACAGGCTGACTGCAGAGTGAACTTTCTCATGGAGTCAGCAGACAAGGGTACATGAGGCCCTTTTAAGTTTTACGTAGCAAACTTCAGCAGCACATGTACTAAAACTGGAGCGATACAGAGCAGGTTAGCGTGGCCCCTGCACAAGGAAGCACACAAATTTGATCAGTGTTCCTTACTTTTTAGAAAAAAAAAATTCTCAGTATTTACTTCTCCAAACTCCTCTCAATTTATAAATGTTGTAAAATTCCTATTAATTCTCAGTAATGAAAGAAGCTCTATCAACAGACTGACGGCTGAGAAGCTTTGGTTTGTTAAAATGTGTGCACATCTGCAAAAGGGCTAAGGTTTCGATCATTCACTGCCTCTGAGGAAAACGCAGAACTCTGGTGCTGACCCTCCACTCTGCCCAAGATTTGCCGCTGCACCTATGCACAAAGGGCTGGCATGCTGCATCATGGAGGAGGAGGAGGAGGANGAGGAGGAGGAGGAGGAAGAGGGAAGGGGAGGAGGAGGAGGAGGAAGAGGGAAGAGGAGGAGGAGGAGGAGGAAGAGGGAAGAGGAGGAGGAGGAAGAGGAAGAGGGGGAGGAGAAGGAGGGGGATGAGGAGGAGGAGGAAGGGGAAGGGGAAGGGGAAGAAGAAAAATGCATGAAGTTTAAAACTTGGATCTAATCCCCAAACTAAGGGGATCACATGAGAAACAATGATCACGAGAAACAATGTTCCTTTGGGCCTGAGCAGCCCATTTATCTAAGGCACTGTAGGAAAGAGTCAGCACCTGAAGTATCAACCACAATTTCCAATTTGAATGGGGAATAAACCAGGCTTCTGTGTCCAGGTTAGGAAGCTCTGTGATGTGCTAACCAGGAGTCAGCGCCTGCTGATGGCGTGCACGGGTCCCCAGCACTGTCCTTCCACCCTCGCGGGGGCTGTCACAACGGAGCCCACCTGCTTTCATTGTGGTGCCACCATCCTGGCTCAGCAGCAGCTCGGTCTCTACAGCTGTTAACTGGGAATAATGCACCTTTCAATCAATCCTCTCATGGGCAAGCCTCAAAGAACAAAGATGTAGGACTATAGCTATTAACTCCCTTGAAGGACACTGAGGTCAGGAGCATATTTACAAAGAGAAATGAAAATGAACAAGATCGTCCTGACACACACTTACCAAAAATAGCCAAGAGCAATGCAGGTGTGGTCAGCGCAGAGCCTGGCCCTGGGGTTGAGGGGCTGCTGAGGGACGGAGCCGGCTGTGCTGCTAGGGCACGGGCAGCTCACTGCTGGGCAGGTTCTGATCACCTTCCAAACAGGCAGCACGTCATCCAAGGCAGGACCACCTCGTCGTCCTAAGGCACAGTTAGAAATGCTTCGTTGTCTATGAGGCATTATAAATTATTCGTATTTTTCTCTTTTTTTTCTAAATACTTTAAAAAAATTTTAGTTGTAGTTGAACACAATACCTTTATTTTTATTGTTTTTATTTTTATGTGGTGCTGAGGGTTGAACCCAGCTCCTCGCACATGCTAGGCAAGTGCTCTAGTGCTGAGCCACAACCTCAGCCCCTCTAAATGCTTTTTATAGTGTCTCTCTTCACATTTTCTTGGGATCAACTTCCACTATTTTAAGGTTATCTTTTGAATTCTAACATCCACCAATTTGCTATAATAAAACATAAAAATATATAAAGTCCTTTGAGTACGTGTGTGTGCTCATGCATGTGTGGAGTAAAAGGGACAGTGCCTCAGTTACACTGAAACCACACCCCCATGTGCAGTTGTCCAAGGTCCCATCTCGTCACCCGGGACGCTCCATGGAGCTCCAGACACATGTGGATGTTAGACCCACAAGCCAGCAGGCAGGAGGTCCCCACGATGGCCACCACAGTTCTGTGCTGCCTGGACTGAGCTCCAGCCTGAAGGTGAGATGTACAGTCCTGATGCTGGATTCTGATGGGATCCAGGGGGACGGGGCTCCAGCATCCTGATGGTCCAGTCCTCGGCTGTGTGTCCTGCCCAGGGCAGCCTGGAGCACCCCAAAGACACAGACCCTTGTGGAAGTGTTGCGAGAGGGCTCAGGGGCTGTGCAGGGACAGCTGCCCATGAAGGGGAGAGGACTTCACCCCCACCCCCAGGTCCTGGGTCCTGGAGGCTGCCCCTCAACGCAGCTGACCTTCACTTTCTCACGGGTCAACCCCACGGGACAGATTTTAGACGAAAGAAATCACCCTGCAGAGAGGGAAGCAGGACAGGAAGCTGAGGTATGGTTCACCCTTCTGAAGGGTCCATCAGTGACCAGAGCTGTGGATCGTGAGCAGTTAGGGACCCTGATGCTCTCTCCCCTGACCTCTCCTCAGGAAACTCACTGATATTCAGAGCCTCAGCTACCTCCCGGGAAGGACTCACGCTTGTGCCTGAAGCCTGAAATCCTGCACCCTGCAACCCATCTGTGCAGCGTGGACCCGGAGTTCCCCTCAGCAGTGTCAGCAATGTCCGGGGCAGGCCAGCCCCACCTGACCCTGGCCTCCCTCTGACATTGAGTTCTCTTCTAGGGTCCCATCTCAGTGCCAGGGTCAATGGTTGCCCCAGTGCCAGGGTCAATGGTCAGGGAACAGCGTAGTTACCGGCTTTCAAGGCAGGGAGAGGGACAGAGGAAGGTGTGAGGCTTCAGAGCTAGTGCCACCCAATATCCTTGAGTGTGGTGATGTCCCTGTACGCTCCAGTGTGACCCCATGGGCTGTGCAGTGCTCCTGGGGACATGGCCATCCGCAGGAAGGGCCAGAGACATAGGAAACAAACACACTGTCACCTCGTGCTGAAGCAAGGGTCAAGGCTGGGCCTGGCAGGAGAGCCGGAGCACACTCCCAGCCCGGCAGCACAGCTCTGAGAAAGGGAAGACGTCACCATGGGGCTCCCGGGAAGGGCTCTCGGGTGCTGCCCTCGGTGACTCGTGTTCTCCTGGGACAATAGATGCTTTGGGAGCATAATGGAGAATGCGGAAGGCAGCGATGGTGGAGGGGATTCTCTGAGAAGGTGGGAGTCAGTGGTAGAGAGGGTCCGGCTCTAGGGCACAAGGAAAGAAGGTCCCTGGAGAGGAGACCACAGGTGCCCTGTACAGCAGGTGCCCAGGCCAGCGCTGAACTGCCCTGTGGTTCTCAGCACAGCACAGGAGAAACCTCCCTGCCCATCACGGCCCTGAACTCCCACGTCCCCCACGTCAGGCACTGTGGTGTGCTCACCAGGACACGCAGGCACCGCTTCACTGGGGTCACAGTGGTCACGCTGACAAGAACCGCTGGGCCTACCTGATGTGCCTTCCACCCAGAAACACACCCAAAGACAGCAGCCACATATGTGCCGGCACACACCCTGGCCAGTGCCTGAGTCCCTCGGAGAGCTTCCGGTTTCCCCCGGGTCTCTAAAAACCTGTTGGCCTGAAGCATGTTCTCGGTACCCTGCAAGCTGGAGGGGCCTGGATGCAGTCTACAGAGCCCGGAGTCTGGGCTCTGCAGGGCCTGATGTCCTGCCCAAGGTCCTCCATGTTCTGAAAGCTACTTCCACACTAGGGGCTGCACACGTGGCCTTAAGCCCATCGCTCCTGGGCACGTCAATTACGCTGCTCCCACGTTCCAGAAGAAGCAGGTCTCAGAGCATAAGCGATTTGAAGTCACACTACTAGGTGCAGATCTTTAGTTAAAAACTCTATTTGGTTTCAAAATTCTTCCTTTACAGGTCTCAGCTCAGCCTACATGTCCCCGCAGTCCCCGTCGGGTGGAGATCCTCAAAGGCTTGCTCTGGTTGCTGGCGGGGTGTCCAGAGGTCAGGAGCAGCAGGCATTTCCTTCCTGGCACTGGGGGCTGGTTTCCTCCCTGGTTTCCCAGGTCAGACCTCCAGGAGAGAAGGAGCAGCAGCTGTGTTCACTCCCCCTGAACAGGCCAGGCCATCCCCTGCTGGACGTGAACCTAGATCAGCACTTGGCCACAACTCCAAGATGCGCTTTCTTCAATGACATGATGGAAAAAATAATGACACTACACCAAGTAAATAAGTGTATGTAAACGAAAACACTTCTGAGCCCAAACTACCATATTATTATATAACACGTCTGTATTGCTTGTGTTATTAACTGTGACATCTTCCAAAGAAAATAGTTCTGTGACTAGGAAACAACCCAAGATTTCAAAATAATACTTCTAGTTCTTCAGATGAAGGCATATTCTGTTGATTCACAGCTTTCAGTTGCCATGACAAAACCCCTGAGAGAAACAAGTTACAAGGACCAAAGGTTTACTTTGTCTTTGGTCCATGGTCATGTGGCTCTATTGTCTCTGGGTCCCTGGTGAGGCAGAGCATCATGGTGGGAAGCACCCACCTCCAGGTGGCCACCGAGAAGAGAGAGCTCACCTCTGTCACAAATCTCCCCAGAAATCGTTAGCATGTGAACCCAGCAGGATGAATCCCGACAGGTCACAGCCCTCAGGAGCCTGTCACCTCCCCGAGGCCCACATCTGCCCTGGGCCAGCCGTGACACTAATGTTTGGCTGCCAGGACACTAAGTGTTTTAGTATCTTTGTGCTAGCTGTGTTGGGCTTCTCAAACTTAAAAAAACTTAATAATTTCTCACAGAAAGTGGGATTTACCCAAATGGTTGCAATAAAACTAGGATAAAATAAGTAAGGATTGATACGGAGTGTGTGACCACGCCAGCCAACTGCTGTCCAGGAGCGTTGAGATGTATCTATTAGCAAGTCCTGGGCTGGGAAGGTGGCGTGGCAGCAGGAGCAGGCCCTGGGCCCTGGCCTATGGCCTCGTTCCCTGTGTGGGGCTTGGCCATGGCCTGGCATGGGCAGGAGGCCCAGGCTGGGGTCAGGCCTGAATTGGGCTCCATGTCCTCTGTCCATATCCACATGGGATCTAAGAAGGCTCTCCCTTTGTTTATTCTGGTGTTCCTTGTTTGGGACGTGAGGAAAGAGACGGAAATGGACACAATCCAGGCGTCGGGTCCCAGTCCCAGCGAGCCAGACTCCCACGGTGGCAGCAGCCCAGTCCCTCTGGTGATCTCCCAGTTGCTGAGAATCTTCTTGCATTCGCTGTTCCCAGAGCACCAAGCCTGTCTGGAGTGAGGGTTCATGAGCGCTCAGTGTCTCCCCGCTCTGAACCCCAGAGCCAAAGTAACACTAGGCTCATGACTCCCATGGGGGTGGGGAAGGAGCTGGAATATCCCTGGAACACCATCCTCCGTCCCTCTGCCCCGGGGCTTAGCAGGCCGTGCCACGCCCTGGGATGGTATCCTGGGGAGCTGAGCTCTCCAGCACAGGGGCCTTCAGCCTGGGGTCCCCGTGACCCAGGTCTGCACACCCGAGGGTTTCCTCTCCAACCCGAGCAGGATTCAGCGTGGCGGCCATGAGGTCGGCCCTGGTGAGAGAGTGAGGGAAGGCACCCTGGAGGCCACTGGTGCCCACACCACCCGTTCCTGAGGCATGAAGCTGCTCAAAGCCTCCACTGGAGACCCCTCTGGATCTCTGTGCAGCAGCCCAGGGAGCGTGTCAGCCTCTGTCCCACAGCAGCAGAATGTCCAGTGCATGAAGGACGCCCTTCTGCTGGGAAAATATCGTGAACTCGTCTCTGGGTGGAAGTGACCTCACCTTGCAATTGCTGTTCTTAGCGTTCAGAAAAGGAAATAATCGACTGCACCACCGTGAAGCTCTTGTTTCTTTTGTTTAGAAACAAAGCAACTTACATAATTTAAATATCCATGTGCACGTACATAGCTCCACATACAGAGACCAATTCCAAGGGCATAAATAGGTGAGAAATATTAATAGTTTTAAGAGAAAGGTTTCTAAATGTGGGCTAGTGAGCACATAAGGAGAAGAACAATTACTTTCCAAATGACCCTTTAAACACTGGATGTGAAAGCCAGTCAGAAGACAGTGTTCTCCAGCACAGCAGCCACTCCAGGCACGCTGATTGCTCGTTTATTCACAAGGCAGGGCTTGTTATCTCCACCAACATTTAAGAATTATTTACAATATTCTATTGCACGGTGCCTTAATAACATATTCCTTGCAGTTAACTTCAGAACGGTTGGCAGTTTCTGCATTGTTTTTCTCAATGTCTATTGATTTTTTTATAATTTCCAGTCTTAGCAATAATTTGCAGAGTGGGAGAGTTGTGAGTCCCTGGGAACCCTGCCCTCCTGCTCAGCTCTGCATCCCCCCATTCTCCCCACAGATGGAGGGTGTCGGTTCCTTCCATAGCTCAGATCCATGATACCAGGACCACCACTCAGGATCACGCTTTGGAGTGTACATTCTAGAACATTCCAGCTTCCTTACTGCTCGTTCATGACACACTTTGATTTTCCAAGTGCTATGCTAACTCCTGAAGAGAAGGAAGAAGAGCCAGGGGATAATTTTGCAGAGGAGGTTCCCAGGACTACTGGCAGTAGACACTTGCACATCATCTGCTCAGCAGAGCGCCATGGTGCTGGGGGGCATGGTCACATGGTGGGGGGACCCACGGGGCAGGCCCATGGGGTCAGGGTGCACCGTGGCCAGTGCTGTGGTAAAATGCCCGCTCCACCTCTGCCCTGGGCTTTCTCCCCATGGAGAGCAGGTCAGGACCCTTCCCTGGCAAGGGTGGACCTCAGGGCGGTGAAACCATGTCCTCTCAACCCACACGGGAACCGTCACATCCCATAGAGACGGATTTCACTCAGGTTTGCCCCAGGAGGCCAGGGCAGAGAGCAGGTAGGGCAGCAGGAGCTAACACCACACTGCGAAGCATGACTCCAGGTGGCCTGGGCCATGTCTCCTGCTCCTTCACCGGTCAGAGGTCATGTGTGACCACATGCCCTGACTCTGGCTGAACGCACCGCTGTGTCCGTCCAGGCCTTGTTTCACATGGCAGGTTTCAGGTTCCTCTTGTGCAAGCTTCACTTTGAGGTCAGCAAAATACAATTTCATTGTGCTGTGCACTACCACCACACAGCCCTTGGGTTGTGGAAAGACACAACGTACCTGGCCCAGTATTTACCAGGAAAATCTATTATCTAAAGCATATCTCTTTCTCAAACAGCTGTGCTCTGCTGGAAAGAACCAGACATTCTGGACCTGGACTCACTGAAGCAAACAACAGAATAAAGGCAGAGTAGGAAAACTTTATTGAACTTAAATAACAACAAAACCTTTCTCAAGGGCACTGACCACAGTCCATCCGGGCTCCCGGGAAAGCCATGGCTATTGACACCGAGACGACAGAGGATCCATACGGAAAAAAAAACTGCTCCAATTATTGGCTGCCTTTGTAATTAGAAGCAGAAAGTATCAAACCATTTGCTCAGATTGATAGACAGGGAATGTATAATGCAGAGAGATAAAGGTTACTGTCATATCCGCAGAGCCGAAGGAAAGCAGGTCACCTGCTCACCAGGCACCCGGTCAGACATGTGGGGGGTGCCCTGGATGGGACTGCGCCTGTCCATTCCTTGTAGGAACCAGAAGAGTCACTTCTCAGGTCCTGGCTGTGTGGACAAAACCTCTTACTCACCGATGGGCACTATCAGCCCCGGGAGTGCTGGCATCTCCACCAGGCACTCGTGACACTATCTACGTGACAGCCATCGCCTTTACAGTGCTTATGGGGTTTCCATAACAGAAGTGCTGCCACTTTCTCTCACGGGACGTTTCCTGTGTGACTGCAGCCCGCGACCTGCCGTGACCTGGCAGGGCATCTCGAGGCCAGCCACTCACAGACGGGGTCCCTGCCACATGCCCATGACACAGGAGGTGGCTCCACCGTCGTCTGGATCTTGGATTAGGGCACGAGCTTTGTAAATTCAGAGAGGCCACCAAGAGCCCTGTGTGCTTTTACTTGATAAAACAATAAAAGCTCTTCTGAAAGCTGGCTGAGCAGGAGTCACCAGCTCTCGAGTGCTATGGAGGCGATATTCATCCAAAGATGTCAAGACAATTAAAATTGTTCTGGGGGGTGGGCGTGAAGCTCACCCCTGCCCAGGTACAGCATTGGCCCAGACTTGCTCTGGCTCAGGTCAGGTGCTCGGTCCCCTGGGGACCTGTGCCTGGGCCGAGGACCCTGACTTCATGGTCTGCCCGTGTGCAAGTCCTCCCTGTGAGCTGAGGGTGTCTGAGGGTGTGCAAGTCCTCCAGGTGTGTGCTGAGGGTGTCTCGGGCTCTGCGTCCCCTAGTCTTGTCACGCCCTGTCCTGCTCATTGGGGCCCATGGTAGGTTCTGCCACCTAGCCACCACAGCTGTGGCACAACTGCCCACGGGCACTTGCTCCTACGGAGTGCACTGACCATGATCTCCCGCTGTGGTCTGGCCAAGCTCCTGTGCCCTCCTGGCAGTGCCCTCCCCTGGGTTGGTTTCCCACCCCATCTCTAGTGGACAGGTAAGGTCAGAGGCACTGAGTCCTGATCAGTGGCCTTGTGAGGAGACCAGCACTCTCCGCCTGCATCCCCAGGAGGCCTCGAGAAGATGCACCAGGAAGAGAGACTGTGGCCATGCGACCAGGCCTCGGCCTCCAGAACTGAGCGGCCACGTCTGAGCAGCGCAGCCGCAGTGTCTCTTCACCAGCCCAACTGATGGGGACAGGTTCCAGACCTTGTGGCGTCTCAGAAACCCTAGCTTGGGACATTCTGCGCGGCCCCTCCTGCCCTTGCACGCTTGCCCCGCCCTCCCTTGGCCTGCCGGGCCCAGCCTCAGCCCAGGGATCACACTCAGGCCTGGAGCAAACTCCTGCCCCAGGCAGACTCAGGGAGGCAGAGACCGAGTCCTGTTCACCATGACAGATCGCAGAGCGGGACTCAGTGAAGAGTCTGAGAGCCAAGATCCAGGATCCCGTGAGGGAGCCCAGAAAGAGGAAGTGCCCCCATCACAGCCTCAGGCCATGTCGCCAGTCCAGAGGGCAGCCCACATCCCTGTCTCTTTCCCTGGTTTCCTCGGAGTCACCGAGATGCTCCCTGCCCGACTCTGTAGCCTCTGGTCTCTGGGCACAGGGGCCACGTTGTTCCCCTGGTCCTCCTCCCTCCAGGGCTCACTGGACCGTACATTGTACCCTCCTGCAGGTCAGTGGCTTCCACAGCCATCCTGCTGTGACGGGAGGTGGGGGAATTGTCGGCTCTGGGCTGCTAGAGGGGACACATCCAACTTCTTTCTTTCCTTCATGTATGGTCACCTTGAAATGTGGGCTGCTCCATCAGCCTGGGTCCACAAGTGGCCTTAATGGCAGTTTGTAGTAATGCAAAAAAACAAAATGGCTCTGGCAGTCTCAAGGCCTGGAGAGACGGGGATTGCTGTTACAGAGCATAGCCTGCCCTGCTGACTGGCAGATGGCATTGAAGGACTTCCTCTCCGCGGACATGGCACTGTACCTGGTGATAGCCGTGGGCCTTCTCTTTAACTCTGTCTTGGAGCTCTCACCGACAGGATGTCACAGTACACCCTGGACAAACGTGCCTTGAGATACCCAGATTCTGAGGACTTTCTGACTCGGCTCAGCACGCCTGGGGATCAGGGGCTCTCCTCATGTGCACCAAGTGGAGAGCCGTTCCTTGCCTTCATTCCTCTTGAGGCAGTTCAATAGCCAAGATGATGGCTCAACACTTTGGTAATGCTATAGAACCCAAGCCAGAGGAATTCCAGAGGGCATGGAAGGTCGTCTGGTCCTGTCCCACATCTGACCCCGGGACTTCTAACCCAGAGAGCAGCCACCCTCGTCACACCTGCTCCGTGGGGCTTCAGCATCCACAGGCCGTAACTGCTGGCCCACTTTCTGCTCATTCTTCAGAAAGCATGTGAGCAGAGTCCATTCAGCATCAAACATACAGCAATACGAAAGACAGGACTTGGTTGAACCACAAGCTTGTGATTCAGCTGAGCAGGAAGACGTCTTAGGGATAGGAACAAGGAAGCTCCTTCTTAGGGGGAAAGCAGGAGCTTGCAGGAGGAAGTGGGGAGGAAACTGACCGCACAGGTCCAGGAAAAGCCTGGCAAGTGCACACATGGGAGGGTGAGCCCAGCTCCTTGCCTGGGCCTGCCCTGCCCCTCACCTGGCCCACACCCTGCCCTGCCCCTCACCTGGCCCACACCCTGCCCTGCCCCTCACCTGGCCCACACCCTGCCCCTGCCCCTCACCTGGCCCCACCCTGCCCTGCCCCTTCACCT
>NW_025999991.1:9994351-10046851 GCF_001458135.2 Marmota marmota marmota
TGCACCTGGCCCCACCCTGCCCTGCCCCTACCTGGCCCAACGACCCTGCCCTGCCCCCTTACCTGGCCCACAGCCCTGCCCTGCCCCTCACCTGGCCCACACCCTGCCCTGCCCCCTCACCTGGCCCACACCCTGCCCTGCCCCTCACCTGGCCCACACCCTGCCTCCCACCCCTGCCTCCCTTTACCCAGCCCACCCCTGCCTCTCCAGGCTCCTCTCCACCTAGTTGTCATGTACCTCTAGACACACCAAATAATTTATTGTCCTCAGAGAGGAAACAACACAAAAACCACAATCTGCAAGGTACATCTGTGCCTAGGAAGCCAGTGTGCTGGCCTTCCTCTGTGAGTGCTAATGAGGAATGGGTGCTCCCCCAAAGACCTGGCCAGGCCACCTAGATGCAAAGGGAGAGCCAAACAGACTGGCCACATTGCTCATAGCGCACAGACCCTGTTGGTGGCTCTAGAAATGCACCTTGCTCTTGGAGAGTATGAATCAGGTTTCTGGTGGATTTTAATGGAAGGATTTATAAGGTAATTTTATTTGGGATGGGCTTCCTGGCACTTTAAATCCTGGGCAGGACATCAGCACAGAGAGGCAGGGACTCCAGTGTGGGCCAGGACCAGGTGAGCTAATCTTCCTGCTAGCCCCATGTTCTTCTCCAAAACCACAGGACAAGCTAGACAGGGAACGGGGGACCCTCACACACCCCTCCACCAGACAGGAGCACCCTTGGCCCACAGCCAGTCACCCCGAGAGGAGGCGGTTGGATCAGCCCTGGGCCTGGGAACACGTCTGCGACCTCAGGAGAACCTGCCACACTTTATTGCCTACACTTTAACCCAAATCCATAGGACCTGTAGGTGTTTCCTTCTAGAAATAGGGGATGCTCTTCCCTGCCTTATAGAGGCTGGACGCACAGCATGGCTCTCCGGGTTCACGGGGCCTTCACAGGGCTGTGTTACACACACCAGGTCATACGGGCCTTGTGGCCCAGCCCCTGACACTGACCTTTGCGAGCTCTGCCCTGCTCTGAAAGCTGACAACAGCGTTTGCAGATTTTTAATTTTCAGATGAGAGCATTTCCACCTTTACACTTAGGCCATATTTGCAGATTTGGGATGTTGACAAAAAATGGAGAAACGTCTAGCTCCATAAGAGCAGAGCTGGGGACTGCCGCACAACTTAGGCCCTGAAGTGTGTGATTCATAGGTCTGTGCTGAAGGCACGAGGAGCGGCTGCACTGTCATAAAACGTGCGGCATAAAATGACAAACCCGTTCTGACAGCGGCAGGGAGGGTGGCGCCTGGTCAAGGAGAGGGCAGGTAGATTTTAGACTCTCCATAGCTCACTGTCTGCTCCCTCTGAGGGGTGACAAACAGCCAGGCTGCCCTACACAGGGCCTCATGCCCAAGACACACAGAAAGCCAAGGCAAGCCCATGACCGGTGGGGGGCACACGGCGGATCAGCCCCAGGGCCTGGGAACATGTCATCCGCCTGCCCACCTGTCTACCTAGCTATTCCCCTGCCTCCCCACCTGTCGTCCGCGTGTGGCACGTAAACACACATCATCTATGGAGACTGAGTCAGTTTCCCAGTGGGCTTCTCGTAGCTCCGAAAGCCACCAGCAGCTGGACTTCCACATCCTGAAGCCAAGCCCTGAGCCACCTTCTTCATCCAGTCCTGCCCCCCGGGGCAAGAACCCAGAGCCTGTGAAGTGGGGCTGCCATCCTGGTGGTATGGTGTTCCCAAGAACGTGCACGGCCGGCGAGGGCTCCCAACGCACTCTTCCCTGGTGGACAGGGAGGGCTTTTGCTCACACAAGTGTACTGTAGACAGCGCGACAGAAGTACACTGCCACTTCAGTTAATGGATTTATCAAATACCTTATTTCATGCTTTCTGCTTTTGATTTATGAATTTTGATCCTGGAGACAAGGACCCTGTGAGTATTGATTGTGGAAAATGTCAGACTAACAGAAGTTAATTTCACTCGTGCATGTGGAAGTCTCCGATTCTCTGACAGCGCTGTCTACCGAGAATCAGCTGCCAGGAGCCCAAGTGACAGGGCGCTGTCACCACGGACAGCCGTCCCGCCAGCAGACCTGAGTCTCACTGTGCCATGGATTGACAAGACACGCAAATATGTATCTGGACGTGGGCAGCACGTGGCGCAGCTCTGGATATGGGGGAGATGGGAAGTGCTGCAGCCCACCAGGGGAGGGCTGTGGGGGCCCACGGGCACCCTGCCCACCGAGGCTTCACGCTTTTGACTGCAATATGCCTGACAGGATAATGGAATGTCATTCTGCCAGCTCTGGAGCTGGTTAGGGACAGTTTATTTATTGATTGACTTTCTTTGTAAATTATCAATCTTTTTTATACTGCAGTCAACGAGTCATTGCTTATGCAATAATGCACTAATGTGGTGCCAGGCCGCAGGTGCGTCTGCAATCCAGTCTGCGAGTCTTGGAGGGCAAAGGCTGGGAACGGAACGGATTCCAAGCTGCAGCCTGGAGACGGTTGGTGTGGGCAGAGCTGCAAGGCAGGGTGTCCTGGAGACCCACTGTGCGTGGTGCTCATGCCATACACAGGCCAGGCCTAATGTGAGCACAGACAGCCCCGGGTTGCCAGGCAGAGCAGCAGCGGCCAAAGGTGTGCGTAGCAAATGTTCTTCCACTTTCCAGGGTGATGATGGTGAGCTCACTAAATCTTAATGCTCTGGGACCTTCAGTCAGTAGCCTTCTTATTCTTGGCAAAAGTATCTGAGTCTGAAGGATAAATATTAGAAAGTTGAAGTGTTCACAGAATAAAGCCCATAAGATTCCAAGTTCCCGAAGATAAGAACGCTTTGGTGGTCACATGCCACTCCTCAGGACTTGGTCTTGAGCTCTGTACCCGGGAGCCACAAAGACATATCAGTCCCCTCAGAGTTCCAAGTCCCCCCATGGAGCAACGAAGCAAGTGGAGAGCAACACCCAGCAGGTGGCTTCAGAGCCAAGTCTGTTGTCAGTCACCAACCGGGTCCTGCAGCCAGGCGCTCCCGCAAGCTTCTGACGGCAGAGATGGCAGTTCTCCTGAGTGCTGTCCTTCACGGTCCCTACGTGTTAGCCCCCGCCGTTGGGTTGCATTTTGCCAGAGTTTCTTGAGATCATTTGTATCCTTGGGAGCTTGGTTTGTGGCTTCATGTGAAGTCTCTCTCTGATTCGAGGGCCGGAGCAAAGCCTGCGTGAAGGGACCTCCCTCCTCCACTCTGCAGAGGGGTACGTGAGGAGCTCCTCCGTGAGGGTCTCTTCTCAGCCCACCAGTGAAGCTACCAACCGGGGTCTCCATGTGGGAAAGGTTTTCGCCATTGATTCCGACACTTTAAGCAGCAGGGGGTGGCTCAGGCTCCTGTGGCCCCAGTGAGCCTGGGGATCTGCGCCTCCGCTGCGCCTGTCTGTCAGGCCCCTACGTGGGCTGTCAGATTTATTGGCACGAAGTTGTTCACGCCATTTCCTTCCTTCGATATCTGTAGAATCTTTAGTGATGTCATCTCTCTCATTCCTGTTATTGATAAATTGTCTTCTCTTTTTATTGATCATTCCGTCTAGAGATTTATCAATTTTATTGATCTCCTTAAAAAACGGGTTTTAGGTTTCACTGATTTTTCTCTGTTGCGTTTCTGCTTTCTGTTCCGCGGGTGCCTGCACCACCTCTGTGAAGTCTTGTCTCCTGCTCCTTTGAATCCTCTGCTCCTCTTCCTCTGCTTTCCTGGGAGAAGCTGAGGTCAGCTGGTGGAGCCCTCTCTTCTTCCCAGTCCCTGCCTCTAACCCTGCGTGCCTCAGCCTGGATTCCTGGGGCCTGCTTCAACAGCATCTTGGCCGACTGTTTTCTATTTGATTTCTCCTTTAACTCATGGTTGTTTATCAGTTTGTTTGTATTTTCATTTTTCACAAATATGTTGCTTTGCCTCTAGATATTCAGAGTTCCCCAGGCTGTTTTATGGTTTAGCATAATGTCTATATTGATAAATTATTTGTGAGGAATGGAGATAAATGAGCATCCTGCTGTGGTTGGGTGGGCTGTTCTATTAATATCAACAAGGGCAATAGGTCAACCAGTGTAGGTCTAGTCTGATTCTCTGTGTAATTCTTTTAGAAACTACAGGATAAGAATATTGGAACCCCTGATCATAGTATTGATTATTTCTCCTTGCAGAACTACATATTTCTGCCTCATGTATTTTGAAGCTATGTTATTAGGCACATAAATGTTCAGAATTGGTACATCCTGTCCATTTGAAATTTTGTCATTATGAAATGAGTTCTTATCTTCAAACTTATTTCTACACTGCATACGCATCAGCTTTCTTCCCTAAGTGCAGGCTTTCGTATCGTTTTCCAACCTTTTGATTTTAATTGTGTTTTATGTTTGAAGTGTCCGTGTGTGTGCTGAGTCCTGCTTTGCTCCTCCGTCCTGGTTGGTTTCCTGAGCTGGGGAGTGAACCCAGGGCCCCATGAATGCTGAGCAAGCCCTGAGTGAACCCACCGCCACGGAGCCACACTTCTAGGTCTCCTCTTTCTTCCTTCCTGCGTCTTCCTTTTTCTTTTTTCCTTTTGAGACAGGGTCTCCTAGGTGAACAAGCTGGCCTTGAACTTGTGATCCTTGTTCCTCAGTCTCCTGAGTAGCTGAGCTCAGAGGTGTGACCACCACACCTGGCTGAGGCCTTGCTTTTTACCAACCTTTGGGAAGATTCTTGCCCTCTCTAGGGTGGCCTTTCATCTCTCCTGCACAGGTCCTGCCTCTGTCCCCCACTTGCTGGCTTTTCTGGCGCTCTCTGAATCCAGGGAACACACTGATGATCCTGTTGGCTTTTCCTTGACTCACTCCAGAACTCTGCTGCCATGAAAGTGGCTTAAGTTTTATAGCACGGGTGGTGACAGGCAGACTCCTGGTCTCCGAAGGCAGCTGTGCTGTAAGCCCTTGTGTGGACACGCATGTGACCCAGCAGATGGGGCTGGACAGCTCTGTGGTGGAGATCTCGCCCCGGCCCCCCGTGAGGCCTGCGGAGTCTTCCTCCTTCCACCAGACTGTGTGCCATCAGAAGCCTGAGAGGGTCACCACAGAAGTAAAACGGAGATTGCCCAGGGGTTGATTTGCTCCTCTGCTGACCTAGGACAGAGGATTTAGAATGCTCAAGGCAGAAACAGAAGCCCAGTGAACTCCCGCTGCTGGCGGTTCACGAGGTGTGGGGCCCTTAAGTGCTTGGAGCCCCAGTTTCCTCACATTGGCTTTTTACACAGGGGTCCTGTAAGGAACCACTCAGGGCCATAAACCACTTAGAAAGTGTGAAGTAAGACATAAATTCTACGCCAAGCAGGATCGATCCCACCCTTTGCCAGGCCATCACAGCGTGGCCAGATGCATGCGGGTGAGGGGCTTGGAAGTTTTTAGCTGTACATCGATATTCAGGGGCCTTTGTGAGTGTCATTGAATTTTACAAGGAGACTGTCCGCCTGCAGGTCTCTGGCCTCCTTCTTTCAGAGATGGTGAAGATCAAGGTAGAGGGAACTCCTGCAATTCCTAAGTGACTTCAGTCCACACAGCTCTCCCACTAAACACAGGCTGCACACAAGGAGCCTCCTTCCTGGGAGCAGGTCCCCTGCTCCGCGCCTCGCCCTGCAAACCCCCCACCCAGCAAACCCCCTGTCCCACTCCAGCAGGGCCTGGCCCCCGTGCTCTGGGAGGAGTGTCCTTTCTGGACGAGTGCTTCGGGTGCTTGGTGGCATGCGGCCACCTCTCCCCAGCAATGGCTTACGACTGCGGAGTCTTCCTCCTTCCACCAGACTGTGTGTCATCAGAGCGTGACGGGGTCGAGGCTGAGCTCCGGTGGGCACACCATAGCTGCTGGATCTTGAGAGCCGAGTGAACAGATGAATGAACAGATGCAGACGAGGGCTTGGGGCGGCAGAGGATGCAGGATGACCGTGTGAGATGTCTGAGGGCTCACTACTTGTGGTTTGACACTGTGGCGCTGTAAGCTGAGCTGAAACGTGCAAGTCTCGGGGTGTGACCTAAAGGGGATCAGCTGAGTGTTGGCCTGGGCTGGCAGCCAGGGTTGTGAACATGACTTTGTCTGTTCTGGGGTCCCAGGGAGGACCAACACGTCAGCCTGGCTGTCCCCAGAACCCAGGGTGGACAGCAGGCTGTGCACACTTGGTTGTGTTTACTACTTGCCTCGTCCTTGGTGTATGCTCTTGTGGATGGTCCCTCTTCCTCAGCTGCAGTTCACACCAGGACTGTCACCACTCCGCATGCTCCAGGGAGACAGCTCACCAGCTTCAGTGCAGCCTGAGTTTGAGTTTGCACACTGGTCTCCTCACTGGGCTGGGAGCAGCTTGAGGCCTTGTTTTTCCTGTGTCTGATGAGAAGCTTGACACCAAACAGGCCCTCCATAAACAGCCTCTAATGGTAAAGAAGTAAGTGCATGAAAGAAACAATGAATAAATTCTTTGCAAGGGCAGCTCTGCTGTAGCATGGAGAGGACCTGGGCTGACTTCAGGTCAGACTCCAAAGCCAAGGCCCTACGTATCAGAAGCAAATCCTACCTACAATGATCAGATTGTAAAATGCTAGGCATTTCCAATCCACTGGTACAGGCACACAGTTAGGTCAGCAGCAGACAACTTGTCGGAATATCTGCAAATTGTGGGTGTTTCTACGGGTTACTGTGGCACCCCCTTCTAATCACTTAGAATCACGTGTCCTAACGTGACAACGACAGGCGGGGCTAGTCTCCTTAAGAACTCTGTTTGTCCAGATGAAATCTATGGGATGTGGGAAAGCTTCTAGGATTGGATGAGCTGAGCCGTGTCGTGGGCTGGCTTCGTCTTGCAGCTGCGGTGACTGCTCACCAGCACACTGTTAGCCACGTCTGTTAACGTTTGTCATGTCACATGTATTTACATGGCATTTATTATATGTCACTATTATATGTCCCTGACATGTGTTTACAGTGTCATCTATTGTATCATACTACTTCTTTCCACCTAAAGACTGGACAGAGAAGAGGAGAGGAAATAAACCCACACCTGTCTTACCAGGAGCAGAGCCACCGTACAGTCAGGAGAGGAACCATCTGGTCTTCTTGTGGTGCAGGGAATTCAGCAAGCCGCCCACGGCTGTGACGTAAACGCTCTCGCTGCGTACCCGGGCCTTCCCCAGATTGTGGGAAGCGTGGTTCCAATATCTCAGTCTTCCTGATGGCCAACAGACCCACGACGGTTTTGTAAATGGTTTTATCAGAACCTGGCTGTGCTCACCACGACCCTCCATGCCGCTTCTGCAGCCCGGGCACACAGCACAGGCCACATGGTCTGCTGAGCCTTCACGTCCAGTACCTGGAGCCTCGAGGAGACATTAGTTGGCCCCACTTTAGAGAACAAACTCCATCCACAGGACTGCTTTCCACGCTTGCTGGGTGACAGAGCCTAGGGACAGCAAGGAGGGGGCGGTGGGACAAGCTAGTCGGGCAGCCGGGCCCCCGCCCTTCCTAACGCGGCCGTGCGCGCAGTCATTTCAGTGTGCCCCTGCCCTGTCACCCAGGGAGCCAGGGCAGGCTGGCAGACCGAGGGCTCCAGCATCCTGTGTTTTCATTGAGGGCTGGTGTCTGGGTCAAGAAAACCACAGCCACAGGGTTGTCTGTGCCTCGTGTGGAGTCTCCTGCAACGGGAATCACTGGGGCTTTCTCCAGGCATCTGGACAGACATCTGCTCCAGTGGGGTGCCCACCCTCTGCTCTGCCAGATCAGCCTGGGAGCCACAGGAGTGGGTTTGCCTGCAGGGCAGAAGGGATAGAGGGTGGGCAGCATCAGGGGCAGAGCCCACCTGGAGGACACGGCATAGAGAGGGAGGGCAGTGGATGGACCCATGCACAGGTGGCACCTACAGCAGCCCCACCTCCTCCCGGATGGCGGTCTGGGAAAGGCGGGAGGTGCTCAGAGTCCCATTGCCGCATGGTCAGAGACCTAGAGCTGTGCCCAGGGCACAGGGATACCAGGGCTGGAAGGAGGGTGAGGGGCTGGCATGAACATGGAGGGGAAGGGCAGGGACAGCTCAGAGCCTCCTTGGAGAGGCGTGGTCTTCATGCATGTGGCCAGGTCTGCCTCCTGCCATGGCCTCCTTGAAGACACCCCATAGCAGCCCTCAGCATGTCTGGGAGTCCTCAGGTGTGGAACTCAGAGGTGGACACAGACACATGTCACCCACTTTGAGGTAAACAGGGCCTCAGAACACCTAAAGCAGCTGGGCACATGGTCCAATGCAGTGTCCCCTGAAGAGTGTTCAGGGGCAAGTGACCTCAGGTCCCCCAAACGCCTCAATGCACAGAAGTCAGCCAACTGAGAACTGGGAACCAGTCTCCAGGCAGGGCCAGGATCTGCCCTGTGATATGTTTCCTGGGCTGATACCATGGGCCCAGCCGGAAGCCCTCTGTGGGGAGGGTCTGGGGGCCTTGCCAGGGGACATTCTGGGAGTGACCCAAACACTTCCTCCCCTCCTCCAGTTTCATCTTCCAGCAGAGTGATCCTGGTTTTGTTTTCTCCTTGCAGCTTTGCTTGGCTGCTCTTTCCCTCCACGTGGGATGGCCATCTGAGGGTCTGGTAAAATGTAGCCCAGAGCCTGGCTACTGGACGGCAGCTTCCCCTCTTTGAGGGAAACCTGGGCCTGGGAGCCAGAGAGCACCTGGCGAGCAGAGCAGGTTCTCTCTGAGTACTGAAGCCATCCTTCCACCTGGCTGTGGCTCCTGGCCTCTAGCAGGACAGGAGAGCGCAGGCTTCGCCCAGGACCAGGTGGTGACCGGCCAGCCTTTGCAGCCACCTCTCAGCATGGAATTCTGGTCAAGTCTGGTCACTTGTTGTCATTAGTTGATTAAAAAATAAAGCCTAATGCTGGTTACTCTTAAGGAGCATAGGTAAGAACTCTCGCACAGCTCTCTCAGGGTAACCGGTAATCACATGTCACAGTGATCTCTGAATGATCTCTGAGAGATGCAAGCATGTTGCTGTTATCAGAGAGAGGTACTGGCTACAAGTAATCACACTTTACACACCCTTGAGTTGGCTGCAGTCATGGCAAGGTCCCCAGAGAGTGTTTTGCAGATGTAGAAATTGGAGACCTGAGCATACAACCCCTGAAGGGTCTGATGGACAACAAGGTGAGCAAGTCGTGGGGAACAAAGCCTTGGCTCTCATGTTTGGGTCCTGGGCGTGTGTGAGTGAGGATGCCCGTGAGTGTGCACACAGACGTATCCACACATGGTGTCAGCTTGGGAGTGCGCGTGGGTGTGTCTCCACTGCCCTAGTGCCCCTTCCACTTACTTTGTCCACTCTACAATAAAAGGCCCAAATGACTCGGGCTTGCTGAGGACCCCGATCTGAAGGGGCTCCGTCGCTCGAGCACGGCCCGCTCCTTCCTCGGGCTCCGACAGCTTGCGGGGTGGGCATGGTTAACAAGCCCTACAGCTGGCAGATCTGTGAAGACATAATTGCACATGAGTGGCGGGGGAGCTGGGAAACCAAGGAAGAAATAAAATAGATAACAAGCAAAGGGAAGGAGTAGCACTGTAAACAAGCAGCATATTTCCCCTCCACAGAGCGAGCCGTGGCTGGAGGCGGTGTCTGTGTGCAACTCCACTCCCAATCCATATCGCAAACAGCTTCCAGATGCTTCCAGCCCCAACCTACTCGGGAATCCTGCCCTTCACAGATGCCTCTCCATGAGGGGGGTCTGTCTATAAGTAAAATGGGGTGGATCTTACTAATCATTCATTTCCAATCTTCCTGACGGAGACTTTTATTAATAAACTCGTTTCATCTGTCTCCTTGATTAGGAAGAGCTTAATCGCTTAGTCATGTGAAGGGAGGAGAGAAGGCCGGGGTGGCTTGCAGTTGTTGGGGGTGTGTTTGTGTTTCCTGCTCTTTGTTGACATGCTGGAGTGGAAGGAAACGCATGCAAATGCAGAACAGCGCAGGCCTAAGTGGTTCCAGTCCAGCGTGGGCAGCCGCAGGAGCGTAAAAGGGAGCCCTGGCTCACTGCCCTGGGGGCAGAGGGACCCCTGCTCCTGCTCTGACTGGGCCCCGCATGTCTGGGGAGCAGAAAGGGGGCCCCGGCTGGTGGCTCCTCGGCACAGGGTCTCCAGCAGGGCCCGTCCACCTGAGGCCCAGCTGGGGAGGTCTCTGCAGGCCTACCTCTCATCCAGGCTCTGTGCGTCAAGCAGAGCAGGAGAAAGCCTTCAGGTGCCCTCAGGTCTGCTCTCCCTGCCTTTTCCAGGGCCCCTGTTCTCCAGCACACCAGGGGGACGTGGAGCTTGTGAAACGGGAAGGGAGAGACCATGGCGCTGACTCTCTACTGCGAACTGAGCCGCCTTGTCCGTGCTGTCCCCTCGGGGGACACCGCTCACCTTTCTCTGGGTGGCTACCTTCTCTTCTCATGCCCTGATCCCAGCTTCCACCCTGCACACTCGGCAGCTGGCACCGCCTGGTTCCAAGCTCAGAGGAGGACTCCTGGCTTCTCCTCTCTCGGCCTGGGCTCCCTCTTGCCGTCAGGCTCTGGGGAGAACCTGCTGGCCCTCCTCCTCATCCCTGCCTGCCCCCAGTTTCTCTCTCTCCCAGCTCCCTCCCTCTTCTAAGCCAGCACCAGCCCAGGACTCCAGGCCTCCCCATGCAGAGCTGACCTCTGACCTCTCAGTAGCCCGGAGAGTTGAAGCAAGTAAACTTGGTCCCCACCCCGTGTCTCTCCATTCCAGAGGAGACTGTTGTAACACAGAGACCCCCAGCCTCCCCTTCCTGGGGCTGCTCATGCCCAGACAGCCATGCTGCAGGTGGGCCTCACAGCTGGCAGGTCCCACGGCCACGCGGGCCACCTCTGCAGGCCTGGCCTTCACTCCTGCTCACTCTGCAGCAGAGCACTCTTCACCTCCGTGCTGGGCCAGGCACACCCTCCTCTTCCGACCTGCTGTGCCACGTGGCCCCCTTGGTCCTCCCTTGTGCTTGAGTGTGACCCGCCCTCTGCAGCCTGCATGCCTGCTCTCAGGGCCTCACCCTGCATCCCTTCACTCTCACAGGCTGAGCCAGGCCCTGTGCTGAGTGGCAGAGCCTCTGCACAGTGCATGGAACTTGGAAATGAATATTTGTTCACAATTTTCCCTGACAACTCTGGGTGTCGATGGGGTGGTCGCTGCCTTGCTGGGTGGAGGTGTAAGGCCAGGCCCAGCCTGGGCCTCCTCAGGGTCATGGCCCTCCTCGCTCTGTGCTGCTGTTCACCCTCCAGGCTCAGGCCTGGGCACCCTCCTGCCTGGCTGAAGAACAGAGCTGCCGTCAGCAGACAGCTTCATCTTTCAGAGCTAGTCTCCACCCCACCGTCTTTCTGTTAATGAATTCCTGTATCATCTGGTTGCAGTGTTTAAATAGTGTCCCCCAAAACTCATTCCCAGCACCTGACAGTGCGACTGCATTTGGAATAGTGTCTTCACAGTCAGGGTCATGTTCATACGCGGCCACACTGGATTTGGTTGGACCCTGATCCAACAACTGGTGTCCTTTCTAGAAGAGAGATTTGAACAAAGAGGCAAATGTCATGCAAAGACAGACAATAGAGGCCAAGGCCACAGGAGACAGGTGGCTCAGACTCATGTCCACCTGCCAAGTGTCGCAGGAGCCTGCAGACCCTGGAAGGTGCCAGAAAGCCCCCTCCCCTGCAGCCGGCAGAAGAAGCAGGGCCTAGACCTTGATTTTGAACTCCTAGCCTACAAGAGAGGAGCCCTGCTGTCTCAAGCCCTGGGTTTGGAGCACCTTGCTGCTACAGCCTTAGGGAGTTAACACAATTCAATTACCTCAGGTGGTGACTTAATTACCACTTCTGAAGCTCTTTCCACAGCATAGATATCTTTTTTTACATCCCCAACTCATCTCAAATCCACGCTCCAAATCCCAGCAGGAACTACTGAGGTCAGCACTGTTGGACATGGAGACGGAGTGCTCAGGTCTGGTCAGTGTCTGAGATCTGCAGGCTTCTGGTGAAGCTGTGCATTTCTGCTGGCCCTGGAGCAGAGGGGCACCCAGGTCCAGGCCCTCATGGAGCCAGGAGCCACCTCGTCCCACAGCTGGGGTGGACAGGTGTTGGCCGATCGTTCCTGCAACGCTGACTAGGCCGTATGAGGACATCCAGGGCTCTGGAGGAGCACCTGCGATCTCTTCTTTGGGATGGCTGATTTTGGGAAACTCACATTTTGCTCTTGCCTTGGATCACAGAAGTCCTGAGGTAAACTGACCACTCGTGGAGAGGACCGTGTCTTCTCCCAGGTGAGCATCAGTTTCCCATCCTTCCTGGGGGCTTCCCCTCCCTTCCTTGTTCAGGTGCATTTTAGAAGGTCAGTGAAACCCTTGCAGGAGGAGGTGGGCTATGAGCACAGATCTCAAAGGCTACAAGCACGGATTCAGAAGCAGTGAAGACCTGGCTGCACACATTGACTCTGGAGGACCTTCAGACCCAGGGCTCAGGGCAGAGCATGTGTGGTGCCCGGTGTGATGCCGGAGTGGCAAGAGCCAACAGTGAGCAGAGAGGAGACGTCCTTGGGGGACGCGGGCCTGGCGACAGTGGGGCCTGCGTGGTCGTGCGTGGAGGCTGAGGCGGTGGAGGTGAGAGGCTGGGCAGGCCCCTCAGGTTCTCTGTTTGGAGGAGGTCTGGAGGGCGGCATCCTTGTGGGGAATCTTCTGGACCCCTGGAGTGGGCAGCCTTCCCAGCAGGCTGCCAGGGGCTGCTGCCCTGCAAGCCCAGGGCTTCTGCTAAGCCAACCAAAGAGATGATGCCCGGCCATCCCCTGGCTGCCCAGGTCTGCCTTTGAATCTTGATCTGTCACTTCTTATTTCCCACAAAAAGTTACAGATAAAAGAGAAACAAGCAAGGTAAAATAAGCTAAAAAAATTACTCAATAAAAAGGCAAAGATAAAGTAGTAAAAATAAGTGGCCGCAGCACAAACAGAAATGCCCAGCCAGGCAAAACTATCAGAGAAGGCCAGGCAGGGTCTCCAGTCCAGATGAGAAGCAAATAAAGCTGTAAAGCATGTCCTTGTGGTGCGTCTGAGTTCCTGGAACTGGGCTGCAGGCAGGTCACAGGTGAAGGTCTCCAGAGGTGGATGTCCCACAGGGTCCTTTCGTCCCGCTGATACGGTGAGCAGCTTGTGCTGACCACTGTTAAGTGGCGAAGGGGCGGCAAGCCCCAGCCAGAAGTCCCGCTGCGTCCCCACATCTGGACCCCTCTGGAAAGCAGAGGGAGAGCAGCCTTGGGCTTGATTCCTTCCCTCTGTCAACCCCAGAGTTTCCTGGGTGGCTCTGGAAGGCAGAGGGCTCTGAACTTCTGGGATTCGACAGTGTGTTGTCAGAAATCATTCTGCTTCCTCTCACCTGGCCCCGGCTTGAACTCAAGCAGGTAACGTCTTTTGCTTCAATCATTTTATCTGTCACAGTGGACTATTACAGAGACTTACATCAAAACGTTTCTGGGACAATGAAATGAAAGTCATGACTTCATAACCAACTCTTGCAAGACACTAACACAAGGCCACACCGAGTGAATAACAGGGGATTCCGTGCACTGAAGTCTCCCCCGCGCAGAAAACGCTGAGGGGAATGTGGTGGGTGACAGAAGGAAAAGGCTTTCAGGGGAGTCCCTGGGAACCTCGACTCACCGTCGAGTCGAGATGGGACCTCTTGGAGCCTCAGCTTCCACATGGTCAGTGGAGTACCTACAGAATACCTCAGAGCACCTGCTGGACAAAGTGCACGGCAGGCACCTGCCAGGAACTCAGAGCTCACCCAGGCTCCCTGCTCTCTGCAAACCCTCCCCAGAGCAGTGTGGGGGGATCCTCACCAGCTGCAGGTCCCCCAGAGCTTTCCCCTGTTTTTAAAATATAGAGTTCTCCATAAACCACAACGTCCATCTTTGGAGTTGCAGCTCAAATACTCAAAGTGTTGCATGCTTGCAGAATTGCGTCTGGACTGAGGTGTGAGTGTGTGTGAGTGTGTGTGTGTGTGTGTGTGTGTGTAAAAGTGAACAGAATGTGCCTAACCTGAAATCCTTCTCTTCTTGGGAGTCTGTAACCATGATTGAAACCCCAGGCCCCTGCCATGACCCAGAGTTAAGTGGCTGACACTGTCATGAAGTGTCTCCAACCTCAAGAGGCATGTGGCCTGGGGAGGGGACTGCAGACAGACACCTATGTGCCCTTGTATGAATGCCACAACAGATATCACCAGTGAGCTCTTGGAAGGGTTCCAGAGAAGGACATCCTGAATTAGACAGAAGGAAAAGCAGCGTGAGTGGAGGGCAGGGTGTTCTTTCTAATCAATTGTCTGTCCACGTGCCTGGGCCAGGGGTGCCCAGGTAGCTGGTGAAGCTTTGCCCTGGGTGGGTCTGTGAGGTGTTTCTAAAGAGGGCGGCAGTGAGCGAGTGGACCAAGGAGAGCCTCTCCCGCCCAGCCCCAGTCCTCCAGGGTAGAGTCACAGGGTCAGAGCTCCAGGTTTGCTCTTGGTCTGCCCTGCAGGGACACCCTCAGACCTTCGGGCTCAGGTGGACGTGGCGGCCCTCTCCCCTGGGTCTCTGCCGTGCAGACTTGTTGCCCCCTCTGCTGGCCCCGGTGGTGGAGCTCTGCCTGTCCTGGGCCCACAGGTTGCTTCTGTGGAGAACGCTGGCCACTGCCCCAGGTCAAGGGGAGCGGGTGCAGGCGGTGGAGAGGGGACACACTCCTAGGACACAGGGCCAAGTCTGTATGCGAGACCCTGAATTCACGTGTCAACTCCAGCCCCAGGGGAGGCGCTGGGGGTTGAGGCTCTGGAGGAGATGAGGGTGTGGAGCCCACCATGGGAGAATGCATCATCCAGGAGAGGCAGCAGGACACATCCTCCTGCATCTGCACAGGTGAAAGGCCACCGCGCGGGCACTCGGGGCAGCTGAGTGCCAGAGCCCAGCCCTGAGGGCCCTCGTTTTAAACTTCCTGCCTCGAGACCTGGGAGGACTAGCCTAGTTCACAAGCAGCCCAGCCGTGGAGCTCCATTAGGGCAGCCCGCACAGGTGGAGCTGGAGATGAAGCCTGCACAGGCGGAGGGCAGGGGCCCGGGTGAAGTCCAGGTGGAGCACAGGACCCTCCCCTCTGAGCCAGGAGGGCATGGAGGGCCTCCATGGGGGTTGCCAGTCTACCAGCTGCGAGTGCAGCACAGGGTGGAGCGGGCAGCACGAGCCCCAGAAGGGTCTGCAGGGGCCTGGACAGGCCAGTGGGAAGGGGACAGAGGGGAGGGGAGGGCAGGAGGGAGCTTAGGAGGGAGGAAACCTGGGATGGAGTACACTGGAGGAGATGCAGGCATTTTGGCAGCCCCAGTGTGCTGGGCGGCCTCCTCTGAGTGGGGAGGAGGCAGGTGTGGGTGCCAACACCAGTGCCGAGCGGCAGGGCCCTGAGCGGGAAGAGTCAGCTCAGGTCCCTGCTCAAGCTGTGGGACTCGGACACAGACATGCGTCTGTGGGTGCCTCTACAAAAGGGAACCAAAGAACTGTGCCTCTCCCTCTTTGATTTTTGAGAGCTCCGATGTGGAAGTGGACGCTCTCCACCTGGGAAGAGCCTGATGGCCGTGTGCCGTCCACCGTCCTGGGTCTCTTCCTCTGCCCTGGGCTACACCTCGGCCTACCCCCCTCGGAGCCCCTCTTGGTTTGCAGCACTTCCAACCATGGGGGACCTGGTGACGGGTCCTGTGCTGGGTCCCTCCTCAAAACAGAGCCGGAGGCCTCCTGCCCATCTCCCGCCTGCTCAACGGAGTCTGAATCGCAGGTCTCCTCAGGCACCCAAGCAGGCCGTTCCTCTGAAGTGCCCATTCTCCTGCTCTAGGCACTTCTCTGCGGTCCCCTGCTCCTGAGGCTGGGGCCACTGCTGTCAGGAGCCTTCCCAGCCCCAGTGTCCCAGCCAGGGCTCCCACCTCTGCTGCCTGGGCTCCGTCCTCTCAAGGACAGGAGCCCTCAGAAGAATCCACAGGAAGGGTTTGCAGCCCAGGAATATTTTCCGTGAGTCGATATTTTTAAATCATGCGTCCCAGCCACCTGAGCCCCACCTCATAATCACTTCCACTTGTGTCAAGGACACCTTCCAGTTGTTGCTGTTCTCTTTCATGGAAACATAGGGTTGATGGTTTGAACTAAGATATTTGCCCATTTGAAGAAGAAAGCCTTCAGTGTCCACTCACCTGTGAATGGGGTTTGGGCTGCCCTTGCCTCCACAGTGGTCCACTCAGAAGCCAGACTGAGCTGAGTGCATATCAAAAGCCACAAGTGGAAACTGGGGACATCTGTACCAGATGGCCCCAGCACAGAGCCACCATGAAAGGCTATTCAGAACAGTTAACTCTGATTCATGCTAAGCAGAAGTAAACAATCGCCCATTCAAGTGGGAATTAGTTCCACTATCTTTATCAGAGTCATCAAAACAAAGTTCTCAGAGTTGGGAGTTGGGATACCTCCTCCTGGCCCTTCCAGCCAGGCCCACAGGCTCACGAGTGGCTTTGTCCCTAGCCCAGGCCCAGATAACTTGACATTGGCATTACTAATTACTCTCTTCCAAAACATGTTGACACTTGGGGTGGCTTTGAGTGGACCTCTAAGTGGCTCTCCAGCCCTCAGCAGGCCCATGTCACCAGCTGCACACGGGGTTCCCATCATCACGGGCTTCTCTGCATATCGAGGGGCAGACAGAGGGGAATAGCCCTGCTGCCCACCCTCTCCCCTCCACTGGGGAGCTGCGGGCACCCTGAGCCACACAGCAACAGGAACCTGCCTTCCCTGTGCAGCCTCCAAGCTCCCTCCTGACTCTCCGCTACCCCCAGGCCCAGTGGGGACGCTGCAGCCCTCTTCTCCCTAACGCTCCTGGATAATGAGGTGCTTTGGCCAAGCAGTCACTCTGCTTTGTCCTGGTACTCACCACAAGACTCAGGTTTGAACGGTCTGAAAATTCAGATGAGCTTGGTCAATGCAAACCAGTGCATAATTAATTAAATGGCTGGATTTACACGGCTCCTCTCCTCTTCAGAGTTCAATGCTCAGGAAAAAAGGAGCTTGGATGTGTAGCAACCAGCATCACAAATTTGAATAAATGGGCATTAGTGGAAGGGGAGGAAGGGTCGGAAGCGGTAGGCACTGAGCGGCGGGGCCCCTGCTCTGCTGCAGCTGACAGCCAGTGCCAGTCCTCTGCCAGGCTGGCCGCTCCAGGATGGGGCTGGTGAAGAATCCCTCCACCTAGACCAAACTGCCTTGGCTGCAGAAGGCAGCCCCCAGCGCACGCCCTGACTTCATCTGTTTTCTAGGCCTGTTCATAATCTGTATTTTTGCCCTGCTTAATGCATTCTTCCCCACCATTGCCAGATCTCCAGTGGTGACACAGTGAATAACAGGAGGACAGGGACAAACCCAGCATTAGATGGCAATTACCAACAAGACACACTTTCCAAGCACAGCCGTGGAGGCTGCCCTCCTTTCTCCCCATCCTCCGCCCTGCAGATGCTTTCTCTGACTCGCTTCTGTCCTACAAGCCCCCATTGCACTCAGGAGGCTCACATGCCCCATCAACACACCTCTCCGGGTCCCAGTGGATGACCTCTTTGTGCCAGTGACACAGGACTACTGTGGTGCCTGGCAGGAGCTGGCTACAGTCTCCCTCCCTCTCACCGCCAGACTGGAAGCTCGTCCAGAGCCTGACCCCTGGACCTGCACTTCCTAGGAGCTTGGTGAAGGCTCTTGGAGGACATGGTTCCTGCTACCCTCCTGCCTCAGTTTGGTGCCAGAAGATCTGCTTCACTTGTCTTTCCATTTCTGTCCCTTTAAATTAAGGTGGCAATTGCCACCTCCCAAGACAGAAGTAGGCAAGGCCTGCTCCCCCAAAACACGTTTTCTAAAGGTTAGGCTGCGAAACGTCGACTCTGTGAAATGACCTGACCAGTTACGTCTCACGGCGTACTCTCAAAGTACTTAAGAAGCTCCTTGAAGACTAGACAGAGTTCAAAACTGCTAAGTCACTGTGACTTTCTTGAATTTGGGTAATCATTATCTGTCCCGCTGAGTGGAAAAAACTCGTTCTAATGCTGGCAAGAAGGAGACTCATATTCTATTCAGTCACTAATGAGATGTGGATGTGACAGTTTTTACAACTTTCATCGTTGTTACCTCTGCTGACAGTCCTGGGCCACTCCCAGGACCTTTTTAGAAGAAATCAGGAAAAAAGAGGCAGAAATTTTAGGTATAAATCAAGGTAGGCCAAGAAAGCAAACAGCCTCGATAGGACCTGTACCCTGACCAGTGCTCCCACTGACCAGTGTCCCTCACAGCAGGACTGCAAGGGCTTCCATCTAAAGGAGCTGATTCTTAATTAGATGCAAATTATGCTGTTTGCTATATTATGCTTAATTAAAGAAGGAGCAAGTGGTGACAACTGGCAGGACTGTCCTGTGGTACCTGCTATGGGCTAAGAAGGGATGTGAAGGCAGCACCCGACTTTGAAAGGGCACTGACTACACAGGGTGTGTTCCTCTCTTCAGGCCCACTTCCTTAAGCCAGCAGAGCTGGAATGGCTTCTTGAGGCTGTGAACCTTCCCGTAACTACACGGGGCCTGTGCAGGTACCTCCTGACTTTCTGGAGGGGGACAATCACAGCATCTTCATGATTAACTGTCATCACATTTGCCAACAAACCGAAGAAGCTTCTTTGTCTCTTATCAGATATCAAATTGCCTGATTTCAGTGCCCCACTATATAAAAATCTTAAGTGTTACATATTTTAATATTATTTTCAGTATTATTTATTATTCAAAAGAAAACTGTACTGTAAAATCATGAGCAATGAGTTATGGTAATTGGAAAGTATCTGTATTCATATAAATAAAGGGCATTTACTTTACAACCGAGGGAAGCAGGTGGGCGGTACCTGTTTTCTAGCTGAAGGGAAGCCGTGCATGTGACCTGCACACACACCCCTACCTGGTGCACCTGTACCTGCACACACACCCCTACCTGGTGCACCTGGGTACTTATCAAGACTGTGTCTTTTCAAAAGCGACATCTACACCATCAAGGTAACAAAATAATTTGAAAATCGTTATGCTATACATGAACTGTGTGATTTCACAGTGCTGTACAGGGTGTATGAGAAGTCACAGATGTAAGTGTGCATATTTAGCAATCAGAAGAAGAAAGAAAACAAAACAGCTAAGAGTAGGGAAGATGAACCACTCTGGAGAACATTATGGGAAACAAATGTGACCAATGGTAGCACATAATGTTTTGCACTTAAGAATCAAATGATATGCAAAAACCCACTCCCTTCATTTAAAATAAATGTTGTAATATGTCATTTTAAAAGAGTTGCCCTTACCTAACAAAGACAGGATGGGGGAAGAGATTGCTGAAATCACTGCATTCCATACCACATTTCCAGTCTATGTAGGGTCAGACAGGGCTACTGAGTCACGCCCATGTGCTTGTTGCTATGGGGCCACGCAGACTTCAGACAAGGGCCACGCCCAGCTAAACGCTCTCCAGGAGCAGGAGAGGGTGTGGAATCCCTCTTTCTACTTAGCTACTATTATCAACCTAATGACATGTTTTCCTAAGTTAGGTTTTATACCATATTTTGTTTTATCATTATATTAATGTAACACAAAGAATGTGGATAATCTAATTCATGGCTTGTTACATTAGTGAGATGCTCGTTTTAAGTAATCTGAAGTCATGGAAGCTATTTCATTATACTCTTTTAATCAACAGAGCTTGAATTCTTATCAGTGCATTTTGCATTATGATGGAAGACATTGATTAAGTTGTGCCTAATGGATTATCAGATATTATCTTCTGAGCAATTTGTAAAGAATTAAGTTAATAATTTTCCAATCTTAAGGTCCAGAAAATTTGGTTTCTTTAATAGGGCATGATTTATTACTTGTAAAATGATTAGTTGAGATGGTGAATGGCAATTAAGTTTAGGGAAGTAGCTTGGCCACCTAAGAGAACAAACACACAAGACCGAATACTATCCATGAAAAATGTCTTCCAGTCAGTGTTTTTATTGCTATTAAATAAATGTGCTTCCAGTGAGACAACAGGCAGCCGGCTTTCCAGAAAGACACTGCTGCTAAAAGCCACCAAGAAACATGTGTGTAACCTGTGAGCATTTCAAAATGACTTATTAGGGCATCTAATGAGGTGATAAATAATATTAAATAGACACAGGCCTCTTCCTGGATTAGTAGAGCAACAGAATCAACTAATCTAATGCACTTAAAAGAAATAGAAAGAAAACCTAAAGCCCTATTGAAGAAAAATATCATCAAACTATGCCAGGTAGGACCTCACAGCAGAAGTGTTAAGACACTTTGTAATTGTGGCAGGGAAATTCGAAATTTTTAAAATGGGAACTATAATGCATTTCTCAGATCTACAAAGATTCAATCTACTTTTAATGTCAACTATTGCTTTTTTCCCAATTACTTTCTTTTCCCCTTAATCCTGCCTCATTTCTTCTAAAATTATCTCTGCATTATTGCCTCCTGAAAATATAGGAACGATCTTTGCATATGTGCAGAGTTTCTTGTCCTGTTGTTCTTTCTAACTGAATGCTTCGTTATTTCTACCCTCAGTCCACTCCGGCTCATGGCCAGCCTGACCATTGACTTTGGAATAGCTGACCATCGTGACGTTAAGGACTGGCCACACTCCCTGTGACCAAGCTCGTGAAGATCAGTGATAGAGTTACGTGGGCTGGGAATAACTGAGGAAAATGAAGGCATCCAGACCTTCTGTGAGAAGATCAGCCTCTAGGTCTGAGTGGCTCACTGTGTATGGGTCCGTCTTCTGGACAATCCAATGTTCTATTTTCCATCTGCATAGTGATTACTTACTTTGAGATTTGAATATTCTGTGAAAGTAAAAACTGGCTTTGTTGAAGCTCATGTGTCAGTTCTCCATGTGTTTTTGTGTAGTTGGTGCTTATATTGGAGAATTTATTAAAAAAAGAAAAGAGAGTGGATAGAGGGAGTTTCTTCCTGGAAAGTGTGATTACTCTGGCAGCGATTCTGTGCTAAACATCTGAACCACTCTGAGCAGAGACAGATGCATTTGGGTAAATACATCAAATATACAGAAATATATAAAACTTAATCATGTCATTTATAGTGTGGCTGTTAAGCTGCAAATTGCATTGGAAAACGTTAAAAAAAAATAAGGGAGTCACCTCTACAATCTGCCCACACAGCTCTTTTACATTAAGCTGGAAACTAATTCTGCCTTAGCGTGAAATGGATTGGATGTGGTTGGCGACCGGCACTTGAGCGTTACTTAGTTCTTACCCATGGCTCGCATAGCTTCGAGGAAGCACCAGCCTCAGATCTGGAGCTGGGGGGAGAACTGGCTTCTGCAGTGCACTGGTACAAGGGAGACCCCCACCCTGATGATCTGGAACCTGGGAGAGACCCCAGAGTAGACACTTGGTGTACAGGTAGGTAATGCATGAGGTCGCCACCCCAACGTAGAACACACATCCCCCGGTCACGTGACCTTCTTCCTGAATCCCCAGGCTTGGCAGCAGAGTGATGGGCTAGCTCTCCTGTTCCCTCATGAACAGCTAGGTTAGCTACCTGTAGCCACATTCACATGGCCAGCAGCACAGGACACTCGTCCAATAGCTGTGAATTCTCCCACCAATGTGAGTGTTCTTCTCACACCCTTGACCTCCCTGATCTACTGCCTCTTCTTCCTGCAGCAGAACCAGGTGTCAGGGTCCCTCAACCAGGAGGAAGCCCAGGCAGTGCAGAGGAAGAGGGGGCACCCCTCAGACGTTCCCATCCAGAAACCTGTCTGCCAATGAGACACTGCGTCTCGGTCAAGTTTGTGACTTTGACAGTTGGGAAAGAGTTGTCTCTCTCTAGCTGGCAATAAATTTATTTCATGTCTGTGGGACAATGTTTGAAGACCACAACACTAGTATGGGTCTGTAGGTCAAACCTAGCCAACGTTTTAGGTCCTATAAGGCTGAATCCAAGATGATTTTACTTTCACTAAGTGTAAATTTGAAAATTGATTATTTCCTAATGCAAGGATGTAACGAGTACCCATCTGCCTCTGCTATGACAGGGGCTCACGTTTTGTGGTCTTGATTGCCAGGTGTGGTCTGCATGCTGGGAGGTGACAATCCTTTTGCTCCTAGGGCAGCACTAAGGAGACCTGTGCTTTACACTTAACTGACCTGGACTAAGATCCAGAGAGGCTGAGGACAGGCCTGCTTTGGTGCAGACAGGGGTGGGGCAGAAAGAGGCCACATAGCCTCTCCTAGTGGCCACCGCTGCTGTACACTATCACCTCCAGGTCACACTCCAAGTGTGACTGGTGCCCCATCCAAAAGTCTTGTGCCACCTGGAACCAAGAGCATGCCCTGGGAAATGGGCAATCCAGGCGTGCCCACCAAAACCTGTCACAGCACGTGTACTTTTTGGGCCAAACTCAGTTCACATGTCTGAGTACTGAGGATCCGTAGGTCTCCCCACAAAAATTGTGGACTGACTCGGCTTCTGTAAATGCCCACTCCCCTGAAATGTCAGGCCTGGAGGGCCACCCAGGTGTGCTCTATGAGGTACTCGTGGCAACTGCCCGATGAGTTGGGAAAGAGCCTCCCTTTGTGCCCCACAATCAAGTCAGGGTCCTCGAAGTCTCTGTGGTTCTCCTTGGCCCAGCTGCCAGGACTTCACCACTGACATCCAGTGCCACTGGAACAGAAATGTCCCCAAAGTGCTGGGGCAGACAGTGGGAACAACAACAAAAGCCCCCGACCCGAGCTGCAAACACAAACAGCGCCCACCATGCAGAAATCGCCTTGGCGTGCGGGTCCTTGGTGATTTCATTTGTAAGTAATGTTTTGATTGTCACAGATTATATGTTGCTCTCCTCCCCTGACATTTGTTGTACAGCGGGATTGATTTTTGTGCTCCAGTATGAAAAGGTCACTTTGATCAATGCAGTGTAATTGGCACTAAATTAGGATCATATCAGGTTATTTTGCTATTTAATGATGAAATATTAAAGAAAAGCATGGGTAGATTGCAGGCACTAACATGCACTTTAAACCTGCTGTAATGACGCTTTATTTTCTAAGAAAAATGGAGAGAAAAACAACTAAAGTGCCGAAAATGACTGTGATGTATTGGAAGAGTGGCCCGGAATTATATATTTTCGTTCGAGATAGACTGAAAGCCCCAGACACAAAACACCAAGCCCAGCAGTCAGTCCTGCTCGGCTGCACAGAGAGAAGCCTTATAAGGAAGCCTATTGATGGCCGCGCTCATTACCTGCTAGTTAGAAGTGTTAAGCCTTTTCATTCTGCATATAGTAATTACGTTGAAAAACATTTGTGTGCTCTGCATCCACTTATTAGGCAAACCTCAGCTTTTGAAAATCTGCAACTTGGTTATGGCCCCCTGTTCAAATGCTCTCCTGCTTCCGGAGGGTGTTCCAGGCCCCGCCTGGCGTTCCAGGTTTGCACCTAAAGTAATTATAAACATCGTAAGGAGTGTTAAATACTGAGTGTTATTTTCTCCATTGTAAATAGACGCGTTGCCCCATTATTCTGAAATGTTGTTGAGCAAGAAAAAGCTGCATAAGATTATACTTTTAAATGCAGCTAATGTTGCAGGAAATGTGTGTGGAGCGCGCTGCCGTGAAGCTGCTGCGTGGACTTAGACGGCAATAGAAGATGTTAACCTTTTTAACAGCTAGAAATATGGAACCACGGCTATGGATGAAACAGCTTAGGGTGGGTCTCAGCAGAGCAGAGAAGAAGTGGCCGTGTTGTAGCAGAAGTGGCAGAAGGAAGTGACATTCGGGACCCTGGGGCCCGGGCAAAGGGCTCAGGGGCACTCCCCATGGCAGCCTGGGTGCTGAAGGCCACTTCTCAGTTTTCAGGAGCTGGCCAGGCAATAGTTTTGAGTATCCATTTTTGGCCTGAAGGATAAAGAAGGACGGGACTGGTAAAGAGAGGGTTTTGCGTGACTGTGGACACCTGCCCCATGCTGGCCCCATTTTCTTCTGAAATAAAATAACAGCCATCATTTCAGGGCTAGTAGGGGCTTTCATTTGTATTAGGATTTGCTGGGGGTTGGACTTTGTCCCCAGCCAAAGTACGCTGAAGTCCTGGCCTCTGTGAGTGTGACCTCCCTCACTTGGAAATAGGGTTCTGCCGGTGGGATTGGGTTAAGGCCGTGTTCCTATAGGAGAAAGCACAGGGAGTCTTGGACATAACATGGAGGAGGCTGAGGAGAAGGCCCCAGAAACAGAGGCTGAGGGAGGAGGACACATCTCTACCTGCACCACCTCCTCCTGAAGGACCTTCTCCTGGTACCTTGGAGGGAAGGTGGCCCTGCTGACACATGGGTTTGGGGCTTTTGGCCTCCAGAACTGTGAGAAGTCAATCTCTATTGCTTTGAGCTACCCCAACCGTGGCACTTGTAGAGCATCACACATGGATCATAGTCAAAGAAGGCAAGAACTGTCCCCTTCTCCCAGACCCATCTGGCGGCTTCTCTGGTCACTGTCGATATTGATAGGAATCAGAATGGGGAGTGCTACGGAGCGCACACAGATGCTGAGTAGTGATGTCTGAGCGTCTCTACACGATTCAGCACCTACTCATGGAAATCTCTGTGCTGGGCGCCATGCTCTTGCTGGCACTGGACGACCTCTTCAAGCTCACACTGAAGCCGACAGTGAGAAGTTTCGCACACCGAGATGCATTCTTGAGGGAGAAGGCTTGACAAAGAAAGCAGGCTATGCAGGGCACTCCATCCTGACCAGTGGCCCAGAGCTTCTTCTAAGACAGGAACAGTTCTCCATGACAGGGGCCTCCTTGGGTGGGCACTTGAATCTCCAACCCATCTCCCAGAGGCTCCACAGAGCACAGGATCCATCCCACCAACAAAGCGTCTGCCAGCTCGCATGGTTTGGGGCCTTTGGAGACACGACAAGGTTGAGTGGCTGCCCCTAGGTGCTGCACCACCCCCTTGGCTAGTCGTCCGTGCCCCTAGGTGCCTCACCCATGTGTTCCCCAGAGCACGTACTTCAGGTTACGTGATGGCGTGGTGTCCACTCTGCGTCCCCTGCTTGATTTGTACAGTGCGAGCCATTCTAAATAATTCTGAATCCCACAGGACTGCAGACCCTCCACCTTGGGCTTCACCAAGCACAGTGTGTTTGAAGTAGGCCACCATTAACTAGCCCAGGTCTTCAAGGACCAAGATACCATCTGAGTCCTGAAACTTCTTCCAGGCTTGAGAAGAAATAAGAAAGTCTGGGGGGAAGGGAAAGCCAAATCCAGGGACCAAAAACTTTCAAGGAGCAAAGCAGGGATCACTTTAGCAGAGCAAGCACCTGACGTGGTGAGAATGGCTCTAGCAGCCCGTGGCCACCCTGCCAGCCTGCCCTGTTCTCCCCTAGGCTTGGATACTGCCTTAATTTACTCAGGCCACTATAACAAAATACTTGAGACTGATACTTTATAACTAATAGAAATTTACTTCGCACAGTTCTGGGGGCTGGGAAATCTGAGCTCCAGACTCCAGCAGCCGGGGTGCCTGGCATGGGCCGCTCTGCTCCACAGACACAAGCACAGCCTGCATCCTTACCCGCTGGGGGCTGCAGGGCTGCAGAGCCCTCCCTCAAGCTCTCTCGGGGGTCAGGAATTCTCCTGCATGACTTGATCACCTCCTGGCACCCGCCGTTCACCATCATCACATTAGGGTCAGGCCTCAGCACGCGGATTTTGAAGGGACACGGTCAGACCAGAGAAGTCACCAGGCCCTACCTAAACTGACTACTGTGAAGACCTGGAAGCTCCAGGGGTCCGAGGGGGAAGCAGGTAAGAGCCCCATTCCTTCCCACTGAGCAACCCCCAGCCAGCCCAGACCCAGCGGCCCCCAGGACATGGAGAATCCTACAACAGCTAGGACAAGAAAACCAGGGCCCTTGGCTTCCCAGAAGATGATCCTGTTCTGGAGAAAGCAGTGTTGTCATCATCTACAAGATTAAAATGATCCTGGGTGGAGAAGTAAGGCGTACACTATGGCAGTGCAGCCTCTCATCTCACCCGGCAACTCAGCAGCTCTGCCTTTGCCTTGGACTTGGAAGCTGTCTTAATTCACCAGGAGCCACCATCTGGCAGAACAGCCTGATGCTGGTGGGGAGGAGGCCCCGAGAGCCTCAGCACAGACACGGACATGGCTGAGCCTCTGTGGTTCCAGAGAGCACTGCCCCACCTGGCTCCTTGGCCTGGAGAAGCCCACTCCACCTGGCCATTCAGGTCACCACTCCCACTTCCTGAGATGATGCCACCTGACCCATGCTGCCCACCATTTGGTGAATAAGTCCCCCTGTGTGACAAGTCTTGGAAGATCCCGGAGGGCGACAGACATGGGGTTAAACCCAGTTGTCACAAATTACAAACTGTGCCATTGTGGCTGGATTTCTTCAGCACCACCAACTGTGTCCATTTGCAAAAGTAGAAATGGGAACTCCGGCCTCCAAGGAAGCGGCATCCTGTGGATGCCTGGTAGAGTCTTCCTGCAGAGATTTACATCTGGATCAGCTTTTCTTCCTTTCTTTCTGTGGCCAGAAGAGGGTGGGTCCCGTCAGTAATAAACTTGTAAAATAATCCTTACAGGGTCTGCGTTACCGTGGCCTGCCGCTGGGCATTCGTGAGCGTCGGGCAGGGAGATCTTACATTTTACAATCTTCTGGTCTGCTGGGGATGTGTAGGACGACCTTGCCACAGCTGGGAGCTGCAAAATCAGTTCCAGCTGCACACGCACAGCCAGCTTCCTTCTCCCCTTCTCCAGCAGAGGGTGGAGGACAAGGCTCCATCCATCCCATCATTCAGGGCTTCATCCCCGACTATCCACCTGTGCGTTGTCCACTTGTGCATTCAAATCAGCCTCTGTCTCTGTGACCAGAGAGGACAAGGAGAAATCTGGTCCCTGACCTCCCCAGACCCTGGCAGGTAGAAAGTGCCCGTGGCCTCCTGGAATTCGGAGCCTCCCTCCCTCTCCCTGCCCACACTGGGCTTTCCTTTGCATGTGGGGGGCGGGGGTGGGTTCCTTTCCTAAAAACTTCTAAAACAAAACACTGACTTCAAAAGATTTTCTATAACTTTGTAAATTGATAACCTTGGAGTTAGCAAATGCTGGTGGCCTTGGAGACAGGCTTAAAAATTTAGGTCTATATCTGTCCTTATCCTCCAAGGAGGTAAATTTGATAAATACAAAAAAGAAAAGAAAAAAAAAAGATACACAAAACAACGTGTTTACTTTCCAACCATCATCAGCTCCTCCTCCGTGAATTTGCTGCTGGTGTGAGGGAAGGGACCCTGGCTTCCGTTTGGGTGTCTTTCCCGGGGTCAGTCTGCTCTTTTCTGAAGTCAACAAGTTCTGATTTACCGGGCATTTTCTTCCTCTGTCTCTGCTCAGGGTCCAAGTTCTAGGATTAGCCAAGGCAGTCACTCTGTAACCCCGGTACTTCTGTCCTAAGATCCTGGTATTATAAAGAGACTGTAATACATTTTATTATGGGAAATGCATTTCCTCTAAAACTGGTGTATGTCTGAGATATTGGATCTCTTTATTGTGGGTTTGCCAAGCACCTTCAAAGTTGAAGCAGAAAACTTAAGGGAATTCCAAATGTGTGCTTTGATGTTGGTAGACATGAAGTACAAATAAAGGCACATTATAATTATGGTTATTTAAGGTCTGTCTTCTGAACTCTTACCATTGAAGTTGACCCAGAGTGTGTTATAAACAAATTAGAAACAAACAGGCGATTTTCCAAGTGGAGATTCTGTTTACTTAGTTTATAGTCTATGCACTCTTAGGGTTTTGACTTTTTAATACACATACACACACAAATCATTTTTTAAAAATTATACAGTTTGACCTCTCCAGGGTGTAGTGTTACAAAAACTAGAGTCAACCAGTGACGATTTGATATCAAAGCTAAAATACCTATAAAAATGTATTCTTTAAATTGAATTATTTTTACAGAAGTGTACTTGTATCAAGAGTTTGCTACACAGAATTTACATATGTAAATTATTATTTAGTTCTGCAGTTTATACTTAAACACTAATATGAATCTAGTTTAGCCACTTAAAAGTCTTTTAAATAATAAACTAAAACACAGACACACTGAAGAAACTGGCCTATCTAAATGCAAATAGACGGCTGGACCTTGCCCAACCCAGACAGGTCATTTATGACCACCAGAACTTCTCGAGAAGGAATGCTGGGATAAGATTAAGGATATCAGAGACTCACACGTCACGATTTTTGACTTACAGGAGGAAATGTGGTGATGGTGTCTTAATTTTCCATCGCTGTGACCAAAATACTGGACAAGAATGAGGTAGAGGAGGAAACTTCCTTGGTTCAGGTTCTAGAGGTCTCAGGCCACCGCTGGCTGGCTCAGCTGCCCTGGGCCAAGCTGGGAAGCAGACAGAGGGACGTGGGAAAAGACCACCCTTCCAGCCTTCCCCCAGTGGCCCAGGAGCCCACGCAGCCATCAGTGGATGTCCTCATGTGGATCGAACCACTGAAGAGGTCAGAGTCCTCACCATCCAGTCATTCCTTAAAGCCTCGTCTGTGACCCTCGCTGATCTGGGGACCAGGCTTCCAAAAAGAGACTTTGGGGGCACATTCTAGATGCAGAGCATCAACATATGGCAATACCTGGGGCTGTTCCAGATGTGGGGCTCCCTCTCCCTACACACCCTCTAAGAATTGTCAGAGAAATGTGTGTATTGTGGAAATCAAATCATATCACACAGAGCATTTCAAAGTTAATATATAAAATGGCAAAAGAAGTAAGACAGGCATATATCGTAACTCAGTTTCCCAGAATAACCATGATTCATATTTCATTTTATTAAGTAAATTTAATATATTTTATTACAAGCCTACATGCCACTTAGTTCTTTTAATTTTTAGAAGTGACTTATGTTTATTAATTAGGATGCACATAATTGTAAAACAGTTCTTCTAGGGTTGTTAAGAAAAACACGCCTGACCATGTCCCTGCTGCCCCAGACAGCTGCCTCAGCTCTCACGGTTAACCCTGTATTACCTGTCCCCCATCTCCACACCCATTGCTGTCACAGCTGTCACAGCTGGAATCTGGGTCTAGGGTTCTCGGTTCCTCTGCTCAGTTGAACCTGATTTTAGATGGCTACACTTCCAGGCTGCATTATCACCACAGATTATTACAGTGTAAAAGTTATGTCACATTACATTGAACAGTACAGTATTATATTTCCTTTTGCAAAATCCTTTTAGCCCCCAGAGTCACCCAGGGAAAGGAACTAAAGAGAAATAAATTCCAACTTTTTAAAAATTGACCTTCATAACTTTAACCATTTTTTTGGTTTGGGGATGCAGTTCTACGAGGTCTCACTGTCGTAGAGACTGGCATGGCTGGGTCACAGGCCAGCCAGGCCCAGAGCTGCCTTTCCCCGATGCCATGGAAGTGCAGTGGGGGCGCCTGGGCTGTAGCGGCTCTCCCTCCACATGGTGTTTTCGGTGCTTCTTGTTTGAACTGCCCTGTCTTGTGATGTCTCCATGGTGAAGGACACGGTGCTACCAGGCACGCAGCACGCTCAGGTGAGCTCTTCTCCTTGACTCTCTTCCTATACTTACCACCCACTGTGATGGGAGTGTTCAAAGTCTACCTTGTTAGTGACTTTCAAGAGTCTGATCTGCTGTCATTGACCCTTTCGCCATGTGATATGACTGGCCCACACCTCCCAAGCCATCCCCTGCCAGCCCTGGTGGTCACTCCTCTCTCTGCAGCAAACCTTTGAGATGCATGCTTGTCCCGGAGGGCATCCACATTTCCTGTCCTCTTGCTAAGGAGTGTTGCAACATCATCTACCATATGTGTGAGGAGTTTGGAATGTTTCCAGTTTGGGACAATTAAAACCAAACCTCTGTGAACATGATTGGCAGGTTTTGGGGTGAGCTTTCACTGAAGGCAGTGATTTAACACCTAGGCATGGCATGGTGGTGCACAATGCAGGCCTGGTGCCTGTTTCCACGTGACTGTGCTGTTGTGCATTCCCCAGCTTGGCAGGGACAGCAAGTCCTCCGTGTCCTCAGCAGGCAGTGCGTCCTGCTTTGCCTGGTTCTGATGTGCACTCCTCTCAGCTACTATGGTTTGATTAAATAGCTCAACTCCCCAACAAGGTGGTCCCGCTCAGCTGCCCGGTATACTGAGAGTAAGAATTACAGAGGGCACAACCTCGGCCGCCGGATCTCCAGTTCAGGAGTCATTAGTGAGTGGCAGCTGGGCATCTTATCCATGGCCCATCACCTGATGTCTCTGGAATCTGCAGGTGACTCGTCTCTGCAGACCTCTCATTCACTTTTAACAATCAATTTCAGTTTCATTTTTCACTAATGATTCTTTTTCAATCTCATTGGTTCTTCTCTTATCTGTAATGTTTTTTCTTCCACTTGTTTTTGGCTTATTAAACTCTACTTTTTTTCTTTTTAGTTTCTTATGGCAGAAGCTTGCATTATTGATTTAAGATACTATCAGCATATAATGCTATGAATATTCCTCTGGGTTCTGCTTTAGCTGCAACCTATAGAGTTTGTTTTTTATGTTTTCACTCAGTTCAAAATATTTTCTTAATTTTCTCCACTTTGACCCATGAGCTATTTGGAAATGTATTGTCTCATTTCTAAATATTGAGTCTTTTTTAGTTATCTTTCTATTATTGATAGCTTAATTTTATTGTGATCAGAATAAACTTGTTATAATTTCAATTATGACAAGTTTGCTAAGGTTTGTCTGTGACAGAAAATATGATTTGTCTTGGTGACTGTTCCATATGCATTTGAAAATTATATGTATTCTACTGTAGTTGGTTGGAGTGTCCTATAAAAGTTAATCGATGCTGGGGCTGGGGTTGCAACTTAGTGGTAGAGCATTTGCCTAGTGGTAGAGCATTTGCCTAGCATGTGAAAAACCCGGGTTCAATCCTCAGTGCACACAAGCACACACAAATAATAATAATAATAATTAAGCCAAATTATTTGATAGTGTTTTTTGATTATCCATATTGATTTCCATACTGATTTTCTGTCTACTCCTGTGGATTTAGAAGAGAGGTCTGTTAATATCTCACCAGCTGTATTTGTGGATTTGTTCATTTCTCAATGGTTTCATAAGTTTTTCTTTATGTATTTAAGATGAGTACATTTTTTAAGTAAATTGAAACTATCACCTTTGATAAAACCTTGCTTTTGCTCGCTACTCTGAAGTCTACTTTTTCTAAATTATTAAAATCATATTGGTTTTCTTTTGAAAAAAAAAACAAGTCTCCATGTAGCATATGGCTTCATGACATATATATATATATATATATATATATATACACACACACACACACACACACACACACACACACATATATATGTGTGTGTGTGTGTGTGTATAAAGGGATACCAAATATATATTTAGACGAGGTCTTGCTAAGTTTCCCAGGCTGACTTTAAACTTGCAGTCCTCCTGCCTCGACTTCCTGAGTTGCTGGGATTACAGCATGCTCCATCGCNCTGGGATTACAAAGACAGTGCACCACTACGCCTGGCCATTTACTTTTTAAAATTGTTCCCTTTAGAGATACATGACAGTACAGAGCATTTTTACATATTATACATACATGGAGTGTAACTGATTCTAATTAACATCATTGTACACACAGGGAGTACAACTTAACTCTAGTTCCTATTTTTGCAGTCATACATGTTGTGGAGTTTCACAGGTTGTGTATTCATACATAAACACAGGAAAGTTAGGATATGTGGATGCTGACACACAGTGAGGGGTAGGGAGAATAGAAGTACTTTGGATTAGACAAAGGGGAAGGACGGGAAGGAGAATGGTATTAGTGAAGACAGTAGAATGAACTGGATATAACTTTCCTATGTGAGTTTAGAATACATGACCAGTGAAATTCCATCCATGTACCTTTATTATTTAAAAGTAAACATTATTTTTGAAGGAGGTTTATTAATAGCATAGAGTTGGATTTTTTTAAATCCAGTATGACAATTTACAAACTCAGTTGGTCTGCTTAGATGTTTCCCATTTACACTGATTACCCGTATGTTTGTGTTAGAGTCTATTTTCACTATCTTTGTCTTCTCTGCTTTCTTTTTCCCCCTCTGTTTCTGCTTCCCTTTGTGCCTTACGAAGGTGTGTAGTTCAGTGTATTCATGTGTCTATTGAGTTACTGATAAACTCACTTTGAATGCTTCACACAGAGTGAAGTTTCTCAGCATTTATCAAGAAACTGCACAAGGGCCACGGTGTTTCGGGAAAGACTGTTTAGTTTGACTTACTGTCAATGGAACATACTTCATGCAAAAGTTTCCATTGCGCCCAAAGCAATGGTTTCATGGAATAATAATGAAATTTTGTTTTCCTTTAGAAAAGAACATTTTTTTCAAATTCTAAATGATAGACTAAAAATATATGATACATTTGTTATGTTATTATGAAGGTACATGAATGAAGATAGGCAATAATCTACTATTTGTGGGGAAGCTTGTTATTTTGACCTGTTTGGACCTTAGAGGGGACATTCATAAGTGTGAAGCCAGCTGCGGGTTTCTGCTGGTTGTCACGGAGAGGGGAGTCCTTCTAGGTCCTCCCTGCTGACTGGCCTTTGGTGTGGATGGCAGCTGACCTTTGTCAAGTGCTTTTCCTTTAATTGATGTGATTATATGACTTTTCTTCTTTTGCCTATTTTTAAGTACATTTCCATAGAATGCTTTTATGAATGATTATTGATCATAAAAGAATCATGATATTCCATGTTCCACTAGCCTTGCTTATCAAGAATAAGTCCCACTTCACTTTGTATGTATTTTTTTTTTCCTTTTTGAAATTTAGGTGTTGAATTCAGCTTGCTGATACCTAGATGAGGAATTTTCACCTAAATTCTTGAGAGATTTTTTTTCCTGTAACATTTTAAACTTGATATTAGAGTAATGCTAGCCTCATAACGAGTTAAGAATTCTTCCCTCTTAATGAAATTTAGGAAGGTATCAGGTAAACAGGTATAATTTCCGTAAATATTTGATAGAGTTCTCCAGTGAAACCATCTGGGACTGGAGACATGTTTTTCAGGAACTTTTAAACTGTGACTCTAATTTCTTTAGTGATGCTCAGGCTAGGTGCGGTGGCTCTGTCTCTGCGGCTCCCTGACAGGCCACCTTGCTGAGAGGGGCCTTGAGTGGCCCAGCTGACTTTGCAGCTTGCTGTTTTCCCTTCCACAGCTCTGGGGCTTCGGCTCTGTGTCTTTCCAGGCTCTGTTGCCTGGTGTACACATAAGAACTGCTGTGTCTTTGCAAAGCCTCCGGAAATGTCTTTTTTTCCCCACGTCTACTTTAGCAGATCCTGATATAGTCACTTTTCCTTCTTTTTACAATTAATATTTGCTTAGTAGCTTTTTTTCTATTATTTTCCTTTAGTCTACCAGTATCATTGCATTTGAAGTAAGTTTATTATACAGTGGTGTCACCTGATTCATAATTTTGCTTTCAACCATAGTCTGAAAATATTAAATGGAACATTCAGGAATGAAGAATCTGCCAGTACTAAACTGTATGCTCCTACAAACAGCATGCTGAGCTCTCACACCGTCTTGTGCCATCCTGCTTCACCAGCTCCAGACATGCACCATCCCTCTGTCTAGAGTGTCCGTGATGCATACCCCACCTGCCTGCCGGTCACTTAGCAACTGGACTATTGCCATACTGTAGCACTTGTATTTAAGTAGCCCTAAGTTTACTGAATTATGTTCCCAAAGCTCAAAACCAGTGATACTGCATTTGGACATCCCAAAGGGAGATCATGAAATACTCCTTTAAGCAAAGAAGTAAAAGTTATCAACTTAATGTGGAAAGAAAAAAATCATGCTGAGCTGCTAAGATCTAAGTATAATAAGATATTTTGAGAGACCACATTCACAAGATATTTATTATAGTAAGTTGCAAAAATGTTCTACTTTAGTACTAGTTATTGCTGTTAATCATTTACTGTGCCTAATTTATAACCTTTGTTATAGGTACGTATGTGTGGGGAAAAGCAAAGCATGTGTAGGTTCAGTGCTATCCATGGTTTCAGGCCTTCACGGGGGCCTGAGAACCTATCCCCTAAGAATTAGGAAGAACCACCATAAACAGCACATTTTGGGGTCATGTATTTTTGCTAATATCTGGCTTTCCATCCAACACTTGTATTTAAGGTAGTGATTATAGTTCAGTGCTGAAGTCTGCCTATTATTATGTTTTCTTATTACTTCCTGCTCCTGTTTCTCTTCTTCACATTTGTACTTTACCCCACATCTTTGCTTTCCTGGGGGTTACTTGAGCATTCATTTCTATTTAGTCCGTGTCTGTGGGTCCCCCTTTCTGTTCAACTTTCCTGGTGAGTCCACTTTCTACTGGGTGGTCTACTGAGTGAGCACTCGCCCGCCGAGCCACATGCCCACCCAAGGGGAGACAGCTCATGCACGGGACGCAGCACAGCTACTGGCTCCACAGATGCCCCAAGAGGACGGCCCTGCGTGCTGGCTCCTGTCACCTGAGTTCAGCCATGACCGACTGCACTCTGGGCATCTCACCGTGGTTCCCGCTGCTGGCCCGTGTGGGACTCTCTTGGCTGGTGCCCTGCTCCTGTTGTGTCCTGGACACTTCCCGTGGGCCTGGCTGATGGTGGATCCTGTCTACATCTTCCAGCTTCTTAGGAAACAGCCTGCTTAGGATTGGCACACAGGTCCTGGCCTGCTTTGTGGTTGGTGGTCCCAGTGCTCAGGGTCTTTGCTGATTTATTTTCTGGTGCTGCAGAGGCTCACATGGTTGGGCCCTGGGTTGTCTTACCAATGCAGGGGCGCACTAGAGGAAGGGGCTCTGAGGGGCTGTGTGCTGGAAGAGGTCCTCCTGCTATGAAGGTCGTAGGTCGGCCTGGGGTGAGCAGATCCTGCTGCCCTCTAGGTGCCTCAGGCCCTGGGGTTCTTGGGGTGCCCACGATGGAGGGAAGGAGGAGGCTAGCTAGCACGGCGTGTGCACGTGTGACGTGGGCGCTCGTCATGGCTGTGCATGCATGCGTGTGCACCCACCCTGTGTCTGTGTGTCTGTGTAGCTAGCCTGCACCTGTGCTTGTATGCTTGCACGGGCTCATGTGGGTGGGACTTTGTGGTGGGACTTTGTGGTGGCTGTGTCTCTCTCTCCATGTGTTTGTGATACCTGGTGGTGTGCCCCCCAGCAGATGACTTCCTTTTTCCTGACTTCCTCTCTGTGTCTACTGTGGCGTCCAGTACAGCCTCTGGTCCCTGGGGCTCCATCCTCCACTAAGGCCAAGCTCCAGGATGCATCCAGACAGGGGCTTTGCTGCTCTCACTCAGTGCAGAGAGATGTGGGGAGCCGGAGAAGGGAGGGAGCCCCATGTGCCCCTTGCAGTGCAGCCCCGCAGCACAGGGCCTGTCCCACCTACCCTGCTCCTCGGCTGTCTGTGCAGCAGCACCAGTACTCTTGCTGTCTGCCTTTGGGTCTTGCAGTGCTGAGTTCTGAGCCCAGGGCCCCAACATGCCAGGAGAGCACCCCACAACTGAGCGGTAGCCTCAGCCTCAGTTTACAATTGTAACTGTTGCTTCAGGCCATACAGGGGGACTGGGCACAGGAAGGAGTGCAGAAGCTCATGCCGGGTCCTGGCCCTGGTCACCTGGACACAGTGAATGGGCACTCTTGTGTTGCTTTGTGTGACACCATGCGGCCTAACGCTTGCACGGAGCTCCACACCAGAGCTGTTCTAGAATGTCCTAGACAACCATGCTTGGTTTACCATTTACAGCAATTTCAAATTTTCCCTGTCTTTGAAATAAGCCTTCTCGTAGAAATACCTCTGAACAGTCCCTGTCGGGTAAATCATTTCTATCTTAGGTAATGATCATGGCGCTTCCCAAGTGACTGATGCCTTCCGGTGCTTTCTGTCAGCAGAAAACCACTCCTGGACTTGGGCTCTGCTTTCACTCTCCCTGCACATACGGAGGGGACTGAGGCACAGGGAGATTAAGAACAAGGACCGTGTTCTTGGCTCCTTGGTCCTGAAGCCAGGAGTCAGGCACAGAAGCCCAACCGCCACCTCTGGCACTTCCAGGGAGCACCTCAACTGGAACGCTCAGGTCATTTTTAACTCTCCCGCTCTTGCGGCAGATTGGCTGGGTCGCGTGGGCGGAGCCAAAAGAGCCCCCCAATGAGCAGCTCCGTGGTCTGAAAGGGCGGGGAAACAGCCCAGTGAGCGTCACCGCAGAGGAGCCAATCAGCTGGACGTTTGCTGGGCCGCTTAGCTGCGGCTCTCAACGTCAGTGCGTCCCCAGAACAGACGCGGGCGTTCCTGAAGCCAGGCAAGTGCTGGGGGCGGTTTTCTGAGTCAAAGTCCACAGATGTTTCAGGATTTAGTGTAACAAAGACTCAAAAGAATTAAGTACAAATACAGCTCCCCTCTCCTCTGCTGCTCCTCGTGGTTTTTATTTTCCATGTGGTGCTCCCTAGTGCCTCATCCTCTGTTGTTGACATCAGTAATTCCCAAATCTTACATTGATACAGTATCAACCGAACACCACGCATGTCTCGGGCTCTGCTCCAGGTACTGTGGGGAACCAAGCAGCCTGGGGAACGAGTCCCGGGTCGGGCCTGGTGTGCAGGGGAGAAGGTGAGCCCGGCGCAGGTCCCGTGTCGGGCCTGGTGTGCAGGGTGCAGGGGAGAAGGTGAGCCCGGCGCAGGTCCTGTGTCTGGCCTGGTGTGCAGGGTGCGGTGGAGAAGATGAGCCCAGCGCAGGTCCCGTGTCTGGCCTGGTGTGCAGGGTGCAGGGGAGAAGGTGAGCCCGGCGCAGGTCCCGTGTATGGCCTGGTGTGCAGGGTGCAGGGGAGAAGGTGAGCCCTGCGCAGGTCCTGTGTCTGGCCTAGTGTGCAGGGTGCGGTGGAGAAAGTGAGCCTGGTGCAGGTGCGGCTATTGCTGCCTGCCTCTCCAGGACCACCACAGGCACTCGCCCCTTCAGAGGTGGCAAGGTCACAGCCTGGGATCCCATCTTTTCACCTTCCTGGTTATGGGGAGCCATGTTTATGACGTTGTGAAAGTCACACAATTCATCATGTAAACGCTGTCACCCGCTGGGTTGGTTTCTGCCTGGTACATTTATGAGTGAGGCTGAGGGCATGGGACCAGCTTCCATCCTGCGCTTCAGCAATAGGACATCTGCAGAGCTCCTGGCTCCCACCCACCCGCAGAACATGGAGACAGAAGGCTGGAACAAGGACAGGTGGGAGAGCGGGGGCCGACAGAGGAGGTCGGGGAGGGAGCCGGCTCAGAGCAGCGCCCAGACACAGGTGGAGAAGGGGGAGTCTGGCCCAGAGTGTGAGGCTGACCCCTGTACCCCTTAGGCTCCCCCAGGAAGAGAAGAGGGAAGGGGCAAGCCCGGGGCAGCTTCCCCCCATGGCCTGTCCATGGCAAGGCCACAGCTGTGGACATAGTGTGCTCACGGGAGAGTCGCCTGCCAGGCACAGGCCTCGTTCATCAGGTGAAAGGATGGCGTCTCAGACCTTCCGGGAAGAATCCCTGAGGATGAAAGATGGTGCCAGCGTTAACGGGGGACCCACATTAATTTTCACACTAAAGTCAAATTTTGGTCAGGAAAGACTTAACAGAAATGTCAGTAATGAATGAGACGTTCAAGATGAGTCTGCTATCAATCAACAAAAGTCAACGCTAATTGCAAAGTAAGTGAGAAGCAAATTGAAAGAGAATTCCAAAAGGAAAAATTCCTCAAAAGACTAGCAATGGAACAGTCACATGACCCCGCCGTCCCGTTCCTCTTCCTTGGTATTTATGCAGAGCAGGAAAATCAACATGCTGTAATGATACACGCACACCAATGTTCACTGCAGCACGATCCACGACAGCCAAGTGTGGAATGGAAAGACCAATGGATGAGGAAGCTGTGGTGCAAATGCACATGGAGTTCTACTACGCCATGAAGAAGAATGGGATTATGTCACTTGCTGGAAAATGGATGGAACTGGAGACTCAGAAAGCCAAGAACTGGACGTTTTCTCTCAGGTGTGGAAACCAGAGAGAAAAAAGTCATGAAAAGAGATCTCACAGAAATAGAAGGAAGAGCAGCGGAGTAGAAGTGGGAGACCCAGAGAGAGAGGAGGGGAGAGTGGGAAGAACTGGCAGTGGGTGTGACTAAGTGGTGCCAGGTGTGGGTGAATAGGCCACAGCACGCTCCAGTGTCACACACACTACAAGGTCATTAGAAAATATATTAGTAAATGGGAAGAAGAGTTGGACTAGAGGGGGTCAGGAGGAAGGGGAGGGAAGTGAGGGGTGGTGCTGGGGACTGGAATGGAAGAAAACGTGTCATATGCATCAACAAATATGTCGAAAGGAACCCACTATCACGAATAGCTACAAGGCATGAAAAACAAAATAAATGACCAGCACGATATGGAAAGATGTCCCACTTCACCATAAAGAACTACAAATAAAAGTGACCCTTGGATTTTGCTTGTTCTTTGTTATCCTGGAAGAAAAGACAAAAACACAAAAACAAAAGCCTGATGACCTCTGTCGCGCCTGTGGGAACGTGGTGGCCCAACACAGGGTTCTGGGCAACTGACGATGCAGCAAGAGGATCAAGATCCAACCAAGGCCCTTCAGCCGTCCAGCCAGACTCGGCCGTGGTGATGTGAGCACGATGATGCTCATTGCCACATTATTTATATTAGGCGAAATTGGAATCGACCTCGGTGTTCGTGGACGGAAGCCTGGAAAATGAATCAGAGAGCAGCCACATCATGCGGCTCTTAACAAGAGGGATGCCCGTTCCCATGCGCAGAGTCGGGGACGGCCTCAGCACCCAGAGCAGGCTGCAGAGCGTCTGCTGTCCACACGCTCAAGGAGAAACACAAAACCAGGCTCTGTGCAGGGCCTTCTGCTTTTAGCAAAGAAGAAAACAGGGGCTCCCTTGATAATTGTGTGCTCCACCACATTCCTGATGCTACTGGCCAAGCCCTGGTAGTTAAGAGGGAGACATTTCTTGCTTTTTCCTAGTTCTTAAATATACAGTTTTTTCCCCATTGAAAGTATGAAAATAATATGACATTCAGGTAATTCACCTGGAGTTGGAATAATAACTGAAAACTACATTCCAACTTCAGGCAACCACTGTTTTGACATGTTAATTACAACTTCAGTGCTCACCTTCCTATTTGCATGGAATTATAGTCTTTTGTTTCATAAAATCTGCTATTTTTCTAGTGGAATATTAAACTCACATAGTATCGTAATAAAACTTGAAAAATTAGATACGTTTGCTGGGATGCAAATATTTCACAGCCAAAGTGAAATGATAACCTGAAAATCAGGTCTTTAAGTGGGCCCGAGGGTGGGACAAGAGGGTGCACAAGGTTCCTGCTGGTCTCCACCTCCCCTGTCACAGCGAGACAGCTGGGACGCATATTTATAGATTTACTTGTGCAAACAGAGAAGCATGCCACTCTTCTCATGCAGCAAACCTTATTTCCGATACAAATTTGAAAATCTGTGAAGCATGATAATATTAACTGTAGGATCTATCACTTCCCGTAAAGTGGGAGGAGGAGCCCTGGGCTAACGGGCTCTAATGATGGCTCTGGACTCTTGCTCCCGCGATGACGGGGGAAGATTTATACCCACGCTCCAGGCATAATTAGACACCCACAAACCCGCCTGACCCTGCAGCAGTGAAGAGCCCTCTGCTTTTTGTCTCAGCAGATGAATCAATACTCGCACGTCCTACCACTGTGGAGTGAAATTGAGGAAATGAAAATCGGATAATTTTGCTCCCAGTGCAGTCTAGACAGACGAGAGCGTGTTGGGCTCTGACAGGAAGATCCATTTCCAGTTTCTCAAAACGCTGGTGTCAATTTTGAAACTTCTCCGATTATTGATTTTCAGTTTTGTTAAAAAGGATGCTTTATTAGGAATATTAGTCCCAGCCATCACGCAGGCTGCTCCTGGTCCCTGCAGGTGAACAGGGGTTCTGGTGTGGACTCTGGGTGGGTTTAGATGGTGGTCCTTTTGCGCAGCACCTTCTGACCCACGAGCTCCTTGCTGCCATCGCTGTACTCCCACCTCCTGGGAGAGAAGCCAGCGTCACCCAGGAGCCTACACCAGCAGCCCACTGTCAGCCTGGGGCGGGTGGTTGGGTCATTCACTTCTCCTGATTACTTTAGAATCTGTTGGCTGACATTTTGTAGGGGTGTGTTCTGTTTCACCACACATACGTGACCCTGGAGCTCAAAATATTTCTGATTTTAATGTCCTCAAAACACACAAATTTTGTGGACCCAAATTTTCTTTTGCGTTGCCAGGGATGGAGCCCAGGGCCTTGTGCTTGCTGAACAGGCACACTACCACAGGGCCACACCTGCCACTACGTCCAGGAGACAGCCCTCGTTGGACTCACCCTGGCCAAGCTCCCGGAAGGGCTGCAGCTTCTGAGCCCCTAGCAAGTTCCAGGCCTGCTCTCAGTGTCCCCTTCCCACAGCCCTCGGGGCTCTGGGCCTTTCCTCCACAAGCATTAAGATATCCTCCTTGCTTACTTCTGCCCTTTCCCTGAACTGCACATTCTTTATTTTTAGGGGGGAGTTAATTTAATATTTTAACTGAGACATAACATCTATGCATATTCATGGACCCCATTAGGATAAGGGGGACAAGAACACACTGTGTAGTGATCCTATCGAGGTAAGAGCATGTCCGTCTCCTCAGACACCAACCTTTTCTGTGTTCTAATTGGTTTGCTCCTTGATAGAAGAGGCATTTTGATTCTTTAAGGTCCCTGGGATTCACAAGGTGTCTATTGCTGAGGAGAAGCTCGACTCCCTCTGTCAGGGAGAGTACCCGTCCCTTCCATCTCAGTGTGAGGAACTCAGCTTGCAGAATGCACTTGGATCACTACCAAATTGCATTTGTTCTTTTTGATCCTGAGAAATAAAATATTTCAGGATCATGTGACTTTTGAGTAGTCAGGTAAACATGGTTGTTGGGGAGAGTTTTGTGTTGGTCATAATTTTATGTTCGGCTCTTCAGGATAAGGCCAGGTTGTGCCAACAGATAACACTGTTAATAAGGGAACTGAGGTCACAAGGCAAGGTGTTTCTCCTGTCCAATTCTCCAGTGTCACTTCCTAGTAGGTGGCCAAGTCTATAAACTCATTTCCTGGAGGTCTAGCTTACCCTTAATATACGACTTCACACAGAATGTTGTGGGAGGTATCCTTGAGAAGAAAGGTGTGTGCAGACTACCATCTTCCACTGCTTTTTAAAGGGGATACGACTTTGGTTTCTGCACAAGTCTGTATGAAATATGGACCACAAAGCAACTGCATCTGTACATCCCTGAAAATGGAGTTGTATCTGCATACAGATCAATGAGACCTCCAGCAGCACACTGCCCACGCACCCGGAAGCACTAGGAATGACCCATTTTGTGCTGCGTCTTTCCACCAAGGGTCTGCAACAGCTCAGGCTCTGGACGGTGTGCAAGATGGAGCAGGATGTCACATGCGGATCATTTCCATCAGGATCTTCCTGAAATCATAGCGTGGTTTGATGCCTTTGAGAAATGCACTTGCTGCAAGCTGTTGTGAATTTATGTTAATTAAAACTCTAAACCTTGCTCCTTTAATCACATCTATTTATTTACCTAATGCTGTGACGAGTGAGGATGCTTTCTCTCAAGTCCCTGAGGTGAGCCAACATCTAACTAATCCTCGTTTTTGTTTTGTTTTCTAATTTTCCATGCTGCTGCCCCCAAGGACTTCTAAGTCGAGGCACACTGTGGCATGTACGTGGCACTTGAAAGGGAGGCTGAGCGCTCCTCCCTCCCTCAGAGGCACAGGAGGGGCCTGGTCCCGAGACAGATGAGGCAGAGCCCCCTCCTCACCTGCAAGCCAGGACGCTTCCACCGGCTGGAGAATCACTTGAGTGACGTTTTCAATGTGTTTCCATTCCTCGTTTTATAAAATAAGGCTATTCCTGCAATCTGTTCTTATTGTGTCTTCCCAAACATCAAAAGTTCTGATGAGCCCCATGGTTAAGAGGTACATTTGCATGAGGGTCACATTCCTTCAGCAGATTGCTCTCTGGCAGCTCAAAACACCATTTTATTTTTGCCTTTGTCTTCCACATGTTATTTCAGTATTAGACACTCGCTGAGGGAACAGGAGGGGGATCTTCCCAAGGACACCTGGCACTGAACAAGGGAAATGATGATAAGAAAGTTCTGGTCTCATGTTGTGAAAAGTTTTGATTTTGGAAACCCCCCAGTAGAAATTTCCAATCTGGGACTAGGCACTTTGCTTGTGTGATCTGGATGCCCACAGAATGAAAGGAGAATTGTAGACCTCTGTGTGTTCAGCTGTCCTTCTATTCCCCCCCCCCCCACGTCCCTGGGACACCAGGTGTGTGCTCTGCCATTGGCTGCAGGCTGCATTTGACCTGAGGTCTGGAGCAGTGTCCTCCTCCTTGTGGTCTTCTGAGATGACGGGAGCACACTGCCTCCATGCAGATACGCAGACCTTGATGGAGGAAAGGGACAAGGCCCAAGGAGGGAGCCTGCAACCCTGGGAGGAGGTGGCTCCCTGGGACCCAGCCAGTCTGCCACAGGCAGAGCACTGCAAGCCCTGTGTTGGCTGGCCTTTCTGTACACTAGAGGAGGGGACAAAGGTGCCCTCCTCTCCAGACCACGCACCTTCCTTGTGGAAAGGATGCAAGCTCTCGCTGGCCTTGGACAGGTGGCCTGGCGGTGTCATTCCTGCACTTTATCATCCTTGCAGTAACTTTCATCCCAGGAAACGTGCCCCACATGAGCCTCCTAGGTCCGACAGACGCCTGCAAGGAACTCACTTCCTGAGAACAGGGGCACCAGCCGATGGCTGAGTCTGTCCTGCCTGTGGCTTCCGAGTTCCAACCTCCACACTTTCCTAAGGAAACACACATGCTGATTTTAAAACATATGACGTGTTTCCTCTTCAACAGTTGAACTACTGGCATTTTTATTAAAATGCGATTTATGTTTCTAAGGGTTCATGAAGATAGACTGTATGATTCTCATCGTCCCTGTCGAAGCTCGTCTCGGCACACTCCACAAGCAGTACCTTACTGCAGAGGTTGCTCCTGCCTCCGCCCAGGTGATCGGCAGGTCTGACCACCTTCCTGTGCTCCAGAACTTGGCTGATGCAGGGACCAGAAGTTTCCTTGAGTGATTTCAACATAACAGACTGTACTGACTCAAAATGTCGAATAAATAGCATTTCCTTCATAACATCCCTAATTACACAATTGCAAAATAGTCCATAATAGCTCTTTTCGGACTATGGAGTAAATAATATGCATTTCTAAAAGTCCATGATTATGTAATTATGTGATAGTCTGTAATCAAGGACTATTGGGTAAATATATAATTGGGGAGTTTTTAAAAATCTATCATAAAGTACTTTTAAAAATGTGACTGCAATAAAAGAAGAAAATAGGAACCTCAGCTCCCAAAAGCCATACTGGAGCACTTTGTGTTTTGGTGGCTTCACTAGATGAGTTCTCAGCACTGGAGAAGGTGCCTCTCGTCCCCACTGCCTTCCTCTTAGCATCTTAGGATTTGAAACGTCCCGTGGGCTCACAGCCAGCACATGGTGAAAGAACAGCAGCCAGACCGCGTGGCCGCCAGTCTCTGGCACCAGTGTGGGAGCAGCAGATGCACAGGACTGAGGAGTGTGTCCCTCCTCGGAGCCGTCCGGCCCAGAACCCACCAGAAGAGGGTCGGTGTCTCTGGCCATGCTCTTGACCAGCCCGGCCTGCAGCAGCCTCATGGAGCCGTGGAGACAGTGTTATTCCAGCCCTCTGCCAAGGCCAGGAGGAACACCCGAGGATGGACAAGGCAGGCTGTGGGCCTGCACCCTTGCAGCAGGGATGAGGGAGACGCACAGACAAGTGTCCTAGAGAGGCGGCAGGAGGTGGCGGGTGCTGGCAGCTTCCCTGCTTCCCCTCATGGCCTCCCACCCTGGGCCTGTGCTCCAGTCACAGCCCACTCAGCAAGGGGCTTTCTCCTCCTGCTTTGTCTCTGGCTGCAGTCACAGTGTAGATAGAGCCAGGAAGGGTGGCAGATCTCTGGAGGAGAGCACCTGGGGTGGCTGGGGAGGCCGGGTGCTGAAGGACTTGCCCACGGGGCGCCCAGCTCTGGCCTCACATACGGCCCCCAGAGCACTCAGGAAAGAGTGAATGCTGCTTTCTCTTTCTGCTTATCATGAATTCTTTTCTGAAAATCTCACTTTCGGGCTCCTGCTGACCTCCCTGATTCTGAGCCGACTGTGACCCACTTCCTTAATGACACCGATGTGCCCAGCTTGCCAACGGCTTCTCAGCGAGACCCCGAGCACTAATTTTAGACGCTCTGGCTGGCAGTGCCCTACATGGCATATCACCCCAGGGGGCGGGAAATTAGAGTTCTGTGATGGCCCTGCATCCGACTCAGCTGGAGGGGACAGAGTCACAGCCCCTGGCCCCTCTCAGGAGGAGGGAGCCAGGTCGCCTGAGTGGGCAGGCAGGTAACCAGGGAGGCTGGCCAGTGCCATGTGGGGAAGGTGACATCTTCCCTGTGGGAATGTCAGGGAAGGCCTCCAGAACAGGGCGTTGGTGTGGTGTGAATGACAGCAGCAGAGGCCTGGCAAGGCAGGGTCCCCTCCCTCAACCTGCAGGGGACCCTGTGTTCACCATGCAGACCCTGGGGCGATCCCTCTCTGTTCAGTGCAGGAGCACCCCAGAGCAGTCGGCTCAGCACACAGGGGACCCACTACACTGGCTAATAATAAGTGATTTTCCTAAGGACTTGTTAAAGAGAAAGCAGAAAACATGGAAGTGGCAAGGTTATGAGAATCTGTCACAGAGACTTCTGATGATATTGGGGAATCTGAGCGTAAGATGAGAGGTCGGCGTTCGTGCCAGGGGAGTGAGGTCGAGGTGACTTGGGTGTTTGAAGAAGAGATCTCTGAGGTCACTTTTATTATCTTAGTCCTGGAGTCTGCTTAGCTTTCTGGATTTTTCTGACTCAGGTAAAGCCAGGTCAGCATCTTGAGAGTGTCCTGGAGGGGGCACCATCGGCATCTTCTGGGATGGACTTCGACTCTGCCACCCTCAGGGGAATCCGCTCTGTGATTAGGATGGCAGATGGATGGCAGAACCACTGGGCCCTGCAGACAGGACTGTGGCCGGTGGACTCCCATGCCCCAAACCGTGACTCGGGGTAGCAAACAGAAAGGCTCCCGACTTCCAGGATTCCTCAGTCTATGTGCAGTAGTCAAACAAGTGCTACTTTAATCCAGGAAAAATAAAGTCACAATTGATTCAAAGGATGAATGTGACCTAGTGAAGTCCTAGGGCGTCTTTTCAGATAGTCTGCAACCTGCTTCCAATCTACATTCAGAGTGCCACTTCAGCCACACCACTGAGGGACCACAGAACCTGTCCCTCATCCTCTCCAGGGCATCCCCACACCAGGACGCTCCGTCATCACCCCCACAGATACTCTCGCTTTTAAAGCATGCCAGACACAGAGCGTGGTCATTCCCTGATCAAATAACTTCCTTACTGATTTAAAAATGTATGCTCACTATTAATTTCGGATGTTTTCCAAGCCCCACACAGGTTAAATTTACCTCTCACTTCTCTGAGAAGTAAGTGTGCTAAAATTTTCTCATATGGGAGAGTCACTCTGGACTTCAACAAGCAGGTAAATTGGAAAACGTTTGATGAAGTTACCCGGCACGGTGCAGGGGAGGCCTCAGTACCACCTCAGCATTGCCCTGCCTCCTCCTTCCCTCACCTGCCACCACAGGGCTCCTCCTTCCCCAGCCTGGAATCGGTGGACTTCACGTGAGTGGAGTAACCAGGGCTGGGGTCCTCGGAGACGGCGCGTCCACGCAGCGTCCCACTCTGCTGCTCCCCCGAGGTCTCTGCACGCTCCAGGAGCTCAGTCCCTTTTCCTGGGGTGTGGGATGGCGGGGTGAGGATGGATTGCGACTCATTAATTGTGAACATTCAACCAGACATCTCGTGCTTGCTAGTTTGGGGCTCTATGAATCAACCTGCTATGGACATTCACGCACAGGCGTTTGTGTGAAGAGACTCCGCTGCCCTGGGACAATGACCGGGAGTGCAGTCCTAGGACACACGGGTTGCCTCTTCAGGGTTCTGTTTGTTTTGTCTTTTACTTCCCCACTGTGTCCTGAGTGGCCACAGCACGTCACGTTCTCACCATCATGAACACCAACTCTGGGCAGGCTCTTGCTTTTTAACACTTTAACAATTATTGGGTGACTCCTACTTTGTGTTAAACCACATAATGATTCCAGCCAAGTGAGTTCTTAGAAAACATGTATGACATCATTTTAGCTTAAGGACAGTTCCTGTGTGCAAACAAAATGTATGCCTAGGCATCTTTATTCAGCAAACTCATCTCAAAAAAATGTGTGTTTTTGAATACAAAAAGATGTTACTGAGTTATGGAAGAAGGATACAGTAAGCCAGTAATGCAGATTGGAAAATTATGACTTGTTTGTAGGTAAAAATGAAATGAATTATAATGAAAAATTAAAGCATGATTTTTAAAAGTTTGACTTAAATGCATGCAGATGATTTTGTCAACTTTGCCATAGGGACAAGTTGTTTTCTGTTTTAAATATGGGACCAGCAACTGTACTGGCATGAACAGCTCGGCCCCACATCGTCTGTGACTCAGGGTCAGCCTGTGGTGGCATCATAGAACAAGATGCTCCCATATTCTAATACAAACCTTCAAGTCCTTTACAAGTTGACACACTCGGATACATTCTCAACAAACCAATTAAAAATGCTCAGTTACCAAATATTTCAGAACATTGAACCATTTTCTCATGATAATAATCAGTAACTTTCTTCATCTCTTTCTTTTTTAAATCTTTTTTTAGCTGTAGATGGACATGATGCCTTCATTTTATGTATCTTTATGTGGTGCTGAGGATTGAACCCAGGGTTGCACACATGTGAGAGGAGCGCTGAACCACTGAGCCACAACCCCAGGCCTCTTCATTTCTATTTTAATGGATGTTACTTTACTATAATTTCACTGCTAAATTAATGTGAATAGTTGGTATAACAAGGTTTTGGGGTAAAAGTAGTGAACTGTGTCAAGATAAATCTGAAATTCCAGTGAAGGCACCAGAAGTGTGTCCAGGAGCTGGGTCCTGGTGGCTGGAGCTGTTGGCGAGCCGCTTTCCTGGGTCTGTGGGTGACAGTGCGCCCAGGAAGAGGCTGATCCTGGGAGTCAGGCCAGGGGAGCGGGAGAGAGTTCATGTATCAAGTACTTTGAAAATGAGTTTATGACTCCACTGAAGCCTTTCAATGTTTAAAATCCATGCAAAACACTTACTTGGCAAGTTACAACAGGAACAGCTGATGTTTATGACTGCGCTTTCTTTTTCAGCTTTAAACTGGACTCTAATACCTGCAATTAGGCAATAATTTTCTGAAGTCAGTGAATTTTTTAAAGCCATAGAAAAATGGAGATAAATAGAAATATGTGGTTTATGTGTATTCATGTGTAACGACGCTTCATATTTAATTCTATTTCTTTAGTATGCAAAGAAGATTACTTAGTAAGTATTTATGCTTTCAGTTAATAGGAATGAAATTTGTTTTTAAAATATAAAGCCTAATCAAAAAAGTAAGATTCATTTTGAAACATGTCACTGCATTTTTAAAGAAGTGACGGTTGGATTTGCAAGCAGAATGTGCTTGTGTTCACTAAGCCCTTTCCACCTGCTGTGCTGGGTCATCCCTCAGCACTCCCTGAGCTTGGTTCTCCTCAGCAGTGAGCCTGCTGGGTGCAGAGGTGAAAGCCACCCTGCTCAGTGCTGCTGCGGGACAGGATCCCAGCAGCACAAGCAGCCTTCCCACTTCAGAGCTTGGGTCCGATCCCTGTCTTCCAGTAAGGCCACTCTCCCTGCTAGTGGGAGACAAGGCTGCTTCCCGGCTTCCCCCACCCTCCTGTGAATGCTGAGCTGCTGCTCCTGGTGTGAATTCAGGTCCAGGACCTCTCATTCCAGTCCTTCTGATCCTCTCCCAGCATCGCTTACAGCCATGAGCTCCTCCTGTGAACCCGTGTCCCAAGGAGGTGTGCTCCCAGAGCCCGGCTCAGCAGGGATGGTGCCTGGGCAGTGACTAGCTATCAGGTTTGGCTCGGGGTCATGTTCTTATTCGTCAGAAAAGGTCAGCAGCATAGACAAAGGTGAACATCACAAGACAGTGAGAGGCAGTCAGAAATTGAGGTGAAAGAGAGGGAAGTTAGGGAACTCACAAGAGAATGACCTGTGTGTGCCAGTGCAGAAGCCCTACGATCCTAAACACTTTTCTAGGGTGAATTGCGCGTTTTACTTTAAATGCCCTAGGATACCAAATAAAGAACAAAATGAAATGGAGCAGGAGATTCCCAATACCCTCATGAGAAAGGCCCACAGGTTGCTCTGGGGGCGGGCAGTACTCACGATACGAGCAGAGAGAGAGATCTCTGCCACGCGGGCCAAGGACAGCCCTGCACAGAGTGGTACCCTGGCTCGCCAGGGTCTTCTGTGAAGAAGACACCATGTTCCTTGTGCTGACTTTCTAAAACGTCCTCAGCACAGGAATCTGCACTTCAGCAATAGCAAAGGAGTTTGGTTAAGGAGAGCGTTTTACAAACTGCCTAGTGAATGCAGTCGAAGTGTGTGGCTCTCTGCTGTTCCGGATCAGAAGAGGAACTCGAGTATATGCTTCCGGATATCCACCAACAGATTGCTTTTCTGTCTCTGATAAACAGGACTCCACTTTATATCAGCACAAGGAAGGTAAGATTTCCTCAGAAAATAGTCCCAGGGCTTCTCCTAAAACACAAGGAAATGAGAATGGAGGGGCCCACCTTTCCATGTTTACACGAAGATTGCAGCGTATTTATTTCAGGAAAATGCTAAGAAGATGTTAGGAATGTGTTCCCTGACTCTGATGTGCCTGTACTCTCAGGTTTTCAATAGGCTGTAAGCAGAAGGAATCTTACAGTGGCAGAAGAAACTTTCCTGCTTCCAGGCAGAAAAGTCAGTATGAAATAGTTTATAGTTTTCATTGCTCTTCCTAGCCTAGGGTGGACACTCTCTGCTCATTGGATTTTCACCCCATTTGTGTCATTTGCATTGGGAACACTACATGTGATTGAATTCTAAATCAGGTTTGAATCCCTAATTGTTGCTCAAAATGACTTGAAAAGTACTTCACCATGATGCAGCTCTTCAATAAAAAAGATAGTGCGTATGAAGCAAATCATTACCATGGCTGTGCAGTGGTGAGAAAATTCTCTCAGGCACCACATATTTGGCTTCATCTCTAGAAATGTTATTGAACTGCAAAATACAGACATCACGAGAATATTTCACTCTGTGGAAGTCGGAAGTGTGTCTGTTCTCATTATTATAGCCCCGTGTCTTAAAAATGTATTAGGGGACGCCCAGGGATATTTGTCACAAGACTCTAATTTTTTGTTTCCTATATTCTTTCAATCAAACTCATGCAGTATTTTGCATAAAGTTCATTGTGGCATTTTGATTCCCTCTTCCCTCCTTGAATTATTTTTAAAAATCGAGGGTGTGATTTCCCTTAAAATTTAGGTCAACAAGGATACAGCTGCAGGACCACCTGGCCAGAGAGAGGCCTGAATACCACTGTGAACATTGCTGCTCCGTGCTCTGTGGTGCTGCAGGCCTGTTCTCACGTTTGATAAGCAATGTTCAACTCCCACAATGAACATCTTGCTGACCCAGTTCCTAGCATGGGCACTGTTCTGAGAAAGGATCAAAACTCTGTGCATGACTTCTCATACAAAATGTCATCCTCACCTCGGATCTCAGGGTCATTTGGGGCTCTCAAAGTTTTTAGTCTCTCATAAAACTTGTTATAGTTCTTACAATCTACCTCCAGCAGATGTCAACTTAACCTGAACCCCATATGAAATCCCTACCCTTTTATTTCCACACCCACACTTTATGCTTTTAATGTTAGAAGTTGTTTATAGGTTATAAATATATTCACCAACATTGGTCATAGTTAGTTTTGAGACATTTGTTTTGTCTTTTAATTTATGCTGGGATCAGAAGGGATCTGCATCTTATGGCATTGGGTCATTCTGTATCTGTCTATACATTGTTCTTTACCAGTGAGCTCAGACGTCCACATGTCTTCATGTGGCTGTTAGCATCCTCTGGGTTCAATCCAGAGACCCTCCTTCAGCACCTTTCATAAGGCTGCTCTCCTGGAACAAGTCCCTTGGTCTTTGTCGTTGGGAAGCATTTTCTCTCCTCCATGTTTGAAGCACAGTTTGGGCTGGGTGCTGTCTTCAGTTCTAGGGGTTTGCTCCTTCGGTGTTTTGCATGCACCAGTCCACGTGTTCCTGGCCTGCAAGGTTTCTGGTGAGAAATCCACTGAGGGTCTAACGAAGATCCCCTTGTATATGATAGATCACTTTTCTCTCTTTCAAAATTCTCTGCTTTTAACTTTGATCATTTACCTGTAATGTAAACATCTTGGTGTTGACATCTTTAGTTCCAACTTATTTGGGATCCTTTAGGGGGTCACAGATTTGAGTGTCTGTTTCCCTCCTCAGGATTGGGAACTTTTCAGCCACTATTTCTTTAAACTCGCTTCACTCTGCATTCTTTCTCCTTCCCTTTGGAACCTCCATGAAGCCTACATTGATCTGCTGGATGCTGTCCTGTGAGTCCTGCAGGTTTCCTTCATTCTGTGTCATTGTTTCTTCCTTCTGTTCCTCTGACTTGGCAATCTGAAATGAAATGTCTTTGAGCTTGCTGATTCTGCTTGATTGAATCTGCTGTCGAAGCTCCCTGTTGAATTATTCAGTTCATTCATTATATTTCTCAGCTCTTGGATTTTGGTTTGGTTCTTTTAAATGATTTCTATCTCTTGGTTGAACTTCTAATTTCGCCCTTGTACTGGTGTCTTTCTGATTTTATTTCATGGTCTATCTATATTGTCTAGTAGCTCAATGCTATTTTTCAAGAGTATTATTTAGAATTCTTTGTCAGGCAGTCAGTAGATCCCCATTTCTGTAGTGTAGGTAATTGGAACATTATTTTGGTCCTTTTATGGTGTCATGTTTCCTTGATTCTTCATATTGTTTGTAGCCTTGCATTGGATATTTGTGCATTTAAAAAAAGTAGTCACCTCTTCCAGTCTTTACAGACTGGCTTTAGCAAGGAAAGCCCTTCATCAGTATCTAGTGCAGAGATGCTTGACCAACTACCAGAGTGTTCCAAGGGGCTATGCTGCTGAAATGAACAGGCGGGCTCCCCCAACGCTTGGGCCTTTTTATTTATCACCTATTTCATTTCACCACCCTTTCCAGAAGCCTCTCCTAAACACAACTTCACCTTGTGCTCTCTCAGCACGACCCCAGTGTGCACAGGTATCATCTGGCTTCTTCACTTTGCCATGTAGGAACTGGGGATCAGAAAATCTTAGGCAGGCCACTACGCTGGCTAATGCCATTCTGTGAGTGATAAGTTGTCCTTTGTCTCTGACCCAGGAATCTAACATCTTCTGCCAGCACTCTGGAGAGTGAAGCAGGATGAGTCCTTCACTCTTAGGTGGGGTGAAATCCCAGACAACTCTTCACAGTTCTCAAAAGGTGATGGTCTTTGTGTTAAGTATGTGTAATGGAGATTCATGTGCTTTGAAAAAATTGTACTTCAATAAAGTTCAACCTTTAAAAATGCTAACAACACTCTGAATCCAATTATTGCCCTCTTTATTGGGAAATCTAGGATGCTCGTTCCAATGTGTAAGCAAGATCTCTTAAATAGTTTCAGGGCCTACATTTACCACATTGAAGTCTGGATATTGGTGGCTTTCTTTGGTGCTCTGAGGCTTTTCTGACACTACCACATCTACAGAACAAAATGAAATATTGTGTGTACATATATATACACACATATCACACACATATATAAATTGTGTATGAATCAATTGATTCAACTCTGAAGTCTTTACAAAACTAAAGGGTCTATGCAACGTTTCCTTTGGAGTGAATGAATATACAACTACAAACATATCACTGTACAAGTGAGGAAAATGTGTCAGTTTTTACATAAACAGTCAAGCGAGTAATAATATCATTTCCTCTTGTCATCTACATGTTATTTAGGGAATTAAAATCCCACTAACATTTTCCTGTA
>NW_025999991.1:10051851-10118829 GCF_001458135.2 Marmota marmota marmota
CCTTAGCCTCCTGGCAGGAAAACCTTCCTGCTGCATCCGTGGTCATGTTCTGGTACATGTGATCACGGCACAAATAAAGCTGGGGGGTTTGGTTTTCCACTTTCTCAGTGGACTCTGGGAGTGGCTGTCCATCACAGATAAAACAAAAGCAGGGGTGAAGGCAGAGCTGGGCAGGGTGGGCAGGGTGGATGGGAGCCCCCCGAGGGCTTACTGAGTAGAAGGCTCCTCCCGAGGGTGAGTGGTCTGGAAGCTGCTCTTGTGGATGGCCCGGGGCTGTCTGGTGTCGATGAATCCCTCCTGGCTTCCTGCTTGAGCACCTGCCAGGGCGGCTTAAGAATCAGTGCCTGGTGGCAGTATTCGTCAATTTGTGGGGCCGAGGACCCCAGAGGTAGCTGATGTCGGCTGCCGCCGTGCAGAAGCTGTGTTCCCCACATACGAATGCAGGACATTGAATTAGCCTTAAAGGTGTGGATAATAGAAAATGTAAAAACAAAATTAGGGAATATTGATGTCCAAGTATATATATTTGCTTTTTATGTCATTTAATGATAATTTCATACGATTTAATGTTTGATAAGGGCTGTCTTGGACAGCCAGCACCCAGAGCACCGAGGTTTAATGACACGCTTGACCGTTTTACAGAGTAAAACAGATCCAGTCTACATGGGGCAGCAGCACTTCCCACTGCTGCTTGGAAAAGGCAACATTCATCTGCTACAGCTCCCAGCGGGACATCCACCCCAGGCTCCTCTTCTGCCTGGCGTCTCTGGGACGCTCTTGCACCTCAGGCGCAGCAAGGTGACAGGCCTTCCACGGGCTCCTCACCTGCCCACTGCCCGCTGCTCTCGTCCACGGCCCTTCAGTCCCCCAGCTTGCTTTCCGAGTTCTTTGGAGTCACCGTGAGTCACCGTGAGGGCCCCTCTCATCCCCGTGGCCGCAGCCCCAGTTCTGCCATTCCCACTTCCATGGCACATGTTCCTAAGCTTCTAGGCAAATCTGATTGTGGAGTCCATTTTCTGTGGCTGTGACTGAAGACCACAGACTGGGTGATTTGTAAGAAGAGAGGTTTGTTCCGCTCACAGTTTGGGAGACGGGCAGGTCCAAGGTCAGGGCCTGATGGGGAGAGCACCTTCTGGCTGATGCAACTCTGCAGGTGCCTGAGGTGGTGCAGAGCGTCTCATGACAAGTTGGGGGCCTCTAGGCCATGCAGCCACACTGGCTCTCACAACAGGTTGGCTCTCCAGACAGCCCGTTAGCAGCTAATGCATTAATCTGAGAGTGGATTGACCCACTCATAAGGGCACGCCCTCATGAGCCAGTCCCCTCCTGAGCTCCCACCTGTTCCCAACTCTTGGCACAGCCAGTGGGATTAAGAGTCAGCAGGGGTCTAGAGGTGCTTCCTGACCCAGGCACTGAGTTGGACAGTGTGGGCCATACCCGTCTCTGCCCCAAAGCAGACCGCTTCCTCCCGTCTCCCAGAGAGGCTGGGCTGGCCACGTTCCACCCACCTGCAGATCCTTCAATACGCCTCCGCTTCCAGGCCTACATGCCGTGCTCCTGAGGGAGGCTCTTCCCCCTGGCTGCTTCAGGCTGCTCCCTCCTCGGTGCCCAGACTTCCCCCGTCCTCAGACACCCGCCTCCCCCATCCTCAGCTACCCACTTTCTCCTCCTGAGGGCCTTTGCAGATCTGCATTTTGTGCCAGTCCCTGTGCCAGCCTTTCAGATACTTTGGGGCTCTCAGTCCGTTATGCAATGAATGTTGTCCCTGTCCTTTCATGCAAGCCTCTCTCCTCCAGCTGGCTGTGTGCTGCCTTGGGCATGCTACTTCTGACCCTGCGTGGACAGACTATACCCAGCCCCGGCTGACCATGCAGTCATTGTCACTACCAAAGTCAGCCTTATGGTCTTGAAGGAATACGGGAGCTCCCATGGCGAGTGGGTTTAAAGCAGAACTGTGCCCTGGATTCCAGCTGCTTCTCTTCCCTACAGCTTTCCAACCTTTTTACCAGGCTCCGAGGAATCCTGAGGCTCCACATTGGGACCAAGTTTCTCTTTGACTACAGAACTGTCAACAGTCCTTGGCTATGAGGGTTCCAAGAAGCACAGTTTGGAAGACTGACTTATAGAACTTGGGGACCTGTTTGGATCTTAATGAGTATAGAGCTCTGGCTGGTGGGTGGACATGGAGCCACACTGAGTGTTCAAACCAGGTGCTTCCTCACCACCAGCTAAGTCGTTGATGCTAATGACTTGTGAATACGCTGAATTAATGATTAGTGGGATAGGTAGTTACAATTACTGGGATGCTGAGTCTTGAAAAGAGAAAATACTGTAGATGAAAACCAGGAGAATGCAATGGTGTCAGAGTTAAGGAATATTCACCTGCAAAGACACCCGGGAAGTTTAGGGTCAGCCTTGAAGAGAAGGCTAACACACACTGTCATGAGGACAGGAACGGTGAATATAAGAGCCTGAATCAGGTAGGCTTCCCATACATGCCACCGGCGGAGGGAGGGTCACACAAAGGCACCCATGAATGTATGTGTGCTAGTGACTGCGGGCTTTTGCATGCATGTGTCTATTTTGAAAAAATAGATGTTTCACTGTTTTTGAGAGGTCACAGCTCGGGAGTTCCCGTGGAGAAGAGCCTTTCCCAGGAAGGGTGCTCACGGCATCCTTGGGGCCTGGGGCCAGCCGAGTCCAGAGGCTTCAGGACAGCTGTCCAGCCAGATCAGCCTCTCTGCAGGTGCATGTTCCCCATGCCTCGGGCCTCCCTGTGTGACTTCTGATGTGTCCGCCAGAAGTCTAATCTTTTCTGTCTAATCTGGAAAGTGCCACTTCACTATGTACCTGCACATCGACACACCGAGCAGTGCACCTTACACACAGAGCACAGTAAATTAACAAATAAGCAAGAGGGCATTTTTAAGAATTTTACATTTAAGGAGAGGAAGAGGAAAGGGGCTGTAATTCATTTTCTTCCCTGTCGTCATTGTTGTTTGAACACCCACACAAACAAAAATGAGCTGAAATTTGAATGAAAGATAATTTGGAAAGAAGTCAAACGTGACAATAAATAGGAAACATACGAAAAGTCAAGATTGTTTTCGACAAACTCATAGCAGTTGAAATTTGCACATTTTTAAAATGTTGTAATGCCCTGATTTGTATATCTGATTCCACATAAGCATCTCATTCTTTGCAAATGATTAATATAGAACAATTTTTTGGTAAATGAAGCAAGAGTTTCATAAACATTTTCTCATTTCTTTTGCTGTTTTTTTTCCCTGTTAGTTGCACTTTACATCTGGTTCTCTTCTTCTTCTACCATCAAGTTATTCGTAATGATAACACAGAAAACGTGTAGCAAACCCTGCAGCCTTTTGCATAACAGGGCTGGGGAGGCTGAGCATGAGTCCCCCGTGCAGTCTTTGGGAAGCTACCACAGAGAGGACCCAGGTTTGTCCGTCGACGCTCTGGCCCTGCCAGGTGTTTACTGTGAGGTGCTGGCTTGAACCACGGGGCTCTCCCCTGGAGAAATCAGGAAAGAGCAGCCCAGCTGGCTCTGCTGACCGAAGCAGACGCACACTCGGGCCCAGGCACACGCAGGCTCACCCTCCCTGCAGCACAGAGCGACACATGGCAAGAGCATGCTCAGCTCAGAGTTGCTACATAGAATCCAAACCTGGTCATTAATCCACTCTCTAGGCTGTGGATTGGTGTATGGTCCAGGGTGGGGCAGGTCCAGGAGGAGCCTTGGGCTGTCCTAGGGCAGGTGTCCTCTGAAGTGACCACTGGGTGGGTATCAGGGGGTTATTCTATTCAAAAACATTGGTGAAACAGTGCCTATAGACTGATTTTACCCTTTCCTCTGTGTGGAAGTTAATGTGTAAACATTCTCTGCCTCGAGCGTGTTATCCACCCATGACCCTGGCCTAGGAGCTCCTGATGGGAGCAGCTGTCCTGGCCACTAGGCCCCACCTCCCATGGTGCTCCTCCCAGAGACTCCCAGGTGGACCGAGCCCTGAGTGGTGCAAGACACCTCAGGCATTAGGCAGCCTGTCCCTCCTGCACAAACCCCACCCCCGTGAAGCGGCACAGCCGTGCTGCTCTGGACATCGCTGTCTCTTGCTGGACATAGCTCAGTAGGAGGAAGCACATCCTCTCCTCTTGGACATCCCTTCCACCCCCTCTCATTCCCAGCCTTCCCTGGGAAGCTCTTTCCATGGGAGGAAGACCCTAGGATCCCGCCGTGAGGGCTCAGTGGCCTCATACAGGAGGGTGACAGGAGGAGAAGAGAGCCAACCGTCCTTTCTCCGTGCAGGGCCTGCTCAGGGCCCATGTCTGTGGTCCTTCTGCACAATCCCATTGTCCACAGCAGAAGGTGAGTACACTCCACTCCTCAGGACAGCTGACTCGGTGGTGGTCAGTCCTGTGTTGACCTTGGCCTCAGAGCCACTGGCCTACCGCTGGACATTCCTTCCACGCCTGCAGTCTCAACTTTACACAATGGACAGGTTGAACGTTTTGCAAATCTTTAACTTCTGGCTCCCTTTGGCTTAACAATTTCATCTTTGAGTAATCTCCCCCTTCTCGTACTTACTGTTAACAACCAGGAGGAACTCAGCTGCTCCTTTGACCCTGCTGAGAAGTCTCCTCTGCTAGCTCATCGCAGGGGTTCTGCCTTCCACTGAACCCAGGATGCAAACTCAGTCCAGCCTGTCTCTGCCCCTTCATAAGAAGGTGGCCTCTCCTCCAGGTGCCAAGGCACACTCCCCATTTCCTGTGAGTCCTCACCGGAGCAGCCACTACCACCCTCTGCAGCTCTGCCACCCTCTGCTCATGGTAGGATTGAAACAGGGGCTGGGGACCACTCTAGCCCTGAGCTGCCGGATGCAGGAGGGGAGCAGCAATGTGGTGAGGGTCTCAGGTGTGCAACCGCCTGTTGCCCTAAGGAGAGGCGGGGATGGTGGGGGAGGTCAGGGATTCTGCCTGCATCTGCTTCCCGCACATCAAGGCAGGGCTGTCTGCCTCTCCCCTGGGAGCCCACCCATCCTCCTGTCCCCCAGAGTCCACAATGAGAACATCAGCCTACTAGCTCGCAGGGCCAGGGTCACAGGAGTCAGCTGAGTGTGTCACACTCAGCATTCATCCCCTCAGGGTCTCCAACTCTGAGCAGCAAAATGTGACCTGAGGGCTGAAAGCGCCACCCAGAGCAGAACTGGCTTTAAAAAAAGAAGCACTAAGAAAACCCTAGGTAGAGAACCGAGGATAGGTAACCCAGGACTGGGAGAGCCCAGGATTGAGAGCCCAGGATTGAGAGAGAGCTCAGCACTAACAGAGCCCAGGATAAGAGAGCCCAGGACTGAGAGAGCCCAGGATAAGGTAACCCAGGACTGGGAGAGCCCAGGATAAGGTAACCCAGGACTGGGAGAGCCCAGGATAAGGTAACCCAGGACTGGGAGAGCCCAGGATTGAGAGCCCAGGAATAAGAGAGCCCAGGAACAGAGAACCCAGGACTGAGAGAATCTAGGACTGAGAGAATCCAGCAAGACAAATCCACTGCTCCATGGGGAGCAGAAGACACCCCAACATGGGGGTCACAGAATGCAATTCCTGGGGTTTCAAACAGGTGTGGATTTGTTTATAGAAAGTGTTCTAAAGGGCGAACAGATTACAACACTCCCTTTACCAATCCTGGCATCTAATTCTGAACTCTTGCATTTATTGATCCCCTTTATTTTTAAAAAACCAAAATGGAGGCTTGAGGGGTTCATGTTTCCATGACCCAGCTGGTTTCACCTGGGAAACAAACCAGGACTGAGCTCACTGCTCCTCCAGTGAGGGCGAGTCTCCCTGTTCCAGAGAGAGGGAGTCTGCCCTGTGGGCTGCCTTGGGGGAGGCTGGCTGCAGTGGCCAGGCAGCTCCAGATGGGGAGGCTCCTTGATGAATGGGCCGCCCTCCCAGGCATCCGGCCTTTGTTGTGTAAATAAACAGACTCCTCAGTCTCCACTGGTTGCCATTAAAAGGGCGGTCCTTAATTTAGGACCGTCTGTTCCTGAGGCCGGGCAGATTCATTTCGTCTATGTTGCTGTCTTCCTCTGCTCCTTTCTGCCGCACAAGTGCTAAATCAAAGACATCGAGAAACAGGGTAAACACCACTGATGTTTAGACAAGTAGACACGGACACACACACGGCCTCTCTCTTTCCCTCACTGCGGCCTGGCCTTCCACCGGGTGTCCGCAGGACACATGCGTGTCAAGGAGCAAATGACGATGCAAGGTCACGTTACATGCCAGGTGAGCGACTGCCCCAACAGGACCCAGCTGCGGAACCAGGAGAAGTCAGTAACCAAAGCCCTGCCTCATTGGAAGCAGACCTCTCTCCTGAGCACCTGGTGGCAGGCGCTGCCGACCCACCCCAGTAACCTGGGAAGCAGCCTCGTTGCAGCTGGAAAAGTGAAAGCAGCTTGGAATCAAGACCCCTTGCTCCCATGATGGCGGATTAAAGACGAAGCCCCCTGGACTCACCAGCCTCCCGTTCCAGTTCCCAGGAAACCTTGTGGGGTGGTCTTTTGTCCTGAGGTCCGTAAGATAACCGCTAAGAAGTCTTGCAGAACCGCCTGTAAGACCTGTTTTGAAGACACACCTCTGTTCCTTGCACTTCTGTTAGTGAGCATGCCTCACACAAGCCAGCTTTGGTGCACTCGTCTTTCAGTGCTCGCCAAGCTTCACCCAAGTTTCAATCTGTGAAGAAAGAATTGGAAAGACATAAAAGAAGAGATGCCAGCAAGCGAATCCATGATGCCTGTGTGACCGCTAGTGTTGCTAGTGACTTCTGCTGGTGTTCTGAGTCACCCGTGAACACGGGGCCGTCTCTCCCTTGTGACTTCTGCTCTGCTTGGACAGAACCACCTGTCTTTTCTGCTGAGCCTTTTAAGGCCAACCCATGTCTGATTTCCTGGGACGATTTCTTGAGTGCCTTCCCCACATGAAGTCCAGCCCTGGAACTGGGAGGCCTACTGTCTGGCTCACTGCCCTCCGGCCCCTGGGCCCCATGGTCCTCAGGGAGGTGCTTCTTAGTTTGTTCACTGCCTTTGCATCCTGTTCTCAGTCCTCCACCCTATTTCCAAATCTCAAGGGTCACTTTGCAGGTAACTGTCCAGCGAGGACCCTGGGGCCTGGAGAGAGCCTCCGTGAGCTAATGCACAGCCCCTCTGTTCTCCAGGAGCCAGGTAGCAGAGATGCCCATAGGCACAGCGCAAGTTCTTGTTTTATTCCTCTCAAATTGCAGTGTCCAGACTGTCCACTGCGGGCCCCGCCTCAGCTCTGCCCCACTCCTCAGTAGGAAGCCCGGCCCTCTGCTGTAATGAAGGCTGGCCAGCAGGCAAGTGCGGCTTGGCTTTGTTCTTGACCCTGCTGTACTCCAACCTTGCAATCTGTACCCGCAGCACCCGATGGTGGAACTGCCATGGGCCCCTCTCTCTGCCCTTTCCACTGCCACCTTGGCTCTTTGATAATCCCACCTGTGTCCCAACAGCTCCCTCCACATTAAGGCAGGTGGGCCTCCACCAGAGCCCAAGGCTGGCCCTTCAGATTGACAGTGAGGCCGTCCACGTGCACCGTGTTGTGATTCTGGCACATGACCTGCAGGGGTTCAGTAGAGATCCTAGTTCACATTTGTGGTTAGGTACATGTACCTGTCTAGATAGATTTCTTGATAAAGATATGTAACAGGACATGATCTATATTACATATGTAGCATCAATAGATAAAAGTTAATGAGTAACAGAAAATGTGGCAGATAGCGTGAAATAGTGTGTACACAAGCCATGGACAGAGCGACGTGTGTGGCCTTGCATGGTGCTCTATTTAGAGTGTTCAGATATGCAGTTTGCCTGTATTTACTCAGAGTGAGTGACATAATTCCCAAGCCAATGTGCCTTGGCCACAGGAACAACTGGTGGCACGTGCAGCCCTCAGGCTGTGTTCTGAACCCAGGGCCCGCCCGTCCTGTCAGGTCCTCTGCGCTGGCCACAGCTAAGCAGGTGTCCTTCCAGCCTCACTGGAGAGTGGGATCTTCCGCCGGAGTCACAAGAAGACCTGGCTGAGCCTGTCCTTCTCCTCGTGCACCGGCAGCAGGCCTGGGCAGAGGGAGCGGAACCCTGGGTTGAGGTTGAGAGGTCTAGTGGACTCCTGCACATGCTGACCCCGAGTCAGAGACTGCCCAGTCTGCGGATGAAAACCTGAGGGCTCCCGGCCTCCCAGCTACTTAAAGGGGCATCAGTGAACAAAACAGCAAAGGAATGTGCTGGGGCTCTCGGTGTTAGGCTCGGTGGCAGGAGGAGACAGGCGTCAGAGAGCCGGTGTCTCTCCCGTGCTCAGCCTGGGGTCATGGGGTCTGGAGGAGACCACAGATGGGAAGTCATATTTTGCAATACCATGTCCCGGGAATGAGCAGGCCACATGACAGAGCTTCAGCTGACCTTCACTGCCTGCCTGGGCCGGGGGGTGAAGTCACTGTTCTCTTGAATCTCTCCATACTGCTCTCTTTGGAAGGACTCACTGTGTGGAGTCCACAGGAAAGCCGTGGGCACCACATTCCACTTCCGGAGGACAGAGTATCTGCAGGAGGAATTAGGGCCTGCTCTGCTGGGCCGTCTCTCTCCTGCCCAGTCCTCCGTCCCTTTGCTCGGCTGTCCTCAGGTGGTTTGGCCTGGTGGGCATCTGCGGTGTAATGTGGGTTGCAGGCTGCGCGGCGCTGTGTACTCTGTTGCACCAGCGGTTCTAGCTCTGGAGTGGGAGCTCTCAGTCGCTTCCTGATCCTTCCACACCCTCCACACTTTTTTTTTTTTTAGCACTTGTTTCTTGCTTATACTCTCAGCTCACCTTGGACATGTCCTGCCCCATTGCTGGGTGCTGGGTTCTGCTATGTATGCCCAGGCCCTGGCACTGTGGCCGGAGGATGGTGTTATGTGCTCTCTGCTGCTGGCAGGCATGCAGCAGAACCTTCTGCTGGCACAGCAAGGACAACAGCGAGTGTGACCAGCTGTGCACACACACACCTGCAGTGTTGGGTCTCTCTTCAGGAAAATCTGAGTCTGTTCCGATCCTCTCACCTTGCCATGATGCTGCCTGCACGTCCCAGCCGCCACTCCCCAGGCGCCACTCACACAGCTGCCTGTCCTTGCCCTGCCCTCCCCTGAGCCCCAGTGTGCCCTTTATGGTCACCAATGAACTACATGCAGAACATGTAGGTGTGACCGTGCTGCAAGCTGCGGATGCAGAGCAGGCGTCTTCTTGGTCAGCCTGCTTCCTGGGCCCTGCGTAGGTCCTGCACATGGGAATCAAGGAGGACACCAGGTTGGAAGTGGAAAGCACCCAACTCTGAGAGTGGCCAAGAACGATTGCACCCGTCTTTGGACCTGCGACCTCGGTCTCATGGGAGGAGAGTGAGCAAGGCCGTTCGGGCTGCACCATTTGCACCCTGCCAGGGCTGGAAGAGGCTCCTCTTGGCAACCAAACTGCTCTAGGAGGGCACGGGTCAGGGCAGTCGAAGGGATCTGGGTCCCTGCTGTCCCAGCATCGGGCACATGGTGTGAGCACAGGTGACCAACACCTTCCTAGGAGAGAATTCTCGAATGAAGAACCCTTTCTCAGGCAAAATGGACTTGGCCAGCACCTCTCTTTAGAGCTCAGGGTCCATGAGGGACTGGGGTCTTCCCTGAATGGGGAAGCCCAACCCTGAAGGGAACCGGCCCGAGACCCCTGGAGTCTCCCGCACACCTTCCTCCTCTGCTCACTCTTTCCTCCTCCTCTCATTCTCCTTCGCTTTCTGACTTTCACAGATGATCATTTCATCGCTCTCAGTGTCCACTCAGGACTGTAAATGTCATCATTTGCTTACTTCCTTGTAGAGGAAACAAAATCCACAAAATCTGATTTTTACAAATTTTGGGAGAGGTGATCTCCTGTATTTTTTTTTTCTCTCTGAAATTCAATCAGAAACTCAGCAAAAGAAATTATAGGAAAAGATTGGCAATGGTACTGCCTCAAAATGAATTACTTCCCGTTTTGTGTATAAACTCTGAGGTTCATTTAATTACCAAGCATTAATTTGTGGAATAAACTGAAGGAACTAAATACTGCCCAGTATATGCTAGCTGCACCTGACTGAGATGATTAATGAAATTGTTTATGTTAAATTTCCTGTAAGATTATATAGATTTTTTAAAATCCCTGCCACCACCACTATATATTTTGTAGCATGAAAAATATGGCCCTTAAGATCAATGGTGATTTGCAGTAAAATGAAGTCCCTGTGATAAACCGTTTTGGATTTCCAGCTGTGTCTGCTTTGCCCATGCAGTGACTTTGTCCTGAAGCTGCTCTGGAGCGCTGGGGCTTGCCTCCTCCAGGTGCACAGGGGCCCAGGACTTCCTTCCTGGAGGCCCCCAAGTTTCCCCTGTCTCATCGTCACGATCGTATGAAGGTCCCAGAGCCAGGAAGGAACTGGATACTGACCTTTTGCCAATGCAGCCCCTGAACCAGTGGTTGGTGAGGGTCCCCTGACTTAAAACTCATGACTGTGATGGCGGAGGGGACAAACAAAATCCCAACTTGAATAAGCTCAAGGAAATTAAAAGAAGCATGGATGTGGGCTCCTCCGTATAGGATGGAGCGGTGTCTGCATGGGGCTGGGGAGGCCTTACAGCTGGCCTGCATGCTGCTCTGTCCACTAGCATGTTTGTGGGTGTGTCTATCTACATCCCCACATGCTTCTTCCTGGACGTTGGCCTCCTTCCTGGACGTTGGCAGACAGCCTTCCTCCAGGTGGGGAAGAGAAGTGCCTCCTGGCTATGTCCACCTGAGGCAGCTCTTCCTCTCAGGACAGGATTCTGATGTCGACCCAAACCGCAGAAAGGGATGAATATGGGCCCAGCATTTGACCCATGGCTTAAGATCTGTGCTGTCACCAGGGCTGCATATCCAAGAGGATGGTGGACCTGTGTGGGCCATGTACTGTTTCTTGTGTGCCAGGCTATGTTGCCCACAGATGTCCTGCCTAATTGCCAGTACAGCCCCTGAGCTGGTGGACCTCTGGCAGGTTTTCTGCCTAAGCTAGAGAACACTCAGGTATCAAGTCCTGGCCAGGATCACCCAGATGCAATGCCACCCACCCTGCAGCCACCAAGGTATGGGCATTGGCCTGGGGTAGTCAGGCTTTGGATTCTACTGTTTACAGTCTGGTAACCATTCATCAAATGCATGAGCCTCACTGAACTTCAGAGTCTTGTCTACAAAACAGTCCTGTGCTCGGTGTCAGAACACCTCCCTATGCGTGCAAAGCAGAAGGGGTGGGCTTGCCCACCAGGGGCTTGTCCAGCAGCAGCCAGCAGGAGCCCCAGAGAAAGCTGCTGCAGGGGCAGCAACCACAGTCCAGCTCTCCAGCTCTGGTGTCTCCCCTGAAGGCAGCAGTGGACAGACAGTGGGTGCCGCCGGACTTGGAGGGACACGGGTGTCCTGAAGACTGAGTCAGCCCCTGCCCTGCACCTCACAGCATCAGTCTCAATCCTCTTCATCCCTTGCAAGTATGTTTGTGGCAGGTGCTGGTCTGATCCACTTCCCTCTTCCTTCTTAGAAGGCCTCTGGATTTTGTTTATAGAAACATTGATCAGAGCAGGAGTAAAGAGGATGCAACACAGATGGGAACACCCAGGGGCCTACCAGAAGCAGTTGTGGAGGGCACTGATAAAGCCTTGACCTGGGCCTGCTTCTCTCTGCACCACCTGACTGACAGCAGGAAGCCCCTTGTCCTGAGCTCCCTCAGCCCTGCTCAGGTGGGCACTGGCCAGCAGCTCAAGCCTTTCAGGAGGACAAAGGCCCAAATAAAATCTTTGAAATGTCCCCCAAATTGCTTGACTGAGATGTTCTCTTGAGTAGCTGCCCAGTGGTGGGGAGGGTTCTCTGGCAGCACGGAGGATCAACTGACATGTTTGCTGCTCATTTTTGACTGGGGAACTGTTTGGAAATCCATCATGGTTTCCATCAGGGAGTCTCAGAAGTGGTGGAATATGGTTGCATTTGGTCATATTTCCCTGGCTGGCCACTAAATGTTAAAGTGACTGCTACCACCAGAGCGGCCCAGGGTGAGCTCTCTAGCTGTGGCCACAGTGGCCTTATTGGATGTCCTCCCACCACAGAGATTTGGTCTCTGCTGCTCTAGCCCCTAGCAGGGCAGGACCTCGGGCTCCAAGGACCATGCAGGCCCCATCTGCTGAGCACATGTGTTCTCCTGAGCAGTTGGCAGGAGCTGTGTGTCTCCAAGTCAGCTTTCATGTTTGGGAAAGGGAGAGGAGAGGGCCAAATTTGCTCTACTTTTGATGTTATTAAGGTTGTCATCTGCATAGGTTTTTAAAACATATATAACATAATAACTGGATTAATACCAGTACGTTGAAAGATAAAGTAATAACCAAACATATCCGTTAAATGTTTTCAAGTATTTGTAGTGAAAACATAATTGTAATTGAAAACAAGTGCACTAAAGAGGGAAAAATGATTTTTATGCCTCAAGCAAAACACACACATACACACAAAAATAAAAGGCTTAAGGTCCCCCCCTCAAGAACATCTGGTTTACAGTACACTAAAAGCAAATTTGGATTAACCTAGAAATTAAATGTGTGTCATATAAAAACCATTGATTAAACTATATTAAAATCTATAGACCTCATGGAAAGGTATAATATTCTTTGCTGCATACAGATTTTTATAAGAATAAAGGATGTGGACAAAACTGTTTCTGTGAATTCTATGTCAAAAAGCAGAAGTTCATATGACTTAAATGTCCTTGATCTCCCTCCCTTCTACCTGCCCTGGTAGAGACGGGTCCTGAGAGTGGGGTGGTGAGGTGGATTCAGGGTTTCCTTGCAGTTCTGGTCTCTGATTTTCACCCTTTGTGCAGGATCCTCATTCTACATCCAGTAGTGAACTATTCCATGCAGCATCACTCAATCCTGGGATGAGAACCTCGTTTCTCCTCCTACCCACACAGTGCCCCCTGAACTCAGAACCACAGGTCAGCCTGGAGCTCCTGATTCTGCAGCCAATGAATCCAAGCCCCAGCCACTGTGGGCTGGAGCTGCCCCTCTCTGTCATGCATGTTACATGCTCTCGCAGGAAGGCCAGGGAGCGTGGAGCCGACAGGAAGGAAGTGCTGTAGGGGAGGCCTCCTCTTAGCTCCTCGCCTGAGTGAGACCAGGGGAGAAGATGGCCCTTGGGAAAGCCAGGTAAGAGCAGGTTCTGGAGTGACACCCTCATGAGAGTCCAGTTCACATGCCTTGCTCTTCCCGCTGAGCTCAGAAGACCCAAATTAGCACCCTTTGGCCCCACCTGCTACATACCTTGCTTCTCATAATGCTGACTTGCGTGTGGACTTGCAGGGACTGGGAAGTCCGAGTAGGCCAAGTACCATGTGGGGAGCCTGCACTAGGCCCTTTGCACCAGGACCTGGGTGAAGGAGCCCTGTGTCCGGAGCACACTGAGGGCCTGTCACTCATGCCACACGGCATTCCAGCTCTCCCTGACAAGGGCAGTGTGCTGGAAATGGATGGGGTGTAATTATTTTTTTTTAATTCCAGAAAATTTGCTTGATGTTCATAAATAATCTATTCGATCACTTTAGCAAAAGGGAAATGTTAAAATGATGGAAAATACTGTTCACCTAGACTTGTCCGCAGTCTTTAAATCATTCTCCACTCCATCCCTCTTGCTGACATTTGGAGATGATTTTAATTAAGGGCCCTTGACAAGGCACCATAGTCATTTAAAATTACTGGCTCAGGAAAATCTTTATAAAGATGGCTTTAAAGAGTTCAGAAATCCCAATAGTTCCCTGTATCAAGAGGGTGCACTATAAAATTGTAAATGAGCACACTCGCGCAAGAGGTGATAAAGTGCTGTTGTTTTTCTGGCTTGACATTTCATGGATTCCGAGTGGGCCCGGCTTAGTGGCACGACATAAATCACCAGGCAGACCTGGATATTGTAAAACTTGAACACAGGAGCATCTCAGAGGCTGTGGAGTGAATCGTGATCGGTGAGTATGAACGGCTGCTCACGTGATTGCCAGAGCGTAAGAAGGTAGTCTTTGTTGTCGGTGAGCCCAGAAACTCACGGTCAGGATGGTGGGAATAGCCACGTGGAACTGGAGTCATTGTCAATAGTGACGGATGTTCCTAAGGTGAGAAACATCTCCGTTAGCCCTGTAAGTCCAAAAGCAAAAGCAGCACTCCTCCACCATGAGGAGACAATTCCTTCCTACCTGGAGCTAACCCGCTGGTTCTAACCCATGTGCCTTCCCCCATATGCCACCCTGTCCTCCTCTGCCCTGCACCTGGGGGGCTCACTGTGCCACCTGTACCCCCCATACCAGGAGACAGCACCCTGAAGGCAGAGCCTCCTTCCCAGAGGCACCGCATCTCCCCAGGTGCCCTGGAAGCCCAAAGTCATGACTTTGACAGCTTTTACGGAAGGACTGGATTGCTCTGCAGTGAACACATCGGTCTCACTGGACACAGGACAAAATGGCAGCAAGGCACGGCCACAGCCGGATGCATTTTTACCTCAGACCTGTAAGAAACCTGTATAAGCAGTTAATTTATGAAATGCAGATGCACGAATCATTACCCAGCTCAAATTCCTTTTGCAAAACCATTAAATCTAAATTCGTATGACATAATTCACTGATTCAAAAATTAATTGTATACTAACTGATTTGAATGCAGAATCTCCCCTCTAAATGAACAGTTGATCCGAGGGCTGTGTGACGACCTTCTTGACACTGGGCCCTTCTCTCAAGCACCTTAGCTCATGTGCTTTCATTCCAACATCCAAAGCCCACTTGATGAGCACACGGGGACAAGCACAGTCTTAGACCCTGGGGGCAGTGAGACGAAAGACACAGGGACTTCAAGAAATGCAACTTATTTCCACTTTTCTAAACTAATCATTTAATAGTTACTTTTGTTGCATTCAGTTTTCAAATTATTAAGAATTTATTAATTTACTATTTTTGAGGAAATTAACTTTGTGTCTGTTAAATCAATCACAAGCTTGGAGACTCTTCCAGGAAACAGGAGATATTGTAAACTTTGGGGCCCATGAGTTTGGTGAGGGCTAGAAACGACCTGGTAAAGGTGTGGGCTCCTCTGACCTACAAATCCCAGTGAGGTAGGCAGCGCTGGGTCCCCACCCCAATCTGTGCTTGAGAGTGTGGACAGCAAGAGGCTCTCTGCCCTGGAGAGATGGCGGGAGGTGCGGGGAGGCACAGCCCCTGCCAGCTCCACAGCCCCAAGCCTCCCCCTACTAGCTCTTGCTGACCACATGAGGACACCTGCAGGCCTAGGTCCCTCTAATGCCACACAAGAGGGCTTTGTTATGGCCGATATCATTAACGTAGTGCATCCAGGAATTCAAACCTTACAAGGAGTGCAACATGGATTGGCTTGTCTAGAAAGAGGGGAGGATTGGGTGGCAAGAGGCACTGGGGGACATCTTCCAGAGAGCTACGCCGGCAGAGGCAGAGATGTTCTCCATGGATGGTAGACATCACCACAACATTGCCCTCGCCTCTGAGTTCCCCTTCAGTAGCTCTGAAAATGCCCCAGCGCTCAGGGCCTTGGGCAGCCTGTCCATCCCGTGAGCTGTCTTCATATTCCTCAAACTGCATGCCAATACATCCCCAGGGACCCGGAGGTGTGGATTCATTTCAAGGCCTGAGGCTCCCATTCTGTCTCTCTGGTTATATTTGTGGCCCAGGAAACATTTAATAGCTCAAGGAATCATAAAGCTTCAAGGCACTTGGGAAATTTAGGGCCTCGCTCCCAATCCCTCATTTCCCAAAGATCTCAGACACTGGCCCAAGTGCCACAGCCAGTGAGGGCCTGTGAGGACCAGGGCTGAGGTGCATCCCCTGGGGCAGCTTCTGCCCAATACTGCCCATAGACTGCACACAGCTCCACAGTCAAAATAGGAGCATCCTCTGCTTTTGCATTGTTAAAAGGTAGTGTAAAGAAGAGGCCTCCAGGACTCAGAAGCCATTAATGCCTCCGATAGACGCACATGCAGGACTATTAGACGTGTACTGGGACCGCACAGTGTCTGAAGCAGTTCCTGTGCTTGCCTTTGGGCAAACAAGCTGCTTAACGTCCCCGAATCTCCAACAGGCATCCTACATTGTCCCACAGGGAGCAATACGCTGATTTTCAGCTTTGCAATGAATTCCTCCAAATATGGCTTAGTGTCAAAGAAAATTCCTACTTTTTTTTTTTTTTTTTTTGAGAGAGAGAGAGACGTGATCCTGTAAGAATTCAGAAACAAAAGAATCCCTGCACATGGCCTGCCATTGGTCTGTTTGGCAGGGGAATTGTGGCATGATTCTTTCCTGAGCTTTTAACTGATGTAGACCTGGGGGGACTGGACGGGCTCCCTTGCAGGAGCCCAGCGTGCTCCCAATCATGCCTTGTCCTCCTCATCCACAGGAGGCCTGTGGCCACCACATGGGGCCTCAGAGGGTGTGACATTTTCCAAACACACACCTGCACGGAAACCCTGTTGCTGACTCATTGCTCGGTTGCACTCCTTCTATCATGGCTGGCTCATCTGGGGTGGGACACAGAGTGCTGTCTGGACAGCTGTGTGTTTGACCAATCAGTTATCACAATGGAAAAGGCGTCAGCTGGAGAGGGCAATGACACTCTGGAAGAGGGGCTATCTCAACACAAAAACACCCACCGAAGGCTGGGAAGCCTTCCTGGGCGACCGCTCAAGAGGTGCCGCTCGGCATCTCCGCATGGAACCCTCTGCCTCTGCCCACAGGGCATTTCCTCACGATCTCCAGAAACAGGGTCTGAACACACAGATGTGTTGCTAGTGACGTGGATTTTATACAGTGATTACAGATTCATGCAGAACAGGGTACACCCAATGAACAGACATGATGCTCTCACTTGAAAATGATGAATGGTTAATGTTTTAAAGGGACAAAATAATTTGCTCGTGGTGTGGTCCCTAGTGAAACTGAATACTATGTATTTGATAACGCCTTTTACAATTTGCCTTGACTACAATAAGTGTGTTTTGACAGCTAAAGCTAACCTAGACTAGAAGCCAGTTCTTTGGGTGAATTATAGTCTTAGATTGGCTCATGACTCTCCACCATTGATTTCAAAAGTTTTCTTTTTTTCCAGAGTGGTTCAGGGCTCAATTTCCAGATTCCCTGTTGGCCACTGGTAAGAATCAGGCATGGTGCTCATGGCTGTGGGGAAGCCGACCTGGTGACACTAGGCGTTTGGTTGTGCTTTACCCGGCTCCAGAGAATGCATGGAGTGAAGGGCTGCAGCGATAGCCTTCCACACCCAAGAAACAGACACACGGAGGAGGAAACTGCCCCCTGGCCAGGGCAGATAAACCCTAGGCAGTCTGACTTTCGCTTGGTGCCCACTCTGCCAGGCTGCTGGAACCATATCACAGTGCAGAAAGAGAGAAGTTTTTCCTTCAGCAGTGGGGTTTTTTAGAAAAATCCGAGTTCTACACTTGGAGCCAGATGTGATGGAGTGAATGTTTGAAAAATGTGCAGGCTGCTTAAGAGACTTCCTCAACGGCACCCTGACTTCATCCATCACATGGTTTGTTGGGCAACAATCGGTCCAGATACGTCAGGTGCTACAAATACTGTCATAAAATTAGTTAATTCAGGTGTCCTGGGCACCCACTTCTCGGCATCCTTTGCTGGGCGGTTTTGATGGCTTTTCTCCACGCTGTGATGATTTGCTGCTGCACTGTGATGTTTATGGGCTCCATAAAGGGAAGGTTCTAAAAAGATTATAGGCACTGAGAAAGGAAATATCACCTTTTCTTCAGGAGAAGGAACAAAACAGACCAAACATTTTTGGAATTTCTTGCCTGCCATGAAGAGGTGATGGTTCCCCGTTGACATCCTCAGTTGTTTTATATCCTCCACAAAAGCCTTCAAGAGGTGGAATAAAAATTTCCAGATATAAGACAGACTCTGCTCTGTCTCATCCAGGGCCTGCTGCAGCTTGTTGGGAAAGTTTCATGAAGAATCGCTTGTTCGTGGACACGGCGTGAGTGTGCCTGCCGGGAATTCACCACTCTCCCTGCAAATGTCCCTCCTGATGGCACCAGCAGCCTCTTCATTTTTAAGCTCTTCTTTTAAATCCTGAAAAAATTGTCTAGGAATTACATAAAAGTGTTGCTTAAACTTGCATTTGTCCTAGTTGTGCAGACTGTGGAATCTGGGTGGGGATCTGAGGTTGTGGATCCCCACGTGGAAATCCCCACCCACCAGAGCACAACACTCACCTTTTACTTTGGAAAAGGACTTGAAAACTCCTTTGTTAGAATCCACATAGGAAACAAAGGAACCAACAAGAAAATTCAGAAGGTGATGGGGGCCAGCCTCTGGCTTTGGGTACTTTTAAGGGAGTTTTGAGGTTGAACTTCACCCTCCTTTCCCCAGTTAGCTCACCTCCCGATACTGGGGTGTGAAGAAGATCAGCAGGAAAGACCCTCCTCACATCTGGCCAAAGGGTCTCCAGGCTGCAGGGCTCTTCCGCACACCGTCTGCTCTGCTCCAGGACAGCACCCTAAAGCACACGGGGCTCTAGACACTGCCTCAGGTGCCTGGGGCAGGACAAGCGCTGTCCTGGAGCACGCACACACTTGTCCACTGGGGCTCATCACTGGAGCTGGCGCCACCCCGCGGCATGTGTCCATGGTGGGACTGTGTGCACATGTGGGGTGGAGACACGCAGGGAGGCTGTTCCATCCTCTCAATTTTGCTGTGAACCTAAAACCATTCTAAAAATGGTCGATGCTTTAAAAATACTGACTGGAGGAGAGAGGAGGGGAGGGAGGAGTTGCGATGGAGGATGCGGAGGTGAGGGAGCACAGGCTGGGCTGCCGCAGGGAGCGGAACGGAGAGAGCTGGCTCGGCATGGGGTCCCCGGCCATGCTGGTGCGAAGCCAGGAGTGGGAGCTGGCCTTGACCAGGGCCAGAGTCCATTCAGAAAGTGAGAAGATACTCCCTCGGGGGCACCTAGAGTGTCCATGTGGAGTGGCCCTGCAGGAGGGGTGTGGACGCCAGGAGACCCCGAAGCGAGAGCGTGCCCCCAGGCTGTCAGTCACACAGGACTCCTGGACTTTCTGCAGCCCCTTCTCAGGGCTGTTGCAACAGCAAAACAACAGAAAATCATTCTCTCAATTCTGGAAAAGTCCAGAGTCGTGCTGTTTAAAATAAGGGCAGGACCAGGGCTGATCCATCCTGGGATTCTGTCTGTGCCTTTCCTCTAGTGTGCCCTGACCCAGGAGGCCTGTCACTCCCATGTACTTCTGCCTCCACCTGGCCTCGTGTCCTCTCCTCTTCCATAAGGACAGTCATTGCATGTCCTCCACCCCCACTCCCATATGACCTCATCTTATCTTGACAAATGACATCTGAAAAGACCAACCCAAACACGGCCAGAGGCTGCAGGAGGACCTGAATTTGCGGAGCCTGCTGTTCAGCCAGGACACTTTCATTCAGAGCAACCCTCACCACTGGTCTTGGCTTGTCCCTGAGCTGTTGAGGGCTTCACCCGTGAACCCTAAGACTGACCTCTGTCGGAACCTCGGGTGCTAGGCCTGGGCACAGCTGGGCAGAGCGGGACAGAGGGGGGCAGAGCGGGGCAGAGCGGGGCAGAGCTGGGCAGAGCGGGGCAGAGCGGGGCAGAGACCTGGTTCTGGGACAACACTAATCCCTGTCTTGAATGTTTGAAAACTCTGGAGGGCAGGATGCTGCAGACAAAATAAAATCCCTTCTCATGGTTAACTTCTGATCTAGGCAGTGGCCCCTCGTCTCCCACAGGCCCTCCCTGCTCCCTCCACCCCTCCTGCCTCCTGGATTCCCTCCTGTCCCTCACACAAACACTCCAGCAGTGCTGGCCGTGGCCGGGTGAGGAGGAGGGGTCTCCGGGGTCCTTGGGAACTGCACGTCAGCTGGGAACACAGGGATATTGGTGGAGTGGGCTGGGAAACCCCACCCTGCAGCTGTCTGCTGTCAGCCCGTGCTCTGGGGCTGCACGGTCCAGCCCTGCCTTGCCTGTTCCAGTATCTCCCTAATCTTTGTCACGGCTTATTCCTCCACCAAGTCAGGAGGGCAGCCGACTTCAGGGGAGAGAGGCTGATTCTAGAATTTAGGAGGGTGGTCAGAGGTGTCAGGATCAGACCATTGGATCTAACCTCGAAGATATTCCTGTAAGGAAGGACCAAGTGTGGCTTTAACGGGGATCTCCCAGGACAGGTGTCCTAGAGAAAGAGAACCACCTGTCCCAGGTGACCTGGTGCCTGGGGTGGAGTGCAACTTCCAGTGGCGGCAATCCCAGCGCCCAGAGCTCCCAGAGGCCAAATGTGGGCGTGGTACCTGCCGCAGGGGTCAGGGGCTGCAGGTGTATGAAAGAGTGTGGGCGAGTCATCCCGCGGCCATCTAAGGGACATGCCTCCGTGTGATGTAGGGGTCCTCCCACACCCGAAGGTGAGGAGCGTCCAGGGGGTGTTTCTGAAGGAGCGGGGCTGGACTGGCTGTGGCAGGTGTGCAAAGAGCGCTCTACCGGTGGCTCTGCAGCACCGGTGGCCTGGCCTCTCGCCCATCCCCGCGCCCTGCCTCTGCTCCCTTCAGCCAGGTGATGCCTGCAGGAGCCCAGCCGGGCGCAGTGCACCCTCAGAGAGGAGGCAGCCCGCTCGCCTGGACGGGTCTTGACAACTATTCCCGGCTCAGGTTGCAGCTGCACTGGGACTGGAGCCTGTCCACGCATTGCTGACTCCCTCCTCAGGACCTGTGGGCGCCATCCAGCCTCATCCCGCCTCCAGGACCTCAGGGCCTCTACTGCCTCCCACAGAGCCCGCACCTGCCTCAGACTGGGCAGAGCCACCTGTGGACGCCCCTGCCCAGGGCCCTTCCCGATTGTTGCAGCATGTAATCTCCGAGAATGCCCTAATTTCTCTCCTTGCCTAAGCCTGTCATCAGGGCTGAGACAGGCTTATCCCTCTGCACAGAGGAGGTTAGCCGATCACGCTGGAGTCAGAGGGGATTATGATGCTTGTAATACACTGAGTCAAATTAAGTGTGTGTGTTTGTACATCAGAAGATCCTGTTGCTGGGCTTCAGTGTCTTCCGCTGGGTCTAATAAATTGCCAATAAAACACAAGTGAACGGAGAAAAACCCTCCAGCAGAGAATAAGAACAAAGTAAGGATTTTTTCCCTTGTCTGTTCAACCTAGTAAATGGAATTCTTAATTCCACGGGTGCCTCTCATTTTTAATATCAAGTGGGGACTAGAGCACAGGAGAGCTCTGTTCTGAATGGCTGGTTCTGGCTTCTGTCTAATGGACTCCAACTCCATCAGGTCTATATATAGCACTCACAGAGAGAGCCTGGGGATGTGGGAACTTCTGGGACCACAGAAATAGCATTTCATCCTAGGCTGCTTCCAACTTCCTCTCTGCTCACAGCCACCTCTGGCTCAGTGCTCTCCCCTGCAGAGGGTGGACAAGGGAAAATCAGTGCCTTTCTTTGAAGATTCTTTTGAGAATTCCCCAGGAAATGCCAACAGGCAAGAAAGAGAGACTCCCGAGGTCTTTAGTGGACTCTGCTTGGCACGGATGGAAATAGACAAAATCTCTACTAGGGCACTTTCCAGTAAATCCCATGTCTGTGCTCTTTCACGTGTGAGTAGACAGGTGTGTGCACAGACGTGCTCCCTGGCATCCTGATGCTGTCTCCTTGCACAGCCTTCATCGGTGCAGGACCAGTCACTGCTCAGACAGCCAAAGGCCTCCTGCCTCCTCGCCCCAGGTGCTCCATCAATAGAGTCTCCAGGATGATGCAGGGAAGCAGAACAGGAGTTCGCTGCTGCAGTTGTGGCCCTATTTCATGTGGAAGATGAGTTCTTACCAGGAGTGGCAGAAGTTTTCTCTGGCATCTGAAACTGCTTTGGAAATAAATAGAGGGGTTGGTTCAGGGGAAAATACGTGAAACAGAAAACTTCATTATAACTCCTGGTTTCCATTTGACATGTAGAAAACTAGAAAGAGAATTATTCTTACCTCTCCAACACCATCGACCCAGGTGAAAGACATGTGAATCCACAAGTTTTATGTAAGGCCATCAACCAATTCAAAATACAAGAAATCACAGGTATCTTCAGGAAATACAGACATCATCACTTGCTTGTGGGGCAGATGGCACCATACACCAGCCAAAGGAGTCACCAACCCTGCCTGCTGAGCAGCTGCAGGCTCAGTCTGGCCGTGGGGACACAGGAGCCAGGGTTCCCGGCACATGGGAATCGGCATCTGCTCTTGGGCTCTCCTCCCCACACTTCACTGGGTGCTCACAAAACAGAGTGGGGCCAGCACGGTCCTGAGAAGAGTGGATCTGGGAACACAGCATCCTCTTTGGGAACACCCATCCCTGCTAAGAAACCAGGCCACCACACACAGGAGGACAGCCACCACCATTCCCTTGGGAACCAGCAAGAACCCACTGCAGACGGGGAGAGGAAACCCAGAAAGACCTGCCCCTGTCCAGACAAAACCAGCAGCCATCCAGTCCGTCCTCTAGCAGACGCAGGAGTGGGACACGGGAGAGCAGCAGAGGCTGAGGGGGGCCGCGGGCCTGCGTGTGGTGAGTCTGCGCCATGGGCAGGCAGTGGTGTGCGGTTGGAGGGTGCACGTCATCAGTCAGAGATGCATACAGTAAGCACTAGAGAAAAGGACAATGCCGTGACGCCCAGCATCACCACCAACAGGACTTAACACGGTTTGGAACAGCCCAGCCGAGTCGCAGAACACCCGTCCTCCGCGGTCAGGCAGACATTCAACAGCAGGACCTGCTCTGTTCTACAACACAAGTCCGAATAAATTTAAGAGGATTTAAAGCATATGAAGTATGTTCTTTGACCACAATGTAATTAAATTATCAGGCTGAAAAAAAAACACCAAAATGTTTGAAAGTTAAATAAGGCACTTCTAAATAACCCATGGGCCAAAGAAAATAGACATAATATGAAAATAAAAACACTGAAAACCTGGGGGATGCTAATGGATTACTGAGGAAGGAATTGACACAACAGTCACTTGTATCACAAAATTAGAAACGTCCTAGACCAGCAGTCCTAGAGTCTGCTTCAAGAAATTTAAAAAAGTGAGCAAACAAAATATGGAAATAATAAAGATCACCATGAAAAGAATAACATGAAAAAAAAAAAACAGTAAAGCCAATCGAGGAGACCAAATGTCGTTTCTTTGCAAAGATCACCAAAATAATTAAAGTCAGTTAAATCACTAACTTTACTGGAAAAGGGAAAGGCACAGTCACAATATCTGAAATAACCCAGGTGGCATTACCCCCGATTCCCTGTGTGCCAAATGGAAGACAGTCTGGGCCAGGACAGCGGACACCGTGACCAGAGGGGGCTTTCAAGATGCCACAGACTGCAGGGAAAAGGGGACTGGGTGGTCTCGGACATTCCTATAGCCATCCACATAACGGAAGGACAGTTTATGGCCACCTCACAAAGACATTCCAGATCCAAATGACCTCATTGATGAATTCTGTTGAATTAAGGAAAGGAGTGGGAAAATGCCAGTTTTAGACAAATTCACCCAGAAAATCAAAGAAGAAGGGATATATTTGTATTCATTCTATGAATCCAGCACTACACTGATACTAAAATCAAACAAAACCAATACAAAAAAAGAATACAGTGGACCAATATTCCTCATTAATACATATGTAAAAACTCCTAACAAAATCCTAGCAAATAGAATCCAGCAATATCTGATCATGGATACTCTAGGGCAGCCAACTGGGTTTTATTCCAAGAATGTAAGTTTGGTCTAACATTCTGAAATGAATCATAATTCACCACATTGACAGATTAAGAAGGAAAAACTACGAGGTCATCATTACCGAATTAGAAATATTATCTGACAGATTCAGACATGACCTACAATCCCCAGCCAAGTGGAAACAAAAGGGAACGTCCTCCACCTCATCCCTGGGGGGATAAGCCCACAGCAGGCCTTGGACATGATGGTGAGCCTGCCTGTGTGCATGTGCTGGCCCAGGCCTGGCCACAGCCTCGGTCCCCAGTAGACCGTACCTCAGGTTCTGTGGTCTGTGGCCATCCCACTCCACAGCTGCATGTGTGTGGGGAAAGGCATGCAGCCAGCCAGCTTTTGCTGATAGATGACCAACACATGGGTGTTCCATACCTAGGAGGATAGACATCACGGGTTTGGTTTTTATACGGATTATAGGACCATTTGTGTGTCAAAACCATGTTTATAAGCAGAGAACCTGCCTTCAGAGAAGCAGAATGAACATGAGACTTACATGTCACCACCAAATGGAATAGAGCCCTCCTGACACGCTGGGTCCCTCATGAGTGGAGAGGCATCGGCTAGATCTCATGAGGACGGGAGTACCGGCTTCTGTGCTCACTCAAGTCTCAGGTTTCATATTTTTAAAGTGGGATAAAAGACACCAACAGGGCTCCTACTTAAGGAAACCCAAATATGTAGGTCTAAATTTTAAAGGCTAATAAATCAGCGTTTTGTATTATACAGCATTAAATTTGTATTATAGCATTTTATAGCCATTCTGCACCATGGACAGCAGGAGGCAGGTGCTGTCCAGGGGCCTCCCCACCACGGACAGCAGGAGGGAGGTGCCAGAGCCAAGGTGGAGTCTCCAACCATCTCCCGCATGGCAGGGGCAGACAGCAAAGGTAATAAAATCTAGAAACCAAATCCTGCCCAGTCAGTTTGGGTCAGGATCATTTTATGAAAGTGTTTAACACTCATGGCTCAGCTTCCAGAACGAGCCTGCGGGTGTGATTCTCGTTCCCTACGCACCGGAAGCTGGTGAGGCTGGTGGTCGCTCGAAACTCAGCTCTAAGGGCTCTCGTCTGAAGACCCCTGATGTGGCTGCGAGTTCACACAAAGAGACATGGTGCTCTGCAGCAGGAGGGGGAGCACCAGGAAGCTCTCCCTGGCCAACGTGTCACAGCAGGAGAGTGCGAACCCCTGTTGTGGGTCTGACATTCTGTGACAAACCCCAAACAGCTCCTTTACCTTCCAGCTCAGTCAGGTAGGAGCAGCCGTGGCCGGGGGTAGGAAGCCTGGTGGGCAGAGCACCTCACGCCTGTGTGCCATGGGAGGTTGCAACACAGAGTCAGCCCTTCACTAAGGACTTTCTGACCCATTGCTGACCTGACACAAACTGGAAAAGTTAGGGGAAGAGTCAGAGGTGGCCTTCATCTTGTACCTGCCCTGAGTTGGGCTGGGGAAGGGCCCTTTGAGGTGGAGTTCCAGGGGCATTTCATTTTAAGAAATGAATTGACGAGTTTTCGAAATGTGCTGGAGAAATAGGTTTTATATGACTTTGATGCTTACCGGTGTCCACTGAATGGCCCTGGATAGCACCCTCTGTTGCCAATACTAACAGTTTGAAAGATTTAGGTCATACTTACTCCTCATGTAAATTCAGCCAGACGACTAGTATCTTGGTAGGGTTTTTTTCCCTCGGATCCATTTTAAGAGATCGGAATGTGATAAAAAATATTAGAGTCTTAATATATGACCATCTAGGCATTGTCGACTTAAAATTTTCAATCAAAATATTGCAAATCTGTATACATGTATGTAGTGACAAATGAATTAACGAAAACATTTAAATAAATTGTAATTTATAATTCTATGGTAAAGCAAAAAGCTCACACTTCCAGTGTGGATTTATAGAACATGGATTTTACCTTTACCCCAACCTGGACCTGGGAGACGCAAACAGAAGCAGTGAGTCTCCAGATACGTCTCACTTAACCTTTATTGCCAAGATGATGTTTGGGAGAAGAGGCCACTTCACCTCTCAGACTACCTGGGAAACACAGGAACGGGTAGCCAGAATCCAGATCCCCTAGGGCAGATGCTCCTCTCAGCTGGGGCTTGGCCCTGTGTAGCCCCGTGGAGCAGCACACAGGAGCACCCCGTGGTGTGTGCACAGGACCTGGGGACCTGGCAACCTTCGGGTCAGAGTAGTCCACGCGAGTTTGAACGTGGTGTCGTGTCCGTGCCCGTAAGTGGTGTTTGTACATGTGTGTGCTGTTGATGTGTATGTAGTGTGTGTCTGTGTCCATGTGTTATGGTATGTCTGGTGAGCTATGGTATATGTATGGTATGTGCATATGGAATATGTGCTTAGTATGTGTGGTGTGTGAGTTCATGTGTGTATGTTTGTGAGAATGTAGTGTGTATGGTACACAGATGGTCCACACTGTATGTGCATTCATGTATGTGTGTGGTGTGTATGTATGTGTTCATGTGTTTATGGATGTGTAGTGTGTGTTGTGTGTGCAGTGTGTGTGATGTGTACAGTATGTGTGGCTTGTGTTCGTGTGTGTGTGTAGGAGAATTTGGTGTGGCTATGGTGTTTGTGTAGTGTGTAGAGATGTGTCTATATTTGAACATGTATGTGTGTTTACATGTGTGTTGTGTTTATGCAGTGTGTGTGGTGTATGTTTGGTATGGGATGGATTGTAGTGTGTGGTGTATGTGCATGTGTGGGTGCATATCTAGGTGTCTATGGTGTACAGAAGGTGTTTGTGTGTGTATGGTTGTGTGCAGCGTGTGACACACGCATGATATTTGTGGTATGTGTGCACATGTGTCTGTTTATGCCTGTGGTGTGTAGGGCATGTGTGCATGTGTGTATGGGTGTGTGGCATGCATGGGGCCTATGTGGTATTTGGGGTGTGTGTGCACATGAATGTATGTGGAGTACATGATGTGTGTGGTATGTGTTCACATGTGGTGTGTGTTCATGTGTGCATGAACACATGTTTATGTGTCCATAAACACATGAACACATACATACATGAGAGCATGGTGTGGCTATGGTGTTTATGTGGTGTGAATGGATATATCTGCATGTCTTTTGTATTATCATGTGTGTGTACATGTGTTTTTGTGTTTATGTGGTGCATGGTATACCTGTGATGGGGGGTTCATTTGGGATGGTGTTGTACATGTGTGTGTGTTTGTGTGTCTGTGATATGTGTGGAATGCTGGCATTTGTGTATGGTGTGTGTTGTGCATGGTGTTGTGTGTATGCTATGTGGGAGGTGCACATGTGTGTACATGTGATGTGCACGTGTGTACGTGTTTGTGTGTGGTGTTATAGCATATGTTCATCATGTGTATGGGTGTGTGGCATGTGTGATGGGATTGTGGTATTATCATGTGTGTACCTGTGTATACGTGTGTGGTGTTACGTGTTCCTGTGTGTGTGGCAGGTATGGTATTTGTGGTGTGTGTGGTCCATGTAAGGTGTGGACCTATGCAGGCGCAGGTCAGGTGCACTCCCGGGGTCGGGGGCCTGGGCTTCCCTGCAGGGGAACTCCTTCCCCCTGCTGGGCAGCACTAGGGAGAGGGACACTTCCAGACTAGGAGTGGGTGGGGGCCCAGCGACCCTGGGCCGCTCCGAGCTGCATCGGCAGGTGAGAAGGCCACCAGCCAGGGCTGACCCCAAGAGGGCCTGCGTGTGGGGTGTGGGGTGCGTGCCCCCAGGCCCCGTCGGTGGGAGGCCCAGGAATGGCAGGCTTGGCTCAGAGGGCAGCTCCGGACCTAGACGTTAAACCCGTCCAGTACCGGGAGCCCAGCAACACAGCTGTCCTGGCCAGGCCCAGGTGAGAGTGGGCCTTCTCTGGGCTCCTTCCATCTGCCCGTCTGCGGTGCGGGTTCAGAGATCTCTGGAAGAAGCTGGTTAGGACAGTCCCGTTCCTGGCTGGGAAAGGGAGGCCGTCAGTTCCTCAGAGCACAGACTCAGAGGCCTGCAAGAAGGGCGCAGCTGGAGCCCGGTCAGCATGAGCCGTCAGCAAGCGCCTCCTGCGCCCACAGGACGGAGCACACTGGGCATGCAGAGGGCTGAGGAAGGAGGGCGCGCTCCGGGTGTCACGGGAGCACAGCACAGCCACCCTCCTGCCTGATCCCAGTGGGAGCCTCAGAGAAAGGAAAAGGGCGAAAGCCATCCAATAAGCTGTCCTGGCCAGTACACTGCCCCTTTCATTTGGGGAGTGTTCAGACCCAGGCAGGGACTCCTCCGGGCCCAGGCCACCTGGCACCTTCTCTCAAGCTGAGACCACCCCCAGGCAGGCGCACAGGACGATGGCAAGTCGCAGAGGTGTGCTGTGCTCCGCAGAGCAGACTCCTCCTGTCCTGTGGACCACGCCCAGCACTCCCAGCCCGAGTCTGGGTTAAGAACTGGTGGTAGGTGAAGTGTTATAGGATAAAATTATGTGACCTGGTACGTTCTCTAAAGGGCAGGACTTTTAAGCAAAGAGAAAACAAAACCTAGAAAAAAGCAGTTTCAAAATATTATTTACTTTCAATTTTTTTAAAATTTCTGATTTGCAATCGAACAATGATATTTTCCTTCAGAAGAGGGACTCTCCACCAGCTCACCCCACTAATTTGGGTATCTCTCTGAAGACAAGGGCAGAATGATGGCTGCACTGGAGCTGCAGTGTGAGCCCCGTGGTCACTCGTTCCAGGTACCTGGGGCCCAGGGGCACACTGGACTCAGAGTCCAGCTGGGCTGTCACGGGGCCACGGTATTCACAGTATCCAGGTGCTGAGCGCCCACCGGCCTTAGAGGGACTCCAAGGCATGAATTGACGTGTTCCCAGATTCATCTGTGCTCAGTCCCTGATGGTCAGGAGCATGAGGAGACGCAGAGGTGTGTGGTGCTCGGCAGAGCAGGCTCGGCCCAACTTCACTGCCAGAGGGTGCTCCTGTGCCTTGGCCACAGGAAGCTCAGAAGGTGACAGCAAGAAGAGCTCCCAGGACACAGGGCTGGGGCACTGTCCGCACTGACTGCAGGGAGGGTATGTGAAGGGCCAGGAACCCTTCCCAACGGTCCTGGGAGACCTGCTGTCCTCGCTGCCTCATTCCTCCTGTGGGGCAAGTTTGAAAAACCACATTGCATGTTTGTTATGAATTTCCCTTCGAGTTCTGAGTGCCAGGCACGTTCTGTGTTCAGCCTCCTGAGGTCAGGTGCTGAGGAGAGAGGTGTGGCCTTTGAGCAACCAGCAAGTCAGGTGGAAAACTGAAGGCAGCAGTCACCGAGAGCTCTTTTAATGAACGTTAATACTCATCACTTCAATCCTACATAACTAACCTAAAAATGCACACAGTTAAATTTGATATGGGTCAGTCTTGATCTCTCCAGTTAATTCTGTGGGAAATATATCCTGTATACATTCCATACCCTGAGACATGATGGACATTTTGTTATGAGCTAAATGCAGAAAAATTAGAGCCCTGCGAGCAGAATCACTTTCTGTTTCTCTCTGGGTCCTCAGTGCCAAATCTCTCTGCACATTATGAGGAGGACCATAAGGGTCCAGCCCCTCTGCACAGTCCTCCCAGTCCATAAACCCCCTCTTAGCTGGCTTGTTTGCATGCGCAGAGTGCACGGACTTTTAATAAAAGCACTAGAAGCCAAGAATGCTTTTGTCTTTTGTTAAATGAAATGTCACAGAGGTAAACAACTGGAGCTGGGGAGCAAAGCCACCAGGTACAAAGAGCTCTTCCCTGAGCCCCTCCCGTCAGCATCCAGACATGGAAAGTGTTGGTCCCTGACACGCCGCTGCTCGAGCTGTCTGGGCCCGCCTGCTGGAACGCTCCATCTTGCGGATGACACCCTCCCTCTGCCACAGTGGGTATTTCAAATGTGCACAAACAACAGTGAAGATGCCCAACGTGGACCACCAAGGACCCGCCCTCCCTCTGGCATGAGCATCAGAACTTGTGCTGTGCTCAGGGGGTGGCGCAGGGCTCTGGAGCCGGGGATTCCTCTCACCTTCGGCCCCTTTATTCCTGTTGGTGAGAAACACGATCCCTAACAGAAGGGCCTGGGCTGCTTTACTAAGAGCACTGATAGCATGCATTTGAAATGTTCCCTGGTCTCAGCAGCTTTCTTTTGGGTGCTGCACAATAGTCTATTTACTGTTGGCACAAATCATCCAGAAGCGTGCCCTGCTCCACGACAGACTAGCCAGCAGACTTCCTGGTCTTCTGAGTGGAGTGTGCGTGGCCGGCACAGGGAAGGCTTCCTGACACTGTGCCGACAGCCCCCCTCAGCATCTTGGAGTACACAGTGGTCCCCACCCAGCCTGACTCACATGCAGCATCACTAGAAGAATTCAGTCTCAGGATTTATTTCAGCTTAAATATGTATAATTTGTTTTTTAATTCATCTTATCCATTCTCACAAATCCCACCAAATCACAGAATGATTTCTAAAAATAAGACTAGACAAAATCTCATCTTGTGCAGAGAGGTTAATTGTTGAAAAATCCAGGGTTGAAATTGTGTCTGTTTTGTGCAATAAGAAGCCTTTCTTCCTTTACACTCTTTTTCCTCTCTAGTTAAGTTTTCTGATTATTAGTTTGGCTTGGTTTTGTATTTGATTTTTGCCTCTTGTCTACATAGTAGTCTGAGCTTTCCCTCTAAAAAAGAAAACATGAGTGGGTTCTGCTAGAGGTTGGGTTATGTGCAATAATTTAACAGTAGGATGTGCCCGGTGACTCACAGTTCGGCTCTGCCGAGTTTTCACAGACACATTTGTAAGGTGATTAACTCAGGAATTCATGCTGCTCAGAATACGTAAATGGTGAGTGTTTGACCGTTTTCATGTAGAAACCTAGGAAAGCGCCCGTCAGGATCAGGGACGGGGGTCTGCAGTCCCTGGCAGGCTTTGCGAGGGTAATAAAGATGCGGAGAGCTATCAGAGCGGGTGATTTACAGGACCGCCAGTGTTTGAGCACAGCTGGTATTTTAAAATCTGACATTATTTTCAGTATTTATTTTAAATCTCAATGCTTAAATTGATTTAAGAAGGTCAAAGAATGTGCTCTTTCCCCCTTCACACGCGCAGAATTAGGTTGACCCCCAAAAATAAAGGAAGGCAGAATTGCCGGTTGACTTTGAAGAGGGCAGGAAAGTTACCTCCATGCTCCCTGAGGAACTCCCAGTGCCCTGACTCGGAGCACCAAGAAGCACAGAGGAGAAACGCAAGCAGAGCCTTCCTGCGTCCTCCTTTGTTCCTCGGGGTCTGTCCCAGAGCCGGGTGCCCTGCCGCGCCCATCAGCCTGGCGGGCTGTGCTGCCAGGGCTGAGCCGTGCGGATCCCCCGCTGCACCGTATGTGAACTGGGTGTGCATTTGCACCGCTTGTCAAAACAATCCTGAAATCCCATTTTCCTTTAATAAAGTATAGTTTTGTCCTCCAGATGTATGCTTGAATAAGATGTCATACTCTGTTTTTGTTCCGGATTGCTCCCTGCTGATGTTCCTAGGCAGCAAGAAAATTACCTTATTGAAACATATTGCTGGTGGTGACTACGGTGCCAAATTTTGCATCGGTATTACACACATGACATATTCAGAGACCTTTGAGTAAGACTATGAATATCAAGTGATTGAGAAGATTATACAGGCTCGGGCCTTTTTCATGGGGTAAGAAAGGTTGTGGTTCCAGATGAGTGTCTTTCAGATCAATATAATTATGTCATAAAAACATGTCACAAAATAGTTGACTTCACAGCCTGCGCGCCCTGCCTGCCGTCGCCCCACTCTGTATTCCGCGTGGAATTACCTCTGGTGGCTATCGGCAACCTGGGCGCCGGCTTTTGTGAGTCTCCACTCCCTTGCATATGGGGGCACCTGGATTTCAGGGGCCATCTGGCCAGATGTGCAGACTCACGGCCTGGTGGGGATCAGAGCGTTCTAGATCCTGCATACAGTGCTCAGCCGGATACCACCCAAAAGGAAGGTGTGGACACATGACTAATGGCAGTGGGAGGGACCGGGAGGTCTAGTGACTGCGGGCGAGGTGCTGGCGTTGGCTGGGGAGGGTGCCCGCACCTGGTGCGTCTCCCAACTAGCGGGTGCTGGTGGGAATCCACAATGCTGGGCTTCCCCTCCGAGGACCAGCCAAGAAGCCCCTGCCACAGCCCCAGGGCCCAGGGTGGAGTGAGAGTGACTTCTGAGACGTGAACACTGGCAAGGAGAGGGCTGGACGATGCGTGCAGGACAGCTCTGTCGTCCCTGGCTGAAGACGCTCTCCCGGGGAGCACGTGTCAACATGAGCATGTCTGCCCGAGGTCACCCAGTGCTGTGGGCCACCTCTGTGTGGATGCACACCTCCTCCATTTAGGAATCTGGCTTCTGGGTAAATGCTTCTGCATTTCGCAGGGGGTCTGGGGAGCAACATCCTAACCCCAAGATACAGTTACATTCTTTTAAAAGGATGCAAACACCAACTACTGGACAAAAATTCCCGGTTTATTGGCTCATGTGAGTAGCATCCATCAGCTGATCATTTAGAGGAAAAAATGAAAGTGCTTGGAGTGTGGGGGCCGTGAATGTGCCCTGCTCACAGCCTCCAGCAGGCTGCCCTCACTCGGAGGCCTCGCACCATTGACTTCTAATGCCCCTGGACGAAAAGCCAGAACAGCCAGAGAACCTTCCGGACTTATCTGTCACTTTAAAGGAGCCATTGGAACTTCAAGCAGCAGCTCTCAAATCTGGCCTATTTCTGAAGGAGTTTTTCACTTTCTCTATTGTGTCCCTCTCTTTCCTTTGCTGATTTCTGCCTCATTTCTTTCCTTTTCCATTATTATTTTTCAGTCACTGGATGTGAGCTGTCTGTGCTCCTGCAGCTGCCCCACAGGGACCAGGAGGCTGGGCCCTTGCACCGGGGAAGAGATCCTCCAAAACCCGACCCAAGCTGCTTGGGCGTGAGTCCTCGACTCCGCGCTGGGTGTGTCAGCGACAACTGAGGAAGATCACCAGATAACTGTCCTACGTTGCTTTTGGTCTGTGCCTGTCTCATCTGGGGGGCTAACTGGCTGCTAAGGACAGCCCCCAAGAACACAGAGGGCTCCGGATGTCCGAGGTTCCCACTGAGCAGCTACATGCCCCTCTGGACTCGGCCAGAAGGCCACTCTGGCGCCTCGCACACTTGGTGGCCTGCACTCCCTGCTCTCCAGAGCTCCAGCAGGGTGCCCTGCTGCATTCCTACCTGGCAGCTCGGAGGCCTGCGGACCCAGGGCTCCTGGACCTGGGGTGTCCAGGCCTGCAGGCCGCGCAGTTCTCCACATGGACTGTTCTGGAAACATTCCCTTTCTCAGCACTGGACTTTCTACATCCTGGATGAGACTCTAGGGGAAGAGGCTGAGCCCAGCTGCCCAGCTCATCGCTGCACCAGGGTCCACATTTCCACAGTGCGGAAATCCCTCCTTGTAAAGGCCGGCTCCTCCCCAGTGTTTGCTCTCTTGCAGATGTCCACATTGTGAGGCATCATCTGCGCCTCCTGCGTGTTTATTATTCCATTCTCTGCACTTTATAGAAATGAAAGTCCTGTCCCTCACTTCCTCGGCTTCTGAGGGATGAATGTACTGCCTGGTGGTTTTATTGCACCGGTGTTTGTCAAGGTCAACCATCCAGCATGTTCCCTCCCCCGGGGCCGTGTCTGCCCACCTCGCACGGTAGCCAGCCGGTCACACAGAGAAGACATCCTGTTGCTCACTTCCTCCTCTGGTGGGTGTCCGGAGCGTCCAGTGCCAGCGTAAACAGGGCAGGACCTCTGTTCTGGGTGAGCCCCCACCTAGAGGCCTGGGGCCTGGGGGGTTGCTGGGCACAAAGCACAGTGCCCGCCGCATCTCCTTCGCCTTTTCTGATGATTTTAGTCCAACCCGGCGTCTGTCGCTATGTTGTTAAACATGCTAGTGCAGATCGTACCTTCCCATTCCCAATCCCTGGGAGCTCCTCACCCATGGTCACATCAACAAATGCCCAGTGTCTCCACCGTCCAGCTGTGACCCACACCCTTCCCAGGTGCTCCTGCTTCCTGTCTCCCTGAGCTTGGGTCACAGACTGCAGGCTGAGGCCAGCCCTCTGTGCCTCTGAGCTGCACATCAGGATGACAAAGACCTTGGTGCTGGTCCTGCCTCTCCCTGCCTGACCCCAGAAAGGCAGCCTCAGGAGCAGGCGGTACACAGCAGACCCCTGAGGCCACCAGACTCTGCCTGGCTTGCAGGACTATCTGGGGAGGCTCCACGCTCGGGGACAGAGCCCGCTGCGGAGGCGGCACCTTCCCCAGTCCACCAAGGGTGAGCCTGCTGGCTTGGCTGGGGGGAGGGCAGGAGTGCTGCAGGGAGGGACCAGGCGAGGAGGCCAGGGAGGGCTGCTGACCAGGCTGAGGCTCCTCACCACAGGAGGTCGGCTACACTGAAACCCGCTACCTCCCTCCGGGAGTAAAAATGATGTACAGGGAAGAGCGTTGGTGCCGCGCAGGGGAGGGTACGGCGGCTTTTCCCTGTAGAATGGTTCTTCAAAGCCACCAGCCACCCTCCAGAACACAGCCGCTCTCCCAGGAATGGGAAGGCAAGTTCAAGCGCCAGGGCCGCACAGTGGGAGACCCGTCACATGGGCGGCATCATGAAATTTTACTGCAAAATATCCTTTTTTTTCTTATTTGAAAAGACAAATTATTAGCATTTTTAAACAATTTCAATATGTTTAATGGCTGAAAGTTAAGCTCAAACTGTTCCGCTTACTGAATAAAGTGCCAGGTCTGTAAACAGGAATCTTAAGTTACCCCAAGAGTACACTCATTTTAAATTTTACTTGAAAGCGGGATGTACGTTTATTACAATTTCAAACAAAATGCTAATGCCATTAAACAAATGAGGTTTAGGCAAATTAACTGCATTTTAATATTCTGAAGGCCTATGATATAGGACATTGTGTTACGAAACATTGGCTAGAAGTATCAGTTGCAAGTGGGATTTTCATTGCTGTGAATCTCAGGAGAATATTTGTAATTAGTATCATTTGCCTAATACTTCAGGTTAATTAGAATATTTAATTGAATAGCTGTAATCTTCAGAGATGACTATATTATGATCAAATTAGCACCATCCCGACGCACGCTGATCACAGGGCGGCAGCCTGCCTTCACTTCTGCTGCTGCTCAGCCCTCTGGAGCGTTCAGCAACATAAGAAAAAATCTGTTTCTTACACTTTTGAATTTTAATGATCCATTTGAACTCTGCCATCAACATTTAATTATTCTAGAAAAAAAAAAGTCCCGACCATGACTCCCATATGGCACGTTGGCAAATGCTCCTGCCCACAGAGGCGCCTGCACCTCTCCCCGCAGCTCGGAGGAGAGATTTAACGCAGCCTTCTCCCCTGAATGCAAGGCCTTTTTAAATAGTGTTTGCAAATACAGACCAGATGAAGCTTCGCGGAAGAGGTTACTAGGAAACTATTGAAACGCCATTAGGAACAGATGAATTGAGGTTTAGAATGTTACAATGGGTTTAATCCTGTAACGTCTCCGCTGGACTCTGCATTGTGTCCAGAAGGTCTGCAGAATCAGGTGCCCGCACGGCTAACCCCTGGTAGCCAGAAATGCGATTTGTTTTGAAGACATGGGGGCAGGGCTGGGGGGTGTTTGTACTAAAACCTCCACACCCAGGAGGCGACAGGGCTGAAATCTGAGGAATGACCAGGGGCTCACACACCATCCTGCTGTCAGAGCTGGAGGGTGATGATCGCTGTAAGTCAAGGACCACGTTGAGGGCGACACCTTCATTGTGCCAAGGAATCGTTCCCAGATCCAGTAAAGGCTTCCCGCCTGGGGTGGCCCATGAGCACACGTGGGATCGCAGCATGGAGAGCCCCTCTCAGGCTGTGGTGGGTGCACGGTGCAGGTCCCAGGTGGGTTCCCGAAGGCCAGGGCTCAGAGATCACTGACACCTTAAGCCATAAAAAATATTCAAAGGCAAAGGGGATCCACAGACAGGGATCCTCCTGTCGTAAATCCTCAGCCTTTGCTCCTTCAGGGTGCTGATGCAGGAGCACTGGCCTTACTCCTGCAGAAGGAGTGGGAACAGAAGGCGGGAGCAGGCTGGAGTGACCTGCCACCTAGCAGTCTGTGAGCGAGACCGTCCTCAGGCTTTTACTAGACGGGCTTTTGCATCCTTCCTGCAAGGACTGTGTGCTGTTAGAGAATTCCAGGGAGCACTCACACCAAGTGCAAGCCAGATTCGAGACACAGACACTGCATTGCACTTTGAAGCCAAGAGAGGACTGAAATAGAGAACTGATTCTAGCTGTGCCGGTAAACAGCAACAAGGAGGGGCGTCGGCTCCATGGCTGTCATGTAGAGGTGTGTTTTGATTTGTTACTACGTGTTGATCAGCACAGTGATAACTCAGAGCTCAGGCAAAAGCAGAGCTCTGTCGGTGCAGGACGTCGGGCAACACGATGGGTCTGAGCGACATTTGTGAATACTGACCGGATGGTGCGTCAGCCACATCCTTAGAGACGAACTGCACTGGTAATTGGTATTATGAAATACTGCAGAACTAGTCACAAAACCTGGCATGTCTTTAACAAGAGAAGAGAACAGAACAGGGCGAGTGGAAGGGGATGCCCTGGAATGCAGATGGTTGGGGCTTGATTTGCAGCAGAATGCCCTTCCAGAGCAACAGAGATGGGCCGGAAGGCTGCGATAGGGGTCAGACTCCATTCTGGGCCTCTGCCTGGGGCCCTCTGCTAGTCCAGCCTGCTCAATCCAGAATGGAAATGGCACTGCCAATAACCCACTTGACTATCACTAATTTTATTTTCTGCTCTCTATCAAATAATGATTTAAAATCCATCCTTAAGCAGCAGTTTAGAAGCACCTTGAGAATTCATTTTAATGGCGAGCATACTGCAAAACTGAAGCTTTCCAGTATGACATCTTGAAAAATTGCTGAGTACAGAAATAGTGTATGTTGTGAGCAAATGGAACCTTTCGTTATCCATAAATTTGGGCTTAAAATTGTTTTGTGCAAAACCAGATCTACTTTTCATGAGCTAGTGTTATATCTGTATAGATATATCAAAGTATTCATAGGTATCTTTTTTAAAAAACGTTCCCACTCTTGGATCTGTGAGCATCTGCCGGAACCCATTACAGGCTCTCGCTCCTCCGAGGAGCAGGGCTGTGATGTACTGTCTCTCGGTGGAGGTGCTCCCACACATGAAAAACCCTTCCAGAATTAAAAATCTGCTCCACTAATTGTGGAACAAATTTTCAACAACCCTCTTTGAGAATCCAGCCCTAAGTGTTCTCCCATCTATTAAACAGATGGCAGATAAGATTGTAAACATATTTGCTTCATATTGAATAGATAGTTTCTGGCATAATACTAATTAACAAATTAAATGACTGACTTTCTGCATCACATTAGAGTTAAAACCACTTTGTAAGTTTGTCTTGGGTAGTTATTTACTTTGACAATAGCATGCAGTGAGAAACTGTTAAATGTTTTCCCAGCGATATTATGCATAGAGTAGTTTTCTTTTTTAAAACTCCATATTTTATTATAATTCATTTGACTTTCATTACAGTCACTCATTACAAAATGTATGTGCATTTAATCCATTTCCGAGGGCCGCGTCTTCCACAGCCGTTTCCTGTTGTGGTGATTAGCTCTGGTCTGCCCGTGTGCGTGGGCCAGACACGCCTTTCCTGATGTCTCCTGTTTTTAGGTGGGACTGTTCAGGGAAGAGGACTTCTGATGACTCGTGGCTGTGGCAAGGCTGCCGGCAAGGTCTCTGCTCTGTCTTGGAGACGGCTTCTCACCGCGGAGCTGCCTGGTGGGTGTAGGTGGACTTTGCCCACGGGGGTGGAAGCCGTGCAGTTGTCCCCTGCAGGCAGGACCCCGGAAGGCTGGGCTGCCTGCTGTCCTCCTGGACCTGATGGATGTGCCCATGCAAGGGGAGGAGGGGCATCCCCTTCTTGTTGGAGGAGCTATTTTGGTTGTCAGATGGAGACCACGTGGAAGGGAGCCTCGGGGTCTGTGGGGATCCAGTGACCTCGGGTCACCGGGCCACTGTAGGGCTTCACTCCAGAACAAAGGGGAGGAGACAGGATGAATTATCACGAGCAGTCTGCACCCCAGCCCCGTGCTCCGCAGCGCAGGAGAAGCGCGCCTGTCGACAGGCTCAGGGTATCTTCTCTTCCTCCTTCCTTCCTTCCTTCCTTCCTTCCTTCCTTCCTTCCTTCCTTCCTTCCTCCTTCCTTCCTTCTTTTTCAACACTTTTATAATAAAAAGGAAGACCCTTCTTTACAGAAAATAATGTGAAAGCTTGTGTTGTAAGGGACTTTCCAGAGAGGAACACGAGGGAGAGACCTGGGTGCATTTCTGGTGACCTGGCAGAGTCAGGTGAGCCATCAGACCCCGAGGCAGCTGGTGAGCAATGAGCTTTCTCAGGAAACAGACTGTGTGTCATACAGCAAAAGCCACCTGCCGTATGATGAGGAAAGGTGGCTCGGACAGTTGTCCTGGAAACCGCCACAGCTGCAGCCCCCCAGGAGAGCCCTTCTGGGAGTCCAGGGGAGCAAGGCGGCAGCTGCCAGCTCAGTGGACAGCGTGGAGCCACGAGTAGCCACGCAGCTCAGGCGGAGTCCGGGCCTCCCTGCCCTCACTAGCCCTGACATCTTGAAGCAGCACAGCTCTGCGGCACGAGATTCACCCGCACAACCTCACGCACGCCTAGAGCTCTAGTCCAGTGGCCAACGTGGGGTCATATTCTAATTTATTTTATTTATTTCCAAGTGCAATGTTAAGAATGAGCCATTTTAGACCTGGAAATACTCCCAGTATTTGCCAGTGGGGTATTTCCAGTGGCATTCTTCTCTTTGGCCTGCACGTCCCTCCGTTGTGGTAGGAGGGGCTGTAGGGATGTAAGTGCTTACTGTAAGGACGTCAGGAGGCTGGGAAGAGTAAGTGACTGGCCCACACGCACCACCTGGACCAGTGGAGACTATGATTGAACTTCTAACGGGTGCTAATAATTCCGGATTGCAGACTGCCACATACTGGCACCAAATGTCCTGTTCTAGCTTCAGAATATCCTTTAGCAGGCAGGACACACTGCAGAGGGAGTGAGGCAGGTCTGGATAATAAGCCAGTGCCCTCGACCCTGAAGGTGACCCTGGCAGAGTGAGCAGGTGGACCCATCTGAAGGCCATTCTTGCCCATGCACTCTGCACACTCTCAGCACCCTGCCTGGGTCTCTGTGGTGCCCACCACGTTGTGCTGGAGAGAGGTTTGCACCCTAGAGCTCAGCTTCGAGTCACAGCTGTCTGGCATCCACCTGGGAGATTGACTCAGGGAGCCTGACCCCATGGACCCACACAGGATAAGGAAGATGGTAACCACAGGGCCATGGGTCTCGTGAGCCTTTTGTATCCATTAGAAGTTCTCTAATAAGCTGCAGATTAAGATCTGCCTTAAAGCATGTGTCTGCTGAGGGGAACACAGTTGCTGAGTGACGAGCAGAGGGCAGCTGGTTCTGCTGCTCCCTGGAGGGGCCGAGGGTCGACACTCTCGGTGGGTCAGTGTAAGCCCCCTCAGACCTGTGCACAGCGCCTTCCTCCCAGCCTCACGTCAGGGAGTGCACTCAGAGGTGAACTGTTCCTGTCAGACCAGATCCACCCTGAACCCTGAGCAGGGACTGTGTGATGACTGGGGTCCTCTGCCGGGGAGGGAGGCATGGGGGTCCAGAGCAGGAGTTTGGGGCTCTGCTCCTGGCAAGCGTCAGACCTCTGGATCAGGAAGGCCCGCCAGAGGCCTCCCCTGGCCATTCTACACACACTCTCCCTTGAGCAGGTGGAATGGGGGGAGGCGGGGTGAAGGCCCCCTGTGTGCTCACAACGCGGCCCCTGACTGTGTCCTGGGCAGGTCAGGCAGGACAGCTGTGGGCGCTTCCATCTGCCTGCCCAGGAGCACACCCGCTGAATGTGGCAAGGGGGAGGCAGGGTTCCCCAGGAGAGCACGGTCCCCCCCTTCACTCTTCCACTTTTCATACCCCTTGGGAAAGATCCCAGATTTCCACCAAGTTGCACATGGAAGAGATGCTAAAAGGTTAAACGCCCAAAGCAAAGTGCCAATGTCCACAACTGCCGCAGTCTGGCTGGGCACACAATCACGAGCCACCACACAGCTTGTAGATTCAAACAGCAACTCTTTATTCCCGAACTCACACCAGCCGTCTACAAACACGTTCTGGGGAAATCCACGTTCTCTGCCCAAATCCACCCCCACTGGGCTTCTGTCTCCCAAAAAAAATACTGTCTGAATCCCGTGAGAACTCAAGGGGAACTCAGGCAGCAGGATACCCCCTATTCCCAGCAGGAATAACCTTAAACCTGGATTGTCCTAAACCGGGAACACCCTAAACCCGGATCCGCCCTGGTCCTTGAGCAAGGTCACCTTAGATGCAATGTCACTGCAAAATGTCCTATTTCCACGAGTCCTTCCACTAAGCAACATGGGGTACGCTGGCAAGGAAACTGTCATACCTACTTGGCTAATGGCTCCCAGCACACAACAACAAAAACCATCCATGAGGAGGACCCCTTTGGCATCGTGACCTTGATTAACTCCGTGGAATATCCCACCCTTCCTGCCTGCCCACCCTTCCTCTCTGTGTTGAGTCCAAGTTCCAACAACCAGCACTGGGCACCTAGGCTGCCTCACATCATGGCTTCAGTTTGACTTTAAGTACAACATGAAATACCACGAAAGGCCTTGTACTTTGGAAAATGAAAAAAGAAGGAAAAGAAAAATGTAAGTTCTTAAATGTAGACTGCCAGAAACATGTGTGTGAGTATATGTGTGAGCATATTGTGCACACATGTGAACACATGTGTGAGTGTATGAGCATGTGTGTGCAAGTGGGAATGTGTGTGAGCATATCTGTGTGCAAGCATGTTGTGTGAACGTGTGTGCACAGACATGTGTATAAATTGTTTGTAGAGAAATCCTGAATGTTGTACAGATATTCTGAAACAGGATTCCAAGAAAAATAATATTTTCAAATGATTCTGTAATGATTTGTAAAAAAAAAAATGTAGACTCACAAATTAACAGAAACTTCGAAATCGTTCTTTAAATAGTGCCACTCCTTGTGTGGACAAGGTTTCTGGTTATCCTGTGTGTCTATTTTTTTGTTTTTTAAGCTAAAACAATTTCCTCGGGGTATAACAGTGTGCTTATGAGTTTAGTGGATTTTCAGAAAGTGATAAAAGGGGTGTGATTCTACCTTGGGTGAATGATTGAAGCTGACCAGGCCTGGAGTAGAGGAGCGCCATCAGGCATCAGTCCACCAGTCCCCATCTGTCCGTCCCTCGCTGTGGCCCTGGGTGATGTCAGAATGAAACAAGGGACGTCAGCCCCGAGCACGTCATTGGAGGCAGGGATCCAGAGGAGTGTCTGCTGCGGCCTGAGCCTGCAGATGTCCTTGCATGGTCGGCCCCTCTAAGTGAAAGAGTGTGAGGGAGCGGCGTGCAGGGGAGGGGTGGGAAGGCACGTAACAGTCCACAAACATTCATCGCTTTAACGAGTGAATGGCTGATTCTGGATATAAAAGAGAACACTAAAACAATTATTTTATTAATCCCATCATAAAACTTTAAATAAGTTAAACAAAAATGCAAATAAAATAAGAGATAAAAATTTAATTAAATAAAACTTTAATTCAGTGATCTATAGCAATGAGATAATCAAGTAGGTTGGTTATTCAGAAGATGTATTTTTAGGTTGAAAATACTATTTTTTTCTAGATCAATTCACGTAGTAAAGTGGATTGATTTTGACTTCCCCAAAACTGACTGCTTCGAATGTTCTCGATTATCTCCTGCAAGTCACTCAGGACTTGAGCGTCTGTGCTGAGAGCGGCAGTGACAAGGAGTTTCAGAAGGGAGCAGCTGACGGTACCTCAGGAGTAAGGCAGTCCCACTCACGCCCGTGCGCTCAGATTTCGGGCTCAATGTGCAGTTGTAAAATTGACACCCTGAGCAAGCCAGGCTGGGAATCCCTGCAGGACTCCTGTGGGGCTGATGGCTACAGTCGGTAGCACAGGCTACCAGTTGCAAGCCTACTGTTAAATTCAAACGGGAAATGGGAAAACAAGAACTTTTTGCTTGTAGACCAGGGAAGCAGCCCAGGGCACTCTGCAGCCCAGGGCACTGGGGCGGGGGCTCCAGGGTCTCTCCGGGATGCACCTCCACCCTTCACCCAGCACAGAAACCCTTCCCACTGCCACACCACTGCCACGGCCTGCTCAGCCCCTCAGGGCATTCCTCCCCACCTCCTACCCAGGGAACATCTTTGACAGCCAGCAGCTGGAAAGCTCTGGACCCCAGCCCTGGGCTTCCTTGTCTGTGAGATATGACAGGCATTGGTGGCTTTTGATGCTCCTTTCAGCTTCAAGGTGCTAACATGTTCTTTGTTTTACATTTTTCCTATGTATAATTTCTGGTGGGACTGAAAATTGGTGCAGCCAATATGGAAAGCAGTGTGGAGATTCCTTGGAAATCTGGGAATGGAAACACCATTGACCCAGCTATCCCTCTCCTTGGTCTACACCCAAAGGACTTGAAAACAGCACACGACAGGGGCACAGCCACATCAATGTTTATAGCAGCACAATTCACAATAGCTAAACTGTGGAGCCAACCTAGATGCCCTTCAGTGGATGAATGGATAAAAAAAAATGTGGCATATACACACAATGGAATTTTACTCAGCAATAAAATAGAATAAAATCATGGCATTTGCAGTTAAATGGATGGCATTAGAGAAGATAATGCTAAGTGAAGTTAGCCAATCCCCAATAAAAACAAATGCTGAATGTTTTCTCTGATATAAGGAGGCTGACTCATAGTGGGGTAAGGAGGGGGAGCATGGAAGGAATAGACGAACTCTAGATAGGGCAGAGGGGTGAGAGGGAAAGGGAGGGGGCAGGGAATTAGCAAGGATGGTGGAATGTGATGGACATCATTGTCCAAAGTACATGTTTGAAGACACGAACTGGGTGTCAACATACTTTATATACAAACAGAGATATGAAAGATTGTGGTACATATTTGTAATAAGAATTGTAATGCATTCTGCTGTCATTCTTTTAAATCAATAAAAAAGTTTTAAAAATATCCTATGTATAAATAATAGAATAATAACTTAGCACAGCTGAGAGTTGACCCAGTGCCAATCACTGTTCTTCTGCATGGATCTATTTCACTTTGTCCCAGGAGCTTGGTATTGTCCCCACAGTGTGTGCAGCCTCCGAGGGTGTGACAGTGCAGGACTCAGACCCTGGCTGTGAGTGCCAGGTCTGCCCCAGGGCAGGTACCGTGGAGTGCTGTATAGTGGAGACCATGTGAGGTCCTTCGGCTCTCAGCTGTGTCTTTCCTGTGGTGTGGTGGTGGTGGTGGTGGCAGTCAGAGCCAGGGCCTGGAGGGGAAGGTGGAGCTGTTGGGGGGAACATGGGACACCCTTGGAACCCCCACTCCTAGGCCTGGACTGGCCTTTCCTTCCCAGCTCATCCCGCTAACCCTCAAGGTTGGGGTCAGTTTCCCCTGACAGGCGTCCCTCACAGTGAAGTGAGAGGAGGGGAGCCGCCTCTCCACACAAACGTAACTGAGCCTGCTCCAGAGCTCCGTGCTGATCCTCGCTTTCCCAGGTGAAGACGCCAAGCACAGAAGGTAAGACTCTGTTCTGGGTGGGGGCAGCCGTGACCCACGGAGGAGGGGACAGGAGGAGACCTGAGGAGGCCAACTCAGGACCACGGTCGGTGGCACTCTAGTGCTCCTGTGCCTGTGCCGGTGGCCCAGGGTCACTCCTAAGGGTGAAGAGGGAAGGTGACACCCTCCCGAGAGCACAGCCCTCGTGCCAGTGCTGCAGCAGCGTCCCTAGGTGCCCTCGATTCAAAGACCCCGGCTGCCTCCAGAAACCGCGCGCGTCCTCACCTTCCGCCTCACCTCATGGCCCACAGAAACAATCAGCAGCAGAACCTCTCTCCGGCGACCGTGTCGTGTGAACTCTGAGAGACGCTGGAGGCTCGTCTGGCCCAAGTCCCTTTTGTGAAACTCTGAACCGCATTTGGGTGGTTTTTCCCTAAGTACAATTAACAAGGAGGAGTCCCTTCCTTGGTGACTGAGTGTGCTTCGAGGTGCTGCCGGGACGGCAGGTCTTTCCAGATCTGTGGATCAGAAGGAAACCTGCTCTGACATCTGCCTGGCTCTCTTCACATCCAGCTGGCTAGACACAGCCTCTTGCTTCATGCTGAGATTCTGCCCGGGCATTTCTTTGAACCAGATCACTAATGGTGGCATTAACAAGGCAAGATGCAGGAGAGCGTGAACCTCAGTGGGCTGGGCCCGTACCCACTGGGTTCTGCCAGACCCCGCCAAGGCCTTCCTGGTACTAGAGTCTACACAATCAGCAGAACTCCCCCTTCAATAAGTGGTCAGGACAAAAGGAAACACCAGTATAAAAATGGATCTTACCTTCTCCCCCAAACCCGTCCCAGACTCCACACAACTAGATCCCTTCCAAACCAGCATCGGGTGCTCCATGGTAAGTGGACCCAGTAGCCAGGGGCCACGACTTCCTCATTTGTCATGGTGCTGGGGACATGTCTGTCTCTCCTGGCGTGATCTTTGTGCCAGGCGTGGCTTGGCCTTCCAGATGCCAACACTGTGGAGCCATCTGCACGGAGCCAGGGGCAGTGGGAACCATGAGGGCCTGTCGTGAGGGGTCTGCATGCAGGACCAGCCTGGTGGCCAGTGGCTTGGTCCTGGAGGTCAGCTGTGAACCTGCAGCTCCTGGTGGTGCTGCCCTTAGTTGCGCAGGCTGCGCTGTTGGCAGCAATACCGCAAGAAGCAAACATCTTTGAAGCACATATTTAATTTGAAAACTAGGTACCAGCTTTCCATTGTTCAAAAACTTTTATGACAAACATAATTTGCATAAAATATCTATCATCATTTACCATCTCCTTGGAAGCCACAGTGGTGCCATTAATGTCACACACCTGAAGACAAATCCGCAGGGGAGACCCTAACATCCTTTCTGCAATCCACACAAGCTGGGAAGACTGCCACACACGCGCCCATCATCTGCCCTGCGTCAGAGACCATGATGCACCACTCCAAGGACTTAGCTTTAACATAGGTTTTAGGTTTTAAATCTTGTTTCATTCTGGTCTCAAGACAGGGTCCCACTAAGTCACTCAGACTGGCTTCAAACCTGCAACCCTCCTGCCTCAGCCTCCTGGGGGGCCAGGATTACAGGTGTGTGCCACCAAGTGTAACCTTCCACGTATGTCACATGAGCATGACATCTAGCGTTTTTATTTCCTGTGTGGGTGCTGTGTGTGTGAACGTGAAAGTAGAGCAAAAGTTGTTGGCTTTGCAGCAAAAAAAAAAAAAAAACTTTTGAAAAATTAAATGATTCCATTTTTGTCAGTGCCATTAGTGGTTAACTGGCAAAGAAGCTGTTATTTTTAATAATGCCTCAATAGTTTATCCATTTATTTATTCAAAACTTTTCTTTTGGGGGGATACCAGGGATTGAACTCAGGGGCACTCAACCACTGAGCCACATCCCAGCCCTGTTTTATATTTTATTTAAAGACAGGGTCTCACTGAGCTGCTTAGAACCTCACAGTTGCTGAGGCTGGCTTCAAACTCATGATCCTCCTGCCTCAGCCTCCCCAGCTGCTGGGATTACAGGCATGCGCCACCACACCAGGATCAAAACTTTCTTAAGTCTAACAAAAGTGAAATTTGTAAGGTTATTATGAATTCTAGGTGTTTAGTAAAATTTTAACATTGATTGCAATTTTCTTGGTGGTGGTGATTACAAAAGGCAAATCTTATGGTACAAAGAGTGTACGTCCTAAATTGTGGAGCTCCTGCAGCATTAGTGAATCTGGGATGGGCTGCTCTGCCTGCAGAATTCCTGGCTGTGTGGACAGGGGTGGGACTCCACTGGGGGAGGCAGAGGTTGAACACTGTGCTCTGTCGCTCAAAGTAACTGAACGCGCTTCCCGTGAAGAACTGGGTGTTGGCTGGGGAAGCGCCTCGGCTGGACGGTGAGCTCTGCCTGGCTTCACCTCACTTCAGCAACCGCTGGGCCATTAAGGGCTCTCCTGTGTATCAGCCAAAGCATCCTATAATAGAACTGAGCACCTCATAATCCATTCCCCTAAATTTTTGCTGTGTTTTGCACAGTTATTAAGAGATATTTAATCAGACCATTTAATCAAATTTTTGCCCAAAATGTCAACTTCTGAAGTGTTATTGAACTGCATTCTTGCCCAGTTCACAAGTTATCCTTCCTCCTGGGAAGAGGCTACACAGACAGACATCCCCCATAAAGCAAGACAAAACGAACCGAGCCAAGTGATTGCTGAGAGCTCAAATGGGGTACGATTTAATTTGGAAATTAAATGCATTTTGAATATCTGAGCTTGCAAGTGTATTTAGATGAATCTTATATTACAATTGGATTTGTTTATATTAACAGTGCAGATAGAATGAAATTTGAGATCTATAATTTTTATAATACATTTGACAAAATTCATGAAAAATCATAGTGGAACTTAATTTCAGAGCATTCATTGTGTTTTATTATATTGATGCTTTTTACTTGCCCTCCCAATAAAAGGGAAATATAGTACCTGGGAAAACATGGAGGCTGAACTCTGAGTGAAGGCAGACATCAAGACCACATGCAGAGTTGCCCCTGATGCCCCTGGTGTCTCAGGATTCTGAGAGAGCTTCTTTTCTCCTAAAAAGAAAATACAGTCATGGAAAAGAGTCCATTCCAATGCCAGCAATCTTAAGTATATTAATCATAACACTCAACTTTTGAAGATGAACAAAAGAAACTTTATTAAAAGTTCAAAGTAATAAAAAACCTTAAACTATGTTTTCAGAGTAGTGGGAAGACGTGAGTATGCGTCAGATAGGCCTCATGGAATGAATACTACTCATGCTCACTTAAGGGAAATAACTCATATAAACAGGTATTTTTACAGGTTGCTTTAGTGTATGCAGATATGTAGAGTTTATATTTTTCCAAAATAATTTGTTTTGAAATAGTTTTTGAGCAGAACTATGTTTTAGGTTATTATAAATACATCCACAAAGTCAAAACAAATCGCCATTCAAAAAATAAACACTTTGGGCTGGGACTGTAGCTCAGTGGCATTGCGCTAGCCTAGCATGAGTGAGGCACTGGGTTCTGTCCTTAGCACCACATAAAAGAATAAAAAATTTTAAAAAACCACACACACCCACTCTGATCATGGAATTCAACTCACTTTATCACTTTCTTTTATGCTGAAAGATGCCACACTCAGATGACAAGTTTCATGGTCACATCCCTATGATGCAGCGCCAAGTCCACAGCTCTCTCAGTGGGGTCTTCATGGGACAAGAGACGCCTGACCCTGAGGACCAGGGCCGTCAGGATGAGCTGTAGAGCCATAGCTTCAACATCCTCAGAGAACCAAGGACAGGAAACTGTAAAGACAGACGCCATCAGTCCTTTCCCAGGGGGAAGGCCTACGGCCTTTCACTTCCTGACTGGGTTCAAGGGGAAAACAGTGCCATTTTAAAGGACTTTGATTGACCGCATGTGGCTGGCATCAAAGTTCAGAATCCTGAACAAGCTGGAGCTTCCTGCTTTGTGTGTGGTGCAGAAAGATGGCAGCCCCCAGGCCCAGAGACCTGACGTCCCACCTGGGGGACAGAGAGGTCACGCCTGATGCAAACAGATGGCCACCGCTGTGGAGCACAGAGCAGGGTTCACGGCTCTGCAGTGCTCAGACCTGGGGTCCCAGAAGGTGAATCCTGAGGCTTCCTCCAAAACATCTAAGGCTCGTGTTGGCCAAAATCCAACCAGGGATTCAACAAACAGAACCCCCAGTCCCCATGCAGAGCAGGAGGAGCCACAGGGCCAGCCTGGCCGGAGAGGGCGCGGCCCCCACTGAGTGAGTGGGGTGGAGTCTCGGGGACCTTTTACACACACCGTCTGGGGCACAGCAAGAAGATAAGGTCACATGAAAAGGCAAGGAAACGTCCCCATGGTCAATAGAGAAGGCAGTCAACAGAAGACCGAGACGTCCAGGCTCAGCTCTCGCCCTTAAAATGATGAGGATACAGCAGAACAGTGCCTTAGCACACCTGGAAAGACAGGGAAACTCGCTCTCTGCTAAACCTGAAAAAGAGCTTGAAGAAGGAGAGATACAAGCTATGGGCGGAAACATAAGGAAAAGAGTAACAGGAAGAACACAGCCAGGACATGATGACCAGGATGGGCACTGTGCAAAGACGTCCTGGGTGTCTGAGCCCCGGAGCAGAGGGAACAAGGATGACAGAAGGGATATTTTAAAGGATAACGTCTAATGTTTGAAGACTGATAAAAGAAACCAGTCTACGATTCAGAAAAAGCCAGTATATGCAACCAATAGAAATATAAATGTGAAAACCCTTGTGTCTGAGCATATCCTGTTCTCACTGCTGAAACCAAAGATAAACTGAATATGTAAAGAGGAAAATAACAATAATATAAAGGACGCTGACTTCTCACCTGAAAGACAGGAACAGAAGACAGCAGCCCAGTGAACCCAAACCGGAAAGACAGATGAACCCTAGGTGCAGCACAACACCCCTCAAAAGAATTTTGAGATGAAGAAGATGAAAAGCTCAGCATCTGCAGAACTGCCTGAGCTCTCCACTAACAGGTCCCCCAGGCCAACGGAGCCAGACCAGGTCTGTCAGGACCCGCGGGCATGAGGGTGGTCAGTGCTCAATTCTTCCTTCTGCTTTCTTGGTTTCTTTAAGGCACATGACTCTTCAAAGCAGAACTGTAATTCTGTGTTATGGGTTTATTATATATCAAGAAAGGCCACAGCGCACTGCAAAGTTCATGTCTATCAGGAGGCAGTCAAGTAACGAGTCCAGGCCGACAGTGAGAAGGGCAGCTGCACAGTGTGCTCTCTGGAGGAAGAAGCAGAAAACAACGTCAAGACACTCAGCTTTAAATTCAAAACAGAAGTTAGAATAGACTACCAAAAATTTCAGTCATCCCAAGACAGCAGGAAAAAATGAATGAACACAAAGATAGATGGCACCAATAGAAATCCATATCAATACGATAAGCCTGAACCAAACTGTATCCCATTAAACGTAGTGGACTGAGCACACCACTGTAAGGACAGACTGTGCTCCAGGTGAGCCGACCGACTCCAAGTCTGCTCCTGGGATGAGAACGCCTGCGTAGATGACTGAGCTGTCGGGGTTGACTGTGCAGCTGGGGCTCCCCAGTTAATTCTGTATCGACCAACATGCTTACTGAAACATGGAGAGTGCAGTGTGCTCATCTGAAGCTTCATGCATATGTTAGTAAAACTTAATAGTTAACTCCAGCAATTGTTCAAAATTCACACCTACCAGCATTTTTTTCCTAGAGGAAATTATATAAAATTGTAGACACATAGTGATAATTTAAAAAAAAAAACAGATTAAAGGCAGCTTTGATATCAGTCCTAAATCCTCTGCAGGTAATGCACCCCTTGTTGGGTGCAGCCCTAATGTTCCCTGCCCTTGGGGAGCATGGGGACTTCCAGGTGGGGCCCTCTTTCCCCACTGTCTCACATCTGGGAGCTACCGGTGCAAACTCTTCAGGTCCCACCTTTGAAATCCTGTCTTGTGGGAAGTCGTTCTTTCTTAACCCCAAGATGTGGTTTGGTGACATCTGTCAAGTCCATCAGAAGCCCCTGTCACTCCTCATCATTGTGCCCACGGTGGATATTTTCAATTGTTTATCTAATTTCCTACTACTTTTACTAGGATTTGGTGGAGTTGACTGAAATCAACATCTGTGAGGACAGGGTTCCCCCTCCCTCTCTCTCTCCTTTCGCAGTTGGTTATGTAATGTAGCTCCCAGCACATGAGAGGAACACAGTAAATGTTACATGAGTGATTACAAATACACAGAGTAGAAAATATGTCCATTACACGTCCCTGGGAAAATTGGTTAATATTTGAGGAAATCAGAAGTAAAACTTGCAGAATTCAAACTAAATTAAAAATAGGAATTAAATGTTAAAGTAAAGCATAAAAAAAGAAATAGAGGAAAATGCAGGTGAATGGTTAAGTGCCATTTATATGATGGTGGATTTCTTGTACTTTTTACTTTAGATTCTACACTTAGGTAGAGCTTATGTGTTTAAAATTCCCTGGCTTTACATGTAGCTCTGTCATCCATCTCAAATCATGTGTTTATGAAATAAACACATGTATGTTCATGTGAACACCAGTTATCCAAGAGCCAACTCCAGAATCATTAAGGGCACGTCTACCACATTTGGCCGGAGCCCTCCAGGCGGGTGGGCCAGCTGTTCTGTGGCCATCCTTGACACTGCCCACCTGCTGTTCTGGGTTTCTGCCTTGGTCAGTACTTCACTGCCTTAGCTACCAGGGGTTTCACTGATTTATGGAGCCTGGTGGAGATTCATTTTGTTCAACAGGACCTAGGCAATTCTACGTTGCTTCATTTGCCTATAAAATGAGGGCCAGTTTTATAATTTTCAAAAAATTATTGGAATATTGATTGGAATTGCACTTATTTTATATACCAGTTTGTTTTAAAAACTGACATCTTAAAAATGTTGTTTATTAAAATCCATGAACATGAAATATTATCCAATTCTCTCAATGATATTTTTAGGTGTTCAGCATACATGGTTTTCACAGCTTTAGTTTGGTTTATTCTGGGTATTTCATTCTGAATACTCACATTATATATAAAGTTGTTTTTGAATCCTTTTGTTTGTTTGAATGTTGGTAACATATAAATTCTCAGCTTAATTGTGGGTATTGACCTGTGTTCAGAAGACTTTCCTTTTACTTGTCATTTCTGGGTCTGGTTTGGTTGCAGTCTTTGGATTTTCAAGTACATCATTATGATACTGGAGGAAATGCAGTTTCACTTCTCCCCTCCCCACTGTGGGTCTGCTGTCCTCTCTTTCCGGGCTGTGCAGTAGTGGTGGCTGCGGCCTGGGTGGGGTGGTGAGCAGCCCCTTCCCACCCCAGGAGCTGCAGTACAGTGCCCCCCCCAGGCACCTAGAGAAGCGCATGCTGCTCCTCCTCCTCTCTGGAGCTCTGCTACAAGCGGCCATCGGACTTTATCAAATGGTCCGGGGCATCTCCTGAGATGACCATGGAGGTTTCCTTCCTTATCCTTTCAATTCAATCATTTATATTGGCACAATTTAAAAGTCAACAAATGAAGGGCAAAGCGAGGGACTCACTCTAGCAGAATTCCTGACTTACTAGAAGGTGACACTGATCCAGGTGGTGTAGTCGTTGGTCTGACCATAGATAAAGCACGAGCCACAAAAGCCGGCCCTCCGGGGCCCCGGACTTCCCCACGGTCACCTGGTCATCTAAGGGTACCCACATCCCTCTCCATCACGCCTGGGATTCCTGCAGAGCACCTCTGCTTCCTGCCCTGAGGAGAAAGAAGCCATTCCGGGCCCAGGGAGCCCGCTCCTTTGCACTGACCCGCATGCCTGTCTGCTGCTGGCCACCTTAGAGGTTTTTGTGCAAACCTGCACCTCTGGTTTGCTGGGCCCCAACAGTCCTCGCGAATGCCACCGGATGGAAGGGTGAGAGAGCACCTGCGCCCCCCCAGAGTAGACCTGCTCGACCCATCTCCCGCGGGGAGGCGCAGAGGAAGCCACAGGTCAGAAGGTCAGAGCAGTGACCTGTCCGGCCTCAGACGCCCTCCCTGCTCCCAGGATGCCAGGACCTGGGTGCAAGGATGAGCAGCCGGCCTGGTCCTGCCCAAGTGTTTCTGCACATTCATAGTGGGGCAGGTGGAGGAGGAGAAGCCAGCGCTTGGCAGCAGGAGGGCTGTGTAGTGGCGATTGGTGCCCTGCAGGGGTCCCTTCCCTGCCTCATCACCTCCTCTGCCCTTTGCACACCTGGCACCAAGGACCACTCGCCGAAAACCAGTATTTACTGTCTCATATCAGAAATTCAAGTGGCCAAGAGGTGTGGGGCGGTCAGCATCCCCCAAACCCCACGCGGTTTCTTGGAACCCCACGCGGTTTCTTGGAACCCCGCCGTGGTCGCGGTGCCCAGATGACAGCGAGCTCCGGAAGGAAGCAGAACTGCGTGCCGGGTGCAGAGCGCACGAGAGGGAGGGTGCGCGCTTAATCAGTTCCCGCACATCTGTCTTTACACAGTTGGGCTCCTTCACAAAGTCACCCTAACTACCTTAACATATGTAGAGCCAAATTAAAATTACTTTATCAATCTTGCATTTTCAGCTTTCCCATCTTTGGGGTTATTTTCCATCCATGTGTTCATCGTTTCGGCAAAGCCATCTCGTCTCCCCAGAAGTCAGCCGGTGGGAGCCAAGGGAGGTTGAGGGGCTGGCAGGGGCAGGAGAGGGAGGGAAGGTGTAATTTACAAGCCTTCAGTCCTTGTCCATATTCTACACTTGATGATTTCAATATTTTAATAGCCAACCGTTTGTCTTTCTCTTTTATGGAACAATATATTTCCCTGAATTGTTTGTTTCCAAGAAATTACTTTTTGAGCTGAAGTGGGATTTGGGGGGTAATGTAAGAAAGATTACCCTTTTAAACATGCACCTCATCTTTGGAAAGCAGCAACACACCCTCAGCGTGATTTTGCAAGCATTTCTGGGTGTACGCTCTTGCAACGGTTTCTTGAAGTAGGTCCAAGTGGTCACAGCAGGAAGGAGCAGAGTAAAATGGAAGACAGCACAGGCTTGGAGGGATGCGATTCCTGGGGAAGCGGGGAATGCCAGCCAGCACCAGGGTACAGACGGCTTCTCCAGCTTCTCTACAGTTCACTTTGCTCCCTTCAGCAGCTTGTACATGTGGGAGAGAAGTTCACCGCTGTCTTCCCCGTCCTTCTTTAGGTCTTCATGCCACATAAGGAAGGTCCATTTTATTTTCACTACCCCTTTCATCATATCCCACACTCTTTGGATGGCGAGAAAAGCATGAATAAGTCAGTTACCAGGACCCATCAATACATTGACCTGCGGTAGTCACAATGACACTGGGAACACATGGATTCTGTTTGTTTGATGCTGGAGTTTTCTTATCTTTCAGAGCATCTGTTAAGATGCTAAAAAAAAAAAAAAAACAACGCTAGTTAGTTGTGTAAAATTAACCTCTTTTAGGGACTAGATAATAAGATTATTTTTTTTTTCGAATTAAAAGAAAAGGAAAGGTAAGTAGGCGTGTTTTCCTTTCAGACAAATGTTTTCTAATAAGCAGTAAATGAGTTCCCAATATTCTTGTAAAGTTGCCCCAACAATGTCAGAAAAGAAAGCACCTTGCTTCAAGTTTGCCCATGAAGTATACAGGAAAGGGAGTCCCTCACCTCCTTCCTGCCTGGGCAGTCCAAGGTTGGGGGCTGAGCTGGTTGCTTTGCGATCCCTGTGAAAACGCCTGCTTCCTCACCTACTCTTCTGTGGCCGGGGTGAGGCTTTTCCCACTGACACAGTTCAAGCGGCGCTGCCACACCCATTCCGGTGTCTGGCGTCCTGGACACACGTTTCTGAGGATGCCCAGCCAGCAGGGGTGCTGCAGGGTCTGGGAACCTGGAAGTGGCTGCCCCAGCGCCTTGGCAGTGCAGCCCGGGTCTTCCCCAGGATCCATCCTTGCCAACAAGTACACTGTCAGACTTGGGGACTTTCGCCAATCTGGCGGGTGCAAATGGCATCTCATTATTGTTTTAATTTGCACTTCTCAGATTACTGATGAGGTTAAGCATCTGTTCATGTGTTTATTTGCCATATTTTTTCCTCTGCAGTGAACCTATTAGGTTGTTTTCCTTTTTATCACTGACTTGAAGAAGTTTTTCTTATATATATTCCAATGATTAATCCTTTGTTAGTTAAACGTGCTGCCAATCTGTACCCCCAGTTTATGGGTTGCCTTTTCCCTGTTTTCCTTGTGTATTTGAGACGTGGAAGTTCTTCATTTAAGGTGGCCAGATTTCTTGTTTTACTTTCTTGGGGTGGTTTCCTTTGAGGTCTGTGTTCTCTGTGTATTTAGTAAATGGTTCCCACCTTACGTTTGTAAAGTCATACTGAATTTTCTTGTGAGAGATTGAAGTTTTGTGATGTTTGCAGTACACTTCAGTTGGTCAGTGTTTATTATTTGCAGGGTGGTCCTGCACGGTGTTTCATTTTCCCCTAGGGATAGCTGAGTCTTCAGCACCAGTAGTAGTCAATTTCTACCTCATTCCACTGCAATCCCACTTCTCTCCTGCATCCCAGTACACTTTTCAAAAAGCTTCAGCAATCCTTACAAAAATCTGTGGCAAATCTTTTTCAAAGATGCAGTAAATCTTCAGTGAGTAAATCGGATACCAGACTAGTTCAAAGGAAGAAAAATGGATGCAGCTTGAGCCGGCTACATAGGAGTTCCGAAAGTAAGATGGCTCCATCAGATACAGAACTGGCTGGCATCTTACGGAACAATGAAACTTTACTCTCGGGGTCCTTCTCTACTGGGCAGAGAGCACTTCCTTCCAGACAGATGCGTTTGCATGATGTTAATTTTCTACAAGAACTTGCTGTACTTTATACAGTTTGTATCCTTATCAACAATAGCAAATCAAACAAGATTAGATTCCCCTAAGAGACTCACGTGAGGCTGACTGGTCAGATGACTCTGACCAGAGGCCCTCACACTTGAGCAAGTGTTGGCGTCACCAGGCGGCTGTGAGAGCAGGTGTGGACATTGCTGTGCCTTCTGGTACTCATATGAGGCTTAAGAATCTCATCACCCACCTCTCCAGGTGCTGCGGCGGCTGCTGCTGTAGGAATCCAATATTGCCAATTTCTGGGCACCCATGACTATGATAAGAAGCACCATTATTCTTTAATCCTGTGTCCAAGGGGCAGGTGATCTTTCCTAACTGCTTCTCCACGTTCTGCTCACCTGGGCCATCCATCCCTGGGCCCGACAGGATGCCTGGTTGCTCTGTGGCACGGAAGCCTTTGGGGGTATGGAGTGTGGGAAGCCTCTCACCTCTGTGCTTATTGGAAGAGTGACGGGGCTGTCCTGGCTCGTTTCTTTCACGTGAGCAAGGAACCACACTGCCCCCGTGAACTTGGAGGAACGTTTTCCCTCATGCAAGCCCTTGTGTATCAGCAAAGCGTTTCTTCATTTATTTTGCTCTTTGATAGTATCTTTCAATAAAGCTTTGCTATATTCTCCAAAAGTTTTACATTTCACTGAGTGTATTGCTAGTTATTTGTTAGGGTTATTTTAAAGAGTCTTCTATAGAATATTTATTGGAATATTTACTCCATTTCTATTTAAAGTGAGGACTAACCGTTGAAATTCACATCTAACTTTGTACATTTTTACTTCTTTTTTATTAATTGTTTTTATTTTTTAAATACATGACAGCGTGCATCACAATTCTTATTACATACATAGAACACGATTTTTCGTATCTCTGTTTGTATACAAGCATGTTCACACCAATCCATGTCTTCACACATGGGCTTTGGATAATGATGTCCCTCACGTTCTTATTTTTAATTTCTTTTTGTCACAATTTCATTGTTGCTTTCTTGATTTTCCTTTTTTAGTAATTTAAAGTTATATACTTTCTTTCTTTTAAGAGTGATTGTAGGTGATTTACCATGCATATTCAACACTGAGAAACTGAAGTCATATTACTTTATTCTCCTTTCAAATATATGTAGAATCCTGGAACTTATTTGCTATTCTTTAGTTAGATTCTATTTCTATTAATTGTTATAAATACCTATTTTAGACATCTATCACTTTACATCACCACAATACATGACGTATGTCCCTGTGACTCTGTGGCCTTGGACTCCCTCTTCTTCCTCCAGACATGCATCTGGTGCTCATTGAGAATGTCCTGAGCAGGGCTCTGTGGCGCACACCTGTGTTCCCAGAGGCTCAGGAGGCTGAGGCAGGAGGATCACGAGTTGAAAGCTAGCTTCAGCAAAAGCGAGGCGCTAAGCAACTCAGTGAGACCCTACTCTAAATAAATACAAAACAGGACTGGGGATGTGACTCAGTAGTTGAGTGCTCCTGAGTTCAATCCCCCTCCAAAATAAAAAGAATGTCCTGAGCTTTTTTTGGGGGGTAGCAAGCCTTCTGATGTTTATACTTTATTGAGAACATCTCTATTTTATCTCTTTTATACAACAATAGTTTCATTGGCCAGAAAATTCAGGGGGGGCGGTATTTATTTTTCTCAGTGCTTTAAAGATACCTGATTAAATTCAATGTTGTACATCTGTAGGTGTGTCCAGGAGTAGATTTCTTCCCATTTACCCCTCTACAGCTGAGTCCCAGGATTTGCTCTTCAGCAGTTCTGAGATAACCCTATCTAGCATTGCTTGCTATGGTTTCACTCAACCAGATTACTGATTCCAAATGAGGGTCATCCCCTGCTGCTGTATCAGTGACACTTCATCTCCTATCTGTCTGCCTCTGTGCTATACATTGGTTGGTTCTTTTAACTCTGTATTCCAATTTACTAATTCTCTTTCCAATTGGGTCTAACACACCACTTAATCCATCCACCAGGTTTTTGATTTTAAGTATCATATGATTTTTATTTAATGTAAATGTTTGCTAATTTGGAGGTTCTCATAACCTTGCCACACCATTTGATAATACCTTTAGTATGTTCTAGTCAATTGGCTTTATTTTGTAGAGCAGTTTTAGATTTACTGAAATACAGAAAGAACACCCAGAGTTCCCCTGGACCCCTTCCCCTACACCTTGTTTCCCCTCACCAGACCCATTGCCCTCCTGGCAGGGCAGTCCGTTTGCCCAGCTCGTGAACCAGTACTGACACTCTGCTATTAACCACTGTCCATAGTTTTCATAGGGTTCGGTCTTCATGGCGTACAGTCTGTGGGTTTTAGCAAACATAATGGCAAGTATCATCACCAGAGCATCACACAGAGTTCATTCTCCACAAATTCCTCCATGCCTGCTGTCCACCCTCCCCAGGCTCCCTTCGCCCTGACACTGGTCTTTCACTGTCCTCAGTGTGGTCTTTTCCAGAGGGTCATGTGGTCACAACCATGCTGCGTGCCGCCTTCTCAGGTTGGTTTCTGTCACTGAGTATGCCCTTGAGCTTCCTCCGTGTATTTTTATAGCTTATGGCTCACTTTCTATCACTGACCAAGTCCGCCTTCAGGGGACCCAGCTTGTTTTTCCAGCCACTTACAGAAGGACATTCTGCTTGCTTCTGGGTTTGACCATTGGGAATAAGGCTGCTATGAACACCCTGGGAAGACCTTTGTGTGCACGTGACTCACCGGGCGGTTAGGAAAGGTGCCAGGGATCGCTGGGCCTGTGGTGAGCGCGTCTTGGCTGTGTGAGACCCGCTGGCCTCTTGCCGCAGCGGCGAGTGAGCCCTCCCGCCATGCCCCCTCCTCCCCGACCCTTGCTGTTGCTGGTGTTCTGCATTTTGGCCGCTCTGGCAGGCGAGCGGAGGTATTTCAACTTGGATTTCCCCGAGTATACGGGATGTGGAACTGCTTGTCCGGGGCTTATTTGCTGTCTGTCTGTCTTCCTTGTTGAGGCATCTGTCCAGGTCTTTTGCCCAACTTGTAACTGGGTTGCTTGTTTCCTTGTGGATAAGTTGGAAGTGTTCTGTGTGTATTTTGAATTCCATTCTTTTATCATATATGAGTTTTGCAAAAATTTTCTTCCGGCTGTGGCTTGTATTTCCATTCTCTTCAGAGAGTCTTTCACAGTGTAAGTTTTGATTTTAATGAAGTTGACCTATGCATCTTACATTTCATGGACTTGATTTTGGACCGTGATTTTGGTTATCAATGAATCCAAAGCCAGCTAGGTTTGCACCTCTGTGATCTTCTAGTCTTACAGTTTTGTGTTGAGAGCCACAACCAAGTCAAGATGGCGCCTAGCATTTTGCCAGAAGCAGTGGTTGAGAAGTAATGCCAGCGAGCCAGTAAGATGATGATAATTAAGTTAAGCTGTGTATAATTATTAAGATAATGACTGATTGCTGTAACTGGATGATGCTAAATTGAAACAAGCTGTGTATTCAGTTGTGTATATAAACCTCTGCTGTCCGGCAATAAGGCGACTCCTGCTACCTCGGGTGCCTGCTACTTTTGAGTTCTCGCGGAGTTCCGGTTGAGTTCCCGTTGGGTTCGGGCAATACAGTAGTTCCTGTTTGAACCTACAAGTGGCTCGTGACCAGCTGGTTATTTGTGCCCAGCCACACTACAGCAGTTTTGCATTTTACAATTAGGCCTATGATCCTAAATATCTATGATCCCCCGCTGAGTTACTTTTTGTGAGGAGTTTAAGGTCTGTGCCTAGGTATTTTCAGGGGGATGCTCAGTTAACACAGCCATCTCTGCTCCACTCTGTGCCTCTGCTCCTTTGTGACCGTACTTGTGTGGGTCTGTTCTGTTGCCTGAGTCCTCTGCTCTGTCAAGTGCAAAGCTGTCAAGATCACAGTAATTGTCAAGGTCAGGGCATGTCAGTCCTCCAACTTTGTTCTTGGCCTAGTAATTCGCAAAATGTAGGAATTAGGTATGTATTTAAATATTATGTGCAAGAATCCCAAAATCTGCAGAACTCGTGGTCTGATTCTGTGATTTTTGCTGCTCCTAAACCCTCCTGTTTTCTTCTCTTTTACTATTTTGTTTTAGTTGTAGGTGGACATAATACCTCTATTTTATTTTTATGTGGTACTGAGGATCGAACCCAGGGCCTCACACATGCTTTTCGAACTCTCTACCACTGAGCCACAACTCCAGTTCCCCTGCTGGATTTTTAATTGTTGGAAATACTGAGCTCACATTTTCTGCAGAAATTCTTTGAGGCCTAATGTGAAGGTTCTTTCCCTCATAAAAGACCTTTGCTTGGTTCTCAGTTGCACTGCAGGACTCCCTATAGCAGGTTCCTAGGTCACTGGAACACTCCTGCTTGATGCACAGGTGGAAGTGGAGAAACTTCAGAGGTGTTTTTGGGTTCTTCTCACATAGATGAGGAACAGACACATTTCTTTATCATCGCGTTTTGTGGGTCAGGTGGGATTGTCAGATAAAACACAGCATGTCCATTCCAGTTTCAGACAGACTAAGTAGAGCCTTACTATCCACAGCCACAGACTGACTTAGACAACAAGACTCATGTTTGCCTGAAATCACATCCAGCTGGGTCCATGGGGGCTTGTCAGTGTCCGGCAAGCTGAGCCAGAGTGCTTTGAGAACAGTTCCGTTCTCCCTTGGGGTCAACGTGGGGTGCTCTGGTTTGAAAGTTGGTGGGTGTTAGAGGAGGCCAACGCTGTCTCCTTAGAGAGCCCAGGTGCTGCTGACGGCAGGGCCCAGCCGTGTCCATTTGGGCATCCATGATGCTGTCCATTTATTCTTTGCTAGCTCAGGGTTGCACCGGGATTTTAAAACACCTTCTCGCCAGCACTCAGGAGCATGTTGCTGACATCTCATACAAAGCACCAGCTGGCTTGCTTGTGCGTTCCTTGTCCAGAGAACGAGCTCTCCTCAGAGAAGGCACTGGGGAGAGGGTGGTGCATGCTGGAAGCCCAGGAGGTCTGTGCGCTGTGTGCCCAGGGCCTCCGAGAAGCTGGACCAGGGTCTCCATCTGGCTGGTGTCTCCATAGCCTCAGCAGGTGCCCAGGCAGAGGATCCAGGTAGCATAGAGACAGTGTCGGTGTCTATGAACCCAGAGGGCCAGAAGTGAAGATTAGCCTGGCCATGTGCAGCCTCACTGAGTGGCTGGGCAGTGAAGGCTGCAGACAGCAGGTAGACAGAGAAGTGTGGCCCGGGTAGGAGACCTCTCTAACGGAGCAGGCAGACACCTGAGGGGAGAGCTTGCACTTGGGGGTGCCTGGGCTTGGGTCTGAGTTTAGCCAAACCTCCACAGATTTGAACTTGAGCATATAGCTTGGCCACCGGAAACTCCATTTTCCTTACTTTAAATAATGGTGTCTGTGCAAAGGACCAGGCAGGGAGGCACGGTGTCCACCCTGGCTTGGGAGCGCAGAACAGCTCCTGGAGTGACATGTCTGCACTTGCCCAGGGACAGGCTCCTGCCGAGGGAGGCAGCCATACCAGGTGAGCAGAGCAGAGCAGGGGAGCTCGCCCACCCAGGAGCACGGGCACAGAGGCTCCCAGAGCCAAGCTCAAGTCCAGCTATGTACACAGGGGGACAACGGGAATAAACAGTCACATCAACAAAGTGAGGAAGATAGAAAATACAAGAGAGGGTCAGTGAGGATGAAAGAAGGTGGATCAAATACCATAACAAGAATCTGTCATAAAAAGTAGATTGTTAAGATCGGGCTGATACGCTTGAAATGCCATGTGGCTATCAAGATAAAGTGAAAAAAATAAAGACCATAAAACATAGCATCAAATAAATGTGAGTGAGTAGAACAATAGGAAGTGGTCCGGATTCACAGCAGGTGCAGCACCTTGAGGCTGGTGCCAGGTCGGCCTCCTGTGGTGACAGCTGAGTGCAGGGCTGGGTGAGGGCCTGGTGCTGTCTTCTGGGCCACATGAGCAAACAAGTCTGCAGCACCCTGCAGTCCCATGACCCTAGACACACATGCCCAAGCTCTCTGTGTGGTCCCCTTCTCCATCCCCAGACACTCTGTGTGACCCCCTTCTCCATCCCCAATCTCTCTGTGTGACCCCCTTCTCCATCCCCAGGCTCTCTGTGTGGTCCCCTTCTCCATCCCCAGGCTCTCTGTGTGATCCCCTTCTCCATCCCCAGGCTCTCTGTGATCCCCTTCTCCATGCCCAGGCTCTCTGTGTGACCCCCTTCTCCATCCCCAGGCTCTCTCTGTGTGGTCCCCTTCTCCATCCCCACGTTCTCTCTGTGTGATCCCCTTCTCCATCCCCAGGCTCTCTGTGTGGTCCCCTTCTCCATCCCCAGGCTCTCTGTGTGGTCCCCTTCTCCATCCCCAGGCTCTCTGTGTGGTCCCCTTCTCCATCCCCAGGCTCTCTGTGTGGTCCCCTTCTCCATCCCCAGGCTCTCTGTGTGGTCCCCTTCTCCATCCCCAGGCTCTCTGTGTGGTCCCCTTCTCCATCCCCAGGCTCTCTGTGTGGTCCCCTTCTCCATCCCCAGGCTCTCTGTGTGGTCCCCTTCTCCATCCCCAGGCTCTCTGTGTGGTCCCCTTCTCCATCCCCAGGCTCTCTGTGTGGTCCCCTTCTCCATCCCCAGGCTCTCTGTGTGGTCCCCTTCTCCATCCCCAGGCTCTCTGTGTGGTCCCCTTCTCCATCCCCAGGCTCTCTGTGTGGTCCCCTTCTCCATCCCCAGGCTCTCTGTGTGGTCCCCTTCTCCATCCCCAGGCTCTCTGTGTGGTCCCCTTCTCCATCCCCAGGCTCTCTGTGTGGTCCCCTTCTCCATCCCCAGGCTCTCTGTGTGGTCCCCTTCTCCATCCCCAGGCTCTCTGTGTGGTCCCCTTCTCCATCCCCAGGCTCTCTGTGTGGTCCCCTTCTCCATCCCCAGGCTCTCTGTGTGGTCCCCTTCTCCATCCCCAGGCTCTCTGTGTGGTCCCCTTCTCCATCCCCAGGCTCTCTGTGTGGTCCCCTTCTCCATCCCCAGGCTCTCTGTGTGGTCCCCTTCTCCATCCCCAGGCTCTCTGTGTGGTCCCCTTCTCCATCCCCAGGCTCTCTGTGTGGTCCCCTTCTCCATCCCCAGGCTCTCTGTGTGGTCCCCTTCTCCATCCCCAGGCTCTCTGTGTGGTCCCCTTCTCCATCCCCAGGCTCTCTGTGTGGTCCCCTTCTCCATCCCCAGGCTCTCTGTGTGATCCCCTTCTCCCTGCCCAGGCTCTCTGTGTGATCCCCTTCTCCCTGCCCAGGCTCTCTGTGTGGTCCCCTTCTCCCTGCCCAGGCTCTCTGTGTGGTCCCCTTCTCCGTGAGCACTCCCCTGGGCTCCCTTGCCTCTGCTAGTTCTGGAGCTGGCTGGATCCTGGAGTCCCCTTCAGGGGCAGTGGGAGTCTCACTGGGTATCCCGTTGATCCTCCCTGTCCCCCAGTGTCACTCTAAGGAAGGTCTGCCTGACCACAGACTGTAGGGCTCTGGGTGCTCCTGCAGTTCCATTTCAGCAGGTGTCTCCACACTCCAAAATCCCTCTGGGTCCACTGAGCGCCCTACCTCCTTGCTGTCTGAATCTCCATGGGATCCTGAAGTTTCCCTGACACCCCGTTTCATCTTCAGTAAGACCTTGGAGGTAGCTCTGTTCTCTAACCCCTAGGCTTCCTCTCTGCTGCTGGCCACCAACTGGCGTCTCACTTGTGGTTCACCTAAGCGTGACCTGCAGTGTTTGCCTGGGGCCTGGCTTCTCTTGCTCAGCCAAGGTGCTTTAGGCTCCTCCACGCTGTGACCTGTGGAGGTGGTGTGTTCCTTTCTAAGGCCCCACACTCTTCCATCATAGCACAATTTGCCTTCCCAATCCTCCATCCAGGGACACTGGGTCCTTCTGCATCCTGGCTGCTGTGAACACAGGTGCACAAGTATCTCTTCTAAACTAGTCCTTTAGCTGTGTTCCAGGATCAGCGTGGCTGCACGCATGGCCCTCCTACTCTTAACTTCTACATGAACCCCCGTGCTGCGTTCCACTCCGGCTTCACCTCTGGGCGTCCCCACCAACAGGACCCAGGCTCCCCTTGTCCTCTCCTGCGTCACTTCCCACATTGCTGATTGCTGTCCTCCAAACACTGGGAGGTGACACTGCTACTCTACCTTTTGGCCTCTCTGTGTCTTCCTGGGACAAGGTCTACTCAAGTCCTTTGCCCAGTGTTTAAGTGGTCATTTTTCGTTTCCTTATTGTTTTGTCTTGCTGTGGCTGGTTTGTTGCAGTCCTTCGTCCATTCTGCATATCAACTCATTGACAGCTGTGCTGTTGCAGGCCCCTCCCATGGGCTTCCTGCTCAGCATGCGGACTGTGTCCTGGGGTGTGCGCAGGGTGTGGTGCTTGCCCTGTGGTCCAGCTGGTTTCACTTTCCCCTTTGCTCTTGGTGTCTTAGATGAGAAGTGGCTGCAATCCGGCCTCATAGAGGCTTCCCTGTGTCCTCCTGAGAAGGCTTAGGCTTGATCTTGAGCCTGAGTCTTGGACCCTTTTGAGAGACCTTCTGTGCATGTGAGACGGCTTGTGGATGTCCAGGTTCCCGAGACATTTGCTGAAGACTGTCCTTTCAGAAGTCGCTGGCCACATGTCCAAGGGCTGAGTCCGTCCACTTGCCTGGTGTGCCCATCGGCCTCACGCCGGCCTCGCAGCCCTCTGCTCCCTGTGCCTTCACAGGGAGCCCTCAATCAGGGGTGCGCCCCTCACCTTGCTCTCCTCAAGGTTGTCTTGGTCGTTCAAGGTCGCTTCAGTTTCCATATGACGTCTCGAATGGATCTCTGTGTTTACACATTAGAAAATGCTAGTTGGATTTTTTTTTTAATTTATTTTTTTAGTACTAGGGATTGAACCCTGGAGTGCTTGACCACTAAGCCACATCCCCGGCCCTTTTTAATATTTTATTTCGACACAGGGTCTTGCTAAGTTGCTCAGAGCCTGGCTAAGTGGCTGAGGCTGGCTTTGAACACATGATCCTCCTGATTCAGCCTCCAGAGCCACTGGGATCACAGGTGTGTGCCACCACACCTGGCTTACTAATGGGATTTAATAGAGGTTTCATAAAATCTTTGAATTGCTTTGGTGGCACTGACATTTGTAGTAAGTTTCTTGATGCAGGATGTCCTCCATTTATCTGTATCTTTAATTTCTTTCAATGATATTTTATGACTTTTGAGTAACAATTTTTTAAATCTTTAAGTTTTTTCCTAAGAATTTTATTATTTTTAATGGCATTATAAATGAAAATTTTTTCTTAATTTTCTTTTTGGATTGTACACTTGTAATATAAAGAAATAAAACTTATTTTATTGATGATTTTTTTCTTGCAACTTTGCTGTATTTGTTTATTCTAACTTTTTTTTTTTTTTGCATAGATCTTTGGGGCTTTCTACATAAAAGATTTTGTAACAAACAGACAGTTTGACTTAAAACCATACCAGTTTTTCAATGTTAAAGAATTTATAGGTCATATAAAGTAACAATGGTATAGTTATAAAAAGAGAACTTGGGAATATAATGGCTGTGAAGTTTTCTCAGGGCACAGCAAGGCCCGGAATGCAGAGGGAAAGCAGGTAGTGTGGGGAGGGCCCTGGCACAGCGGGCCAAGAGGGGTGTCAGGAACCCCACAGCAGCCTGCTGAGGTGCTCAGCACCAACAAAATTCATGGGGATCACTCTAGACGTTTCTCAAGTCTAACAGGTATTTACTTATTTGGTTGTAGTTTCTGGTTTTAAGAAAACAGGTGAGTGATCTTTTTCCACCTTCCCTAAGTCCTGCTTCTGGTAGCCCACACCTGCTGAACCAGTGCTCTCCCCTGGAACAGCTCCCTGCATCCCCTTTCTTTCCAGAGACACAAAGCAAAAGCGCTCAAGACTCCTGAAGCTGCAAACCACCTTCCAAGCCTTGGGTAGAATCTCTTTTGTGAACACCAGGGCATCACAAACGCTCTGAGGTTTGGCTTCAAGGGAGAAGAAGCAGAACTAAGGACCTGTAGATTAGTTTTGAGAAACTAGAAGAAGAAAGACAAAACAATAAAAATGGACCATGAAATAAGGCAAATAAAGATTAAAAACTGGAAGCCAGGCCTTGTGGCACCACCTATAATCCCAGTGCCTCAGGAGGCTGAGGCAGGAGGATCACAAGTTCAAGGCCAGTCTCAGCAACTCAGCAAAACTTGTCTCAAAGGAAAAAATGAAAAGGGTTGAAGATGTAGCTCAGTGGTAGAGCACTCCTAGGTCCATTCCTCAGCTCTTTAAAAAATGTATGCATGAAAACATGTAAAAATATTATATAAAATGTATAAATATATGAGAATTTATATATAGCGTGTATATACATATATATGTGTGTGTGTGTGTGTGTGTGTGTTTATGCATACAAAAAATGTCCATAAAACAAATACAATAGAGAAAAGATAAGGTTTATTAAAGTGTTCCTTTGATAATACTGATAATATAACTAGGATGCACATGAGTCTTATTCAGACTCAGATTGGCGATCTCCTACTGGTGGCAGGGAGCGGTGCTGGGGGCAAACCCAGGGCCTCACGGATGCTGGGCAAGCGCTCCCCCTCTGAGCTCCACCTGCAGCCCACAAATGGCAAGCCTAAGAGCATAGAGACAATCAAACATACAAGAGTTAACATAACTAGAATCAAATATCAAGCATAACTCTGGCGGGGAAAGAGGAAAATGGAGGCAATTATCTGGTAAAACAATCATTATAAAAATGACCCAAGAAGAACTGGAAAATTTGACAAGATCAATTATGAAAAATAGATTGAAAAATGATTATGGATTGACCTTTAGAAAAGACAGTAGTAGTAACTGATTATTAGTCCTAGCAGAAGTTAATACCCCGTAAGGAAGATTAATTTGAACAGTCACATCACACATTTTTTAAAGTGCTGATAATTTACAGTCCTTGGAGTTCACTGCAGGATTAGAGCGCTGCCTGAGATATCACTCACAGTCAGACACAGAGGCAGAGACCTTGAGACCAGTGGAGTGCTGGTCACTGGAGAAAGTGTGAAATGAGCTGAGCAGTGTGCCCTGGGGCCCCGGGCAGACCCAGGAGGAGAGACGCAGAGCGACCCAGCTGCTGGGGAGCTCTGTGTAGGGTGAAGGAAGGCCACAGAGGGAGACCCAGGGGTACAGGGCATCCTGCCCAACTTGTGCACATACGTTCTTACTCGAGCAGACACAGCACCAAGATGCTAGGCAGGTGCAGTGGTTTATGTTGACAAGTGCAAGGCTTGGAAGGAGCAGGCCTCTACACAACCAAGTCAGGCCACACAGGAGCCACCTTTACACACACTGTGTGCGTGTCTGTGTGTGCATGTGTGAGGCCGACGAAGGCAAAGCCAGCATCAGCTGCTGATGGGGATGCCAGTAGGAAGGCAACACTTCTGACTCTTTCTTGTGTGTCTGGGAGGTGTTTGTAGAACACTTCAAAGCTCTGCTTCTAGCCCCAACTCTGACTCTACAGTGACCAGTTGAGAGAGGGCTGCCAGCACTATCCATGCCCAGGATCCCCACCAAGCTGTCCTCCCTTCCTCCCTATCTTCCCTATGCATCTCATGATAGCAGTGGCCTGTTACACTGACCAAAACTGCTGGGAGCCATTAGCCAAGTAGGTCTGACAATTTCCTTGCCAGCATACCCCATGTTGCAATGACATTGAATGTAGGTGACCTTGCTCAAGGACCAGGGCGGATTAGGGTGTTCCCAGTTTACGATAATCCAGTTTAGGGCGTTCCAGGTTTAAGATTATTCCTCCTGGGAATAGGGCGTATCCTGATGCCTGAGTTCCCCTTGAGTTCTCACGGGATTCAGACAGTATTCTTTGGGAGAAAGAAGCCCAGTGGAGGTGGATTTGGGCAGAGAACGTGGATTTCCCCAGAACATGATTGTAGACGGCTGGTGTGAGTTCGGGAATAAAGAGTTGCTGTTTGAATCTAAAAGCTGTGTGGTGGCTCGTGATTGTGTGCCCAGCCAGACTGCAGCATTTGGAGGCTTGTACGGGGAACTTCTGAAGCTTGGAGGTAAGTGAAATTGCTTGCCCCTGAGGAAGAGCGAAAGAATGGGTGACCAATTCAAAAAACAATGTGTTATTGTTTTGATTTATCTTGTTTTTGTTTCAAGCTGCCTATCCCTAGAAATTTCTCAGGCAAACTGGAAAAAATGGTTGACTAAAGGTTTGAAGTTTGTCGGCCCTGAGGAAGAGAAAATTGATACAACGATTTTTTA
>NW_025999991.1:10125884-10228208 GCF_001458135.2 Marmota marmota marmota
TGTCCACAGGATCCCCACTTCAGAGGTCCTCCTGTAGGACAGTGTCATGGATCAGGACCAGGTGTCCACAGGATCCCCACTTCAGAGGTCCTCCAGCAGGACAGTGCCATGGATCAGGACCAGGTGTCCACAGGATCCCCACTTCAGAGGTCCTCCTGTAGGACAGTGTCGTGGATCAGGACCAGGTGTCCACAGGATCCCCACTTTAGAGGTCCTCCTGTAGGACAGTGTCGTGGATCAGGACCAGGTGTCCACAGGATCCCCACTTCAGAGGTCCTCCTGTAGGACAGTGTCTTGGATCAGGACCAGGTGTCCACAGGATCCCCATTCAGAGGTCCTCCTGTAGGACAGTGCCATGGATCAGGACCAGGTGTCCACAGGATCCCCTCTTCAGAGTTTCTCCAGCAGGACAGTGACATGGATCAGGATCAGGTGTCCACAGGATCCCCACTTCAGAGGTCCTCCTGTAGGACAGTGCCATGGATCAGGACCAGGTGTCCACAGGAGGACCTCTGAAGTGGGGATCCTGTGGACACNTGTTGTTTAATTAATCAGAAGGGGGGAGATGATGGGAGCCATTAGCCATGTAGGTCTGACAATTTCCTTGCCAGCGTACCCCATGTTGCAATGACATTGAATGTAGGTGACCTTGCTCAAGGACCAGGGCGGATTAGGGTGTTCCCAGTTTACGATAATCCAGTTTAGGGCTTTCCAGGTTTAAGATTATTCCTCCTGGGAATAGGGCGTATCCTGATGCCTGAGTTCCCCTTGAGTTCTCACGGGATTCAGACAGTATTCTTTGGGAGATAGAAGCCCAGTGGAGGTGGATTTGGGCAGAGAACGTGGATTTGGGCAGAGAACATGGATTTCCCCAGAACATGATTGTAGACGGCTGGTGTGAGTTCAGGAATAAAGAGTTGCTGTTTGAATCTACAAGCTGTGTGGTGGCTTGTGATTGTGTGCCCAGCCAGACTGCGGCATTTGTGCCCAGCCAGACTGCGGCAAAAACAGCTCTCTCATCGATTAACCAGGTTCTCCACTTCAGAAGTCCTCTAGCAGGACAATGTCATGGATCAGGACCAGGTGTCCACAGAATCCCCACTTCAGAGGTCCTCCAGCAGGACAGCGCCATGGATCAGGACCAGGTGTCCACAGGATCCCCACTTCAGAGGTCCTCCAGCAGGAAAATGTCATGGATCAGGATCATGTGTCCACAGGATCCCCACTTCAGAGGTCCTCCTGTAGGACAGTGTCATGGATCAGGACCAGGTGTCCACAGGATCCCCACTTCAGAGGTCCTCCAGCAGGAAAATGTCATGGATCAGGATCATGTGTCCACAGGATCCCCACTTCAGAGGTCCTCCAGCAGGACAGTGTCATGGATCAGGACCAGGTGTCCACAGGATCCCCATTCAGAGGTCCTCCAGCAGAACAGTGTAATGGATCAGGAGCAGATGTCCACAGGATCCCCTCTTCAGAGGTCCTCCAGCAGGACAGTGTCGTGGATCAGGACCAGGTGTCCACAGAATCCCCACTTCAGAGGTCCTCCAGCAGGACAGTGCCATGGATCAGGACCAGGTGTCCACAGGATCCCCACTTCAGAGGTCCTCCAGCAGGACAGTGTCATGGATCAGGACCAGGTGTCCACAGGATCCCCACTTCAGAGGTCCTCCAGCAGGACAGTGCCATGGATCAGGACCAGGTGTCCACAGGATCCCCACTTCAGAGGTCCTCCTGTAGGACAGTGTCATGGATCAGGACCAGGTGTCCACAGGATCCCCACTTCAGAGGTCCTCCAGCAGGACAGTGCCATGGATCAGGACCAGGTGTCCACAGGATCCCCACTTCAGAGGTCCTCCTGTAGGACAGTGTCATGGATCAGGACCAGGTGTCCACAGGATCCCCACTTCAGAGGTCCTCCAGCAGGACAGTGCCATGGATCAGGACCAGGTGTCCACAGGATCCCCACTTCAGAGGTCCTCCTGTAGGACAGTGTCATGGATCAGGACCAGGTGTCCACAGGATCCCCACTTCAGAGGTCCTCCAGCAGGACAGTGCCATGGATCAGGACCAGGTGTCCACAGGATCCCCACTTCAGAGGTCCTCCTGTAGGACAGTGTCATGGATCAGGACCAGGTGTCCACAGGATCCCCACTTCAGAGGTCCTCCAGCAGGACAGTGCCATGGATCAGGACCAGGTGTCCACAGGATCCCCACTTCAGAGGTCCTCCTGTAGGACAGTGTCATGGATCAGGACCAGGTGTCCACAGGATCCCCACTTCAGAGGTCCTCCAGCAGGACAGTGCCATGGATCAGGACCAGGTGTCCACAGGATCCCCACTTCAGAGGTCCTCCAGCAGGACAGTGCCATGGATCAGGACCAGGTGTCCACAGGATCCCCACTTCAGAGGTCCTCCTGTAGGACAGTGTCATGGATCAGGACCAGGTGTCCACAGGATCCCCACTTCAGAGGTCCTCCAGCAGGACAGTGTCGTGGATCAGGACCAGGTGTCCGCAGGATTCCCACTTCAGAGGTCTTCCTGTAGGACAGTGTCATGGATCAGGACCAGGTGTCCACAGGATCCCCACTTCAGAGGTCCTCCAGCAGGACAGTGTGGTTGATCAGGGTCAGGTGTCCACAGGATCCCCACTTCAGAGGTCCTCCTGTGGGACAGTGCCATGGATCAGGATCAGGTGTCCGCAGGATTCCCACTTCAGAGGTCCTCCTGTAGGACAGTGTCGTGGATCAGGACCAGGTGTCCGCAGGATTCCCACTTCAGAGGTCTTCCTGTAGGACAGTGTCATGGATCAGGACCAGGTGTCCACAGGATCCCCACTTCAGAGGTCCTCCTGTAGGACAGTGTCATGCATCAGGACCAGGTGTCCACAGGATCCCCTCTTCAGAGGTCCTCCAGCAGGACAGGGCCATGGGTCAGGATAAGGTTCTTGGGAAAGGCCCTCAATGGCTGCTGTTTAGGTTTCTCACAAGGAGACTGGGGTTAGGGATTTGGAGAGGACCACCCAGATGCAAGGTGCGATTCTGCTCATAGTGATCTCGCTGCAGACATTGGAGGGGAGGTCCCTGCTGATGGTAGCCCTGATCACCTGCCTGTGGTGCCTGTCACACATCTCCAGTGAATGCGACTCTTGTTCCCCCTTGGGTCCAGGCCTCCCAGGCAGGAAGGGAGCAGTGTCCCTCTCCCCTCCTGGAGGGCAAAGCATCCAGCTGAGCTCTTTGGTATTGGAGTGGGGGCTTTCTCCCCATTTGCCCACCCTTCCAGGCATTCTTACACCAATATGGGGTTAGGACTGTTTGTGTAGACCCTTGGCTATAATCCAAGGTACCTGCCACAGTCCGGCTGCAGCAAAATAACCGGGGGGTGATGAACAACTTGTGTACATTGATACAGCAGGAGTGGGAGCTGTTTATTGTAGGACAGGAGGGGTATATATACATTCCACATAGCTTATCTAATTAACATAAACTAGATACAGCAGTCAACCAATCAGGAATCTCCACACTTAATGGCTCGCTTTTGTTACTTCACAAACCACTCCCTCTGGCATTTTGCCAGGCGCCATCCAGACTTGTTTACAGACTCTAACATTTCCCCCTTTTGTTTAATTTAAATAACAACCATAGTGGTTTTTACGCAAACACCATAAATAATCTGCTACAAGCAGAAGGGGAGGAAATAAAATGCCACAATACCAAACCAATTGATGGCTCCATGCAAGAAGCCCTTGGAAAAATTATACCAGCAATGACACCATTTGTAAAGATACCGAGTTACAATTTGTTGTAGATTACAGTTTGTTGTCTCAGTCCAGGTAAAGCAGTGTCTCAATAGATTAACTCACAGTCCAGGTAAATCACAGTCCAGGTAAGTTCTGCAGGCAGCTAGCTTAAATCACAGTCCAGGTAAGTTCTGCAGGCAGCTAGCCTAAGCTGTAGCAGCAGAAACAGCAACAGCTCCGAAGTCTAGTCCATTTCTCAGCCGAAGTTTTGTCGGGTTCTCAGCAACACTGGAAATTCTTCCACCTTCGTCTTCACCGGCACTGGGACGAAGGCAGGAACTCCAGGATGGCTAAAGAAAATCCTGTAGCATTCAACTAAGAAAACAACCTTCTGAACAATTTAGTACATTATCTCAAGGGTTTTTACATTTGAAATAAGCCTTAATAGTGCTCATTACTCATTAGCTTCCACGTGTGGGAGAACCATTGTAGTTACTGGCCTTGGAAATGATCAAACTTCAGGGATGCGGGCCGTCTTCTGCCTGCAGCATCCCGGGCAGCCCCAGATGGCCCTGGGGAGAGTCCAGGAGTGTTCCCGAATCAAACTGCCACTGGGCACAGGGAGCAAGAGCCCAGGAGACTGTGCCTCCTGGTCAGGTTTGGATTTGGGCTCTCAAAGTGGCGTCCCGCTCCCCGGGCGGGGGCGGGGAAGAGCCTGTTGCCGCAGCTTGGAAAAACCTTGCTGCGCCATGAGCATTTTGCGCACGTGGCAGCCGCCGCGCGCCGATTCATGCACCCTCTGGTAATGAAAAGTATTCAGTAATAGCCTTTTGCTGCAACTTTTTTCCCGATAATCCTTCTTCTTATGAACTTTCTTTTTCTTTCTGACTAGAGTTCCTGGGCTTCCGTCAACACATGCCCTAACTATTCTTGGTTCCACTGGGGTGCCTCCTTCCCTTAGTAATTTACTTCTCACCCCTTCCATATTTTCGTCACAAAGACAATACAATATTTCAAGACAAAAGAAGACACAAATATACTGTATCAATCTTCTCCATTTTCTCGAAATGGCCATTTTTCCTCTCGCCCTATCTGCCTAGGGACGAGCAGATTTGCTCCTGTCCTATCTATGGACGGGCAGCTTTTTTTGGGCAGCTTTTTTTTTTTTCCATTACTTACCCCCGAATGTCCCGGGGCTCCCCGTACGGGCTACCATCTGCCACAGTCCAGCTGCAGCAAAATAACCGGGGAGTGACGAACAACTTGTGTACATTGATACAGCAGGAGTGGGAGCCGTTTATTGTAGGACAGGAGGGGTATATATACATTCCACACAGCTTATCTTAATTAACATAAATTAGATACAGCAGTCAACCAATAAGGAATCTCCACACTTAATGGCTTGCTGGTGTTACTTCACAAACCACTCCCTCTGGCATTTTGCCAGGCACCATCCTGACTTGTTTACAGCCTCTAATAGGTACCTTTGTCACTCAGTTGTGGCTTTGGCCATCGGGAGCGTTTCCAGTTGCCTCCTGTGTTCTGCTTTTCTCTAAGCACTGCCTGGTGTCCAGTTCTGCAGCCCTTTTCCAAGAAGCCCCGTTCCTTTGATGTGATGTGCTGGTAGGAACCCAGGACTGGCTCTGGGCTCCTCCTTGCTGGGCATCATTACTTCTAGGTCTGTCACGCTCTAACCCCAAGAGCACACACATCGCCACATTTTCCACATTCATCATCTGGTCAGAATGAAGCAGAACTGGCATTCATGCCGACCTCTCCTCCACTCCTCCCACTGGGTCCTTCTGGACTTGGCTTCCTGCACTTCCTCCTTCACAGTGAGGAACCTGGCTGCACATCCACCTCCCAGTGTCCATTTCCAGTGTGCAGAGCCAAGGGTCAGGGTGGCACACAGCCACCACAGGAGCAACCGGGGAGCAGTCATGTGGTTTCCTTCCGTGCTGCAGACAGTGCTAAGGTCCAGCGTCATGTGGGCCAGGGCCTCTAGCTCCCCCTGGAGGCTGGGCAGCCCTGTGGCTCTGCAGTGCAGCTAACTGGTTTTGTCGCAACTCCATTCGATTCCAGGATCCTCCATGATTCTTCTTTAAGGTCGCGCAGCACCAACACCCGCTCTCTGTGCTGTGAAGTTGTCTGGAGTTAGAGATGCGTAGTGCCGTGTTGTCTGCATCATGGGTCCCGAGAACAGCCCCAGTGCCCTGGCTTTGCCTGCCCGCCCCAGCCCCCACAGCCACTGGTCTTCATCACAGCTGCACAAGTGCTCGATCGAGCAGTGTGGTCTCATGTTGCCACCTCGGCCTCCTCACCTGCCATACTCGCAATTCACCCACGACTTCTGGTGACTTGGCAGTTCACTTGTCTTCACTGCTGGGTGACTTTCCACTGTCTGGAGGGATCACGGATACTTTCATTTTTATTCATTCACCTATTGAAGGGCATCCTGCTTGATCCCAGTGGGGGATCATGAAGGAAGTGTCCACAGACATTTGCATACAGAACTTCATGGCAGACATTAGGTTTCAGCTACTGAGTAAACAGCACCTCTGTGCACAGTCAGCGAGAAGCTGGCTCGAGCTCGGCAGCACTCACACCTGCTGTGGAAGAGCTGTGCCCTTTGCCTTCCCAGGAGCAGTGACAGAGTTCCTGTGGCCTTGCCTCTTCACGGGCGATGTCTACTCTCCAGGACGCCTCCTCCTTTAACCGTGACTGTGTGCAGTGGTGCTCCATTGCTATTTCAATCTGTGGTTTCCTAATGTCAAGTGTTAAGGTCTGTAAACAAGTCAGGATGGCGCCTGGCATTTTGCCAGAGGGAGTGGTTTGTGAGGTAACGCCAGCGAGCCATTAAGTGTGGAGATTCCTTATTGGTTGACTGCTGTATCTAGTTTATGCTAATTAGATAAGCTGTGTGGAATGTATATATACCCCTCCTGTCCTACAATAAACAGCTCCCACTCCTGCTGTATCAATGTACACAAGTTGTTCGTCACTCCCCGGTTATTTTGCTGCAGCCAGACTTCGGCAGTCAAGGGGTCTTCTTTCCAGGGACTCCTTGCCACCTGGACACCTTCCTTCTGAGGGGTCTCTGTTCAGATCTTTCGCCCCATGTACATTGAGCTGAGTTTTCATCGTCAAATTCTAAGTTGCGATATACAGTTCCGATGCAAGTTCTTGGTCAGAGTGAAAACACTTTGTCTCCTCCTGTGTTTCTGTTTTGATTCTTTTAGTGGTGGATTTCACAGAGAAGTTTTCATTTCAAAAATTTCAGCATATCTCTTGAATTAAGTTTTGTGGAAAATGCCATTTCTTTCTACAAATGACGAGAAGGAGGATGAGGGTTACCTGAGAATGTCTGACTTTTCAGAACCACTTGTTGAAAAGAATGTCTTAACTGCAACTGTTTGCTTTGTCCTCTGGCCATCGCCTGGGGTGGACGTAGAACAGGACACCATTGTGGATACATTGGATCACTCTCTGCAGTGTGGCAACTTTCTCTATTTGAAGCATTTATTCTTTGATTTCTTTTCCCCATCATTTTCTGTTTTCTATATTAATTAAGCCACATAAATTTATTTCCTCTCGACATAATGAAATATTTATTCTTTTATTAATGCTTTTTGGGATTCCTGTAGCATGTGCGACCTTCTTTTTAAATTCACCTAAGCACCAAGGCACGTGTCCTGCCTTCTCTAAGTTCCTTCCTTCCTGCCCTTAGGAAGCTGCTCTCCTCTCACCTTTCTGGGTGCTACAATCAGCAGCAACACAGTGACCTCTGTATCCCATAAAAGTCAGAGTAGCCAAGCTTCTTCCTCCTGCAGAGTTGCTTTCTGACCTGTGGAATCCACTTCCGCCTGAAGAGCTGCAGATGCTTGCCGGGAAGCCCTCTTGGTGATGGATGTCTCAGTTTTTATCTGAGAATTTTCTTTCACATTTGAAAGTTAATGTTCCTGGACTTTGCAGTCTAAGCTGGTCTTACCGTCGTTGTCGTTAATCTTGTAACTATTTCCCGCCCCCCTCTGGCTTGCGAGGTTCTGACACACGCAGGTTCCCATCCTGGCTCTGCAGGGGTTGCTTTGCCTCCTGTTTTTCCTCAAGTTGCATTTTTGCAGTGGAGTGCTCACGGCCAGGCGTGAAGGTTGTCCTGCCAGGTGTCTGCTGGGGGTCGGACGTGCACTTTGGGAGCCCCGGCTGCTCGGCTCTGCTCTCCCCTTCCTTTCTGGTAGTACACTTGTGCATGCTACATCTGTTGACAATGTTTCAGTTTTCTTTTTTTCCTTCAAGTTTTTCCTCTTTGAATTTCAGCGTAGGAGACCCTCTGGGCGCTTCTTCCGGCCTCAGGTTCTCCCTGGCCTGGTGCAGCCCACTGCTGAGCCCTAGGGCGGGGGGTGTCTTCCTCTCCTGGTGGCTCTAGCCCCAGCACCTCCTTTGGATCTTCCTTGAGCCTGTGTCTCTGCCTGAGTGGCCCCTTTCTGGTGTGCCCTGCACTCTCTCCTGGCACACTAGCCAGGCCAGTGACAGTCACCTTAGGTTTTCTGTCTGATAATCCCAGACTCTGAGTCAAAACTGAATCTGGTTCTGACACTTGCTTTGTCCCTTCAAACACTCGTTTTCTTGCCTTTTACAGTGACTTGGAACTTTTTTGTTGAGAGCCAGAAATGATGTGTCCTGTGTAGAAACTGAGCCAACAGTCCTTTCCTGGGGTAGTTGTGCCCATCTGGCCAGGAGCCAGGGTGAGCCTAGCGTTCGCTGCCTGTCCTCAGTGTCCTTGTTGTGCTCTGGGCCTGACGGACCACCCAGGAGAGCTCTGCCCTCCAGCGGCTCTTTGGGGTGGCATCCATGTTCTTGGGCAGGAGTCGGTGGGAGGCGAGGGTGGCACAGTGCGGTGATGGTCCCTGTGCCTCCTCCCTGGGAGGTGACACAGGCCAGAAAGGCCACGGTCCTTCATCTGCAATGAACTCCTCCTGGAAGCCCAGCTGCGTTGCACAGCGACCTCTGCCTCACCTTGCAGGGACACCAGGTGTCTAACCTAGAGGCAGAGCCACCACAGAGTGGCCCCAGGCACTAGGGCGTCCTCCCAGGAGGGTACTCCCAGCCTCAGCTGCACCTCAGCATCCATGTGCACTCCTGCTGCCCCCCTGCCCACCAGGTGGGCAGATCCGGGCGGCAACTCCGCATTTGCCCCTCACATTTCCACAGGCACTTTCCCTGTGACTGAAGTTCTCTGATTTTTATTAAAAAAAAAAAAAAAAAAAGTTTTGTTTTGCTTCTTCTTTTCCTCCCGTGTTTTCCTGTTACAGGACAGTGATGACCCCCGATTTTAAACATGAGAGCCGAAACTGAAAACCTGTTAATCTTCACATAAAGAGGAAATATGCATTGTGAAAACTGAAGATGAAATATCAAACAAAAAAGACAATAAAACCAAGAGATCAAGGTCTTAGAAACAGCTGGAAAGAAGAAACCTGTGATGGTCGGCAGGTGCCATTTGGACAAGAGGATGAATCCTTCCTCACCAAGGAGGCACAGAGGAAGGGGGCACAAGGACCACGGGGGCTCAGGGGGTGGAGTGGATATTCCCAAGAAGGTAGGAAATCACATAGTTTGAATCAAAGTGAATTTGGCGATTTGGGCAGAGTGGAAATTATTTGTAATAGACGAATATAGCGAAAAGCCAATTAGTATTACTAGTCTGTTTTTTTCAATTATCAGAGAGAGACCCCTGCCCTGGGGGGACTGGCTCCATGCTGAGGTTGGGGTCTCGCCCTGGTTTTCTCAGCAGGAACAGACAGCAGGGGTTGCAGAGAAGTCAGCCTCTGTGTGTCTAGGACCTGGGGTCTCTTCTTAGCAGATGCAAATCCTGGGGATCAGGGACAGCTTACAACTGCATTTAGCCTTAATTGCCCAGTTAAAGGGCCTGCTTCCAAATACAGTGACATGGGGGTGGGAGGGGTTCCAACATAAGAATCTGGAGGACAAAACTCAGTCCCTACGTGAGAACCCTGGAAGGCATGTCCCCGACAGGTGGAGGGAGGAGGCCCAGGCCGGGGCCCAGTGGTAAGGGGAGTGATACCCTGAAGCAACCAGGACAGGGGTGGGCACTTGTTCCCAGGCAGCAAAAGCCACAGGACCCAACCTTCAGACGCCTTCATGGCAGGAGGTGTTGGTGCAGGGAGTGGGGAGCCTGCTTCCCTGGCTTGACAATTGGACCACTGACAGCGCTGGTTTCAGAAATAAAGAACGTTACTGGTGGTGCAGCTGCTGGTGTAGAAGATCCACCTTTTCTGAAAATGAATTTGGAAAAGTTCCCAGATTATACATCCGGTTCTGTAATTTACAACTTCAAAGATCAGAACGGTGGGTAAACTTTGGTCCCGTCCTGCCTGCTCCAAAGCACCAGTGGACATTCCAGCTCAGCTCTCTGCTGCCTGGTGATCCCTGCTCTTCATCACACCCCCACCCTGACGTGACTTCTCACACTCAGCCTGGGCTTGGCCAGTGACAGAACCTACCAGGTGAGCCAGCCAGGTGAGCCCATCAGTGAAATACCTCTGTCCTGAAAGTCCTGGCTGTTGCCGAGAGACCTGCAGTGTTCTACCTGCTCTACCTATTTGTGACCACTGGAAGTTACCACCCACGTGCATCAAAGCATTATTTCTGTGGATGCAACCTTCTGGGCAGGTATGGTGAGAATTTTTCTGAACCAATCCTAACACACAGGGAAGCCCCCAGCCAGGGTGGACCTGAGCCCGGAGCCCTTGGGCAAATCCAAATTGTGGAATTGTGGGTCACTAGGAAAATGGTTTCTTTGTGGAACCTAAGAAAAAGAATCTTTTGTGAAGATTATTAGGGTAATTGCAAAGCAAAGATTCCACCTACTTAACAGTGCAAACTATTTTTGTCATTTGGTGATCACATTCCCATACAGACAATTCATATGCTAATTAAACTTTTACCTATTCCTTACACAGGCCCTTAATAGATTTGGCATTTAACCTCATTTTAGGTTAATATTTGAACTTAAAAATGCTAAAATGATACTAGTTTTAAAAATATTTAGACTCTTTCCTAATGACAATTGAAAACATACCACTATACAACCTGTGCTGTTTGCACGTAGATGCTCCGTCTTGAGAGAATCACAAACCCCTTTGCACCTCCTCCTCTGTGGCTTCTGCACTGTCTATGTAACTAGATAACTGTAGGGCGGTGGCAGCCACGTTCAGTTGACTCAGCACCTTCTCGCCAGCACCCTGAAGTGAGGCCGGGCATTTATAGGTTTTCCTACATGACTTTTCAAGCCCTTGGCATCCCAGATTTAAGGGCAGGGCACAGGGTTGCTGCTGTCCAGAGGGTGACCCCAGGAGCCTGTGGTCCTTTAGTCAGCCCCAGGTAACTTGGGATGGACGTTGGATGCAGTGTTGGGACCCAGTGTGCAGAGAGGAAGTCACTCTCTGCAGGAGGCGGGTGGGAGTGCTGGGGTGGGGTGTCTGGGGTGATGGATCCATCCTGTTGCAAACCTCAGCACCATCATGAGGAGGACAGAAGAGGACTCCCTCATTGTCATGGTAAAGGACAGTTTTGACCCCCGTCTGTCACTAACTAGTATCTCTGTAAAACAGAATAAAAATCAATCCCTAGGAAAATAAAATTAAAAAGACATGCAAATAGAGCCCAATTTTCCCCTATTATTAGGTTTTGAACTTAAGCTCATTCTGTTAAGAATCTCTCAGGGCTCCAAACCCATGTCCAGAGTCTGCGCCTTTCCAGGAGCCTGTGTGACACCAGGGCACCCTTTCCACTGGTTCCGGCTCTGCGTCTTTCCAGGGCTGCCAGGGTCTTGAGATCATGAGTGAACAAGTGCATTCTAACTTTTCAGACTTGCTAAAGTGTTGCACACACAGCTGTTACCAGGAAAGCGTCTTCAAGACCTTGATGAGCACTAAGGCGAAGGGCAGACAGTGCACCTCCTTCCTGGGTGCACCTCCTTCCTGGGGGCACCTCCTTCCTGGGGGCACCTCAAGGCAGAGCCTGTGTTTGTGAAGGGGAAGCAGGTCAAGGAGAGTGCTCATCCTGGGGGCTGCAGTGCAGGACAGAGACAGGGGGCCACACCGGCCACTGTATACCCTTAGAGTACTTTAGTCTGCTCTTGACACCTGGGAGGGAGCCCTGGGCATAAAGGCTTTAGTTGGCATTTCCTGGCAGCTGGGATTCCTGGGAGCCAGAAATATTGCCCGTAGCTAACCTGGCCTCACAGGCCCAGCTCTGACTTGGCTCCAAGGCCGCTTGGTGCATTTTTACTTGAGCAGCACAGCTCTCGCCTGCTGGCATGCAGACACAGGGCATCGCCCCAGCCAGTGGGACTCCTCCCCAGGGATGATCTGCCTGACTCTCAAAACCAGCATGAGAAAGAGCCTGGCCTCAGCCCACGCTTCCAGTCCCCTCCCTCTCCTCACCCCCAGTGCTTTCGATCATGATGGGGACAGAGACAGACCAGGGATGCTCTGGCCAGGCAGCCTGCAGCTCCGCCCGGCAAGGACACTCACCAGTGACAAAGGACAGGAAATGACCAACAGTGACCACACGTGGCATGGTCATCGGGGAGGTATTGAGGGTCTGGAAGCACCAGAAGGAAGTCCACCAGCTCGGGCCCAGGCAGTGCTGGAATACAGTTGGCGTTTAGTGAATGTGTCTGAATTCAAGCATGAGCGTGTATGTGTGAACACGTGTTCACACGCTTGATGTGTGAATCTTGGGATTCTCGGGAGCACTGCACACACTTCTGTGCTTATGCCTGGTTTCCAGCCCTCAGAGCTTGGGAGCTAGGACTGCCCCGTCTGCTTCCTGATGCCAACAGTGCCACCGTCGAGTGAGCAGAAGTCACACAAGTAACTGGAGGGAAAGCGTGCATGAGATGCACACACACACGCATGCACATGTGCTAGGAACCCTGGGCACGCCTCCTAAACAAAGACCACAGGAAGAGTCTGATCGGGCGCCCTCTGCTTCAGGGCCATGTCCACTGCCTGCTTCTCTTCTGGGAGGTCTGTAAGGGCTGCGTTGCGCTCAGCCTGGCTGCCCATGTCTGCAGGCCATGCTGGGCCTTCCAGAGACGGTGGGAAGGACACAGGACTACAGACTCTTCCTCTGCATCTGGCCATGTACCTTCACCCCCCTCCTCCTCTTCTTTTCCAAACACTTGTTACTGTGGCAAGGTGTGCAATGTAGCTTCCCCACATGAAGTGTGTCTTCTGTGACATGGAGCCCATTTACACTGTTCTACACCATCCTACTATTCATTTCCAGAACCTTCCACCTTCCCAAATTGAAACCTGTCCCCACTCCACACTGGCCCCCACCCCCTCCCCAGCCCCTGGCAGCACCTTTCACTTTCCATCTCTGTGAATTTGATTTTTCTAGGTGCCGTATATGAGTGAAATAGTGCACAGTGCACCTTGTGCAGCAGGCTCATGTCGCTCAGCACCACCTTCCAGCAGGTCACTCAGGTGCAGGTCACCTGCAGCAGGTGGCCAGGATCATGCCTTTCAGGGATGAGCATTTTCCACGCAGGGTGCTTTGTTTCACTAATGCAGTCCTCAGCTGCTGGACATTGAGGTCATGTCCGCCCTTTGGCTCTGGCGAATGATTCTGCTGTGAACATGGGGGACAATGTCTGCCTTAAGCTTAGTTCTCTGGGCACAGCCCAGAGAGGAATAGCAGGTCTGCAGTGGCCCTGCCTGGCCGTCCCAGGACTCGGCTGCTTTCCTCAGCAGCTTCACCCACCTTCCCACCAGCGAGTGCAGGGTCCCGTTGTTTTGCACCCTGTTCTCTCGGTGTTCTCTCCTTTTTCATAGTAGTCAGTGTAAAATGCTGTCTCATTGTGGTTTTATTTTCATTTCCCTTATTGTTACTGATGTGGAGCATCGTTTTCATGTTTGTTGACCATTTGTGTGCCTTTCGTGTCCTTGGCAATTTTTAAGTTGGATTTGTTCTCAGTTGGGGAGCGGCCTGAGTTCATAGGGTCTGGATATGAACCCCTGGCCGGGCTTGGGACCTGCTGGCAGCTTACTCACTTCCAAAGCTGTGGTGGGGAAAACTCTCTCCTGGTAGGGAAACTCTGTGCATAGAGTTTTTAATTTTGACCAAGCTCCATGTATCTGCTTTTTCTTCTGTTGTTTTGTGTTTTGGGTGTCACACCCAAGAAATCATTGTCAAGCCGGCATTGTCACGCAGGCCCCGTGCGGAGCTTCTCCTGAACGTTGTATGGCTTCAGATCTTGCAGTAGTGACTGATCTGGGCTCCTGTTGAGGCTGCATTTACCCTCCCAGCTTCTCATCGGAGGTACTTTGCTTTATGCAATCTGTCTCAGCTCTAGATAAGCAGCCACAGAACAGGGCTGGCCAGATCTCAGGCTGTCCGACCACACAGGCTTTATGAGAACTACAAATAATGCCTCCCAGAAAAACCCTACGACTTGCTCGGTTTATGTACAGAGCAAGGAAAGCACTGAGGGCAACGGTGAGCTTTTTCTTTTTCTTTTTCCAAGCTCAGTTGAAACGCAAAACTGATTACTCTTCTGAACCTCTCGAAAAAGCTGATGAAGTCAGAAAACAGTGTCACTGTGGAAAAATTCCCAGCCACAGTGTGCAGGAGCTCACTGCTGCCTTCTGGTTTTACGCTGTTGGACCCACACTGGGTATTTTAAAGAGCTTTTGGTGTATCAGAAAGAGGACTGGTGGGTACAGTGGGGCTATTTCTTAACAACCAGGGACAGTGCCATACGTCTGCCCTGCTGGAGCCGTTTGTCTTAAATGTCCTTGTTCCCTCCCCATGCACAGGAGGCTTGCGCTCACTGTTCTTTGGGAAGGAAAACTACATTACAGCGTGTGTGTGTGTGTGTGTGTGTGTGTGTGTGTGTTTAATGCTTAATGTGGGAAAAACTGCATTACAGACCAGGCCTTTGGCAGTGTGCGGGCTGTTTGGTTTTGAGTTGTGAGCTTTCCTGCACAATCCAGAGTGATGCTGAGATCTCGTTGAACGTATCTGTTTGATGATATTAGAATTTCGCTTCTCGTGACAGAAGGTGCTGTATTTGTGTAGTCCTATTAGGCTGGCACTGAATCACCGATAGTTCAGTGCACTGCAGTCTCTACTGTACGCTGTTCCCTAAAGCAGTGCTGGATCAGGTAAGCTTTGTTTAGAGGAAAAAGCAGAAACTGTAAAAATGAGCTTCCTTGTGGAACAGAAAGATCCGTCTCCCAGACAGAGGATGTTTCTTGTCAGACAAGGCACGTCTGAAATTAGGGGAGTGAATTAGGAAGGTGTTCTGAATGTCTTTGTTTAAAGGTATGTAGGTACCTCACAAAATACGCGCTGAGACAGGAGAGGTGGCCCTAAGAAGTCCTAGGGTCTTTGTCTTATCCGGGTTGGCCTCTCTCTTTTGTCTGTAGCTGACCAAGTGGTGCCTCGAGTCCTCAAGGTGGGGTGCTCCTTCCAGGCAGCCTGCTCCCAGCCCCCCTTCCCCCACAGGGACGGAGCACAGTCTGTCTTCCAGAACCCAGATGGCGCCTGTGCCCAGTACAGTCTGAGCAGCCCTGTCCTGAGCCACCAGCGGAATCAGAGCCATGCGTCTACCAAATTGGTAATGTCTATCATCTCCTCTGGGCCATCAAACGCTCGTGCATCTGTGTCTTGTCCTTGCTCAAAAATATTGACAGCCTCGTGCACTGTGGAGGCGGAGGAGGGGAGCCCAGCCAGCACTGTCGCGGGCACCAAGCAGGACACTTGACCTTACTGTCATTTCAGATCCTGGCAAGCAGGCAGGATGCTTCTCCACCCCGGTGCCAGGAGTGTGAGCGTAGACGAAGGAAGACCCAGCCCCTGGCTGAGCCCCGGTGGCTGGCAGGCAGGGAGCAGTTGTTTTCCGAAGCTTCCCTGATTAGCATGCATCAGACAAGCCCAGGGACCTGAGTGACACCTGGCTCTCCACTGCCGCTGTCAACTTCCTGCCCTTCGATAAATGATCCAAAGCTGCTGCTGCTGCTCTGCGTGGGGATGGAAATGTGTCTCGGCACTAAAACCACTGCTTGCATGACATCATTCCATATCAGATTACACTGTAATGTCAGGAATGTAATCATTAGCATTTAAACATGCATAAAATTTAATTAACCTACTTACCAGTTTGCTTAGAACTTTTGAAGGGCTACCTAGAGTCCTCTCTAAGCGTTTTATTACAGAGTTTTGGAAAGCTCACAAAAGAGAGAAGTTCACTGGGATTTTTCTCCCTAAAGCTGATGGGCCGTGACAGATGAGCAGATGACCCGAGTTAATTATTATTGAATTCGTTATTACTGCTTTGTTGTCACCCAGCTCAGCCAGGGTAAAATGATGACAGTAGGTATCTCATTAAAACAGCTGTTTCAATTATGTAGCGGCAAATATTTAAAAAGCGAGCCTTCCAAGTTTAAAGCCGTTAACAAAGTTTGTTTGTGCTGCTTGTGCCAAGATGATCTGTCCGGAAAGGAGGGGAGGGGGCTGGGAAACCCTGAGCCGCCGCCTTCCCTGGAATTCTAGGGAGCCAAGCTGCCTTCCTGGTCTGGCCTCTGGGGAGGGAGGGGAGGCAGCGGAGGCAGGGAGAAGGGAAGAAGGACCCCATCTCCCTCCTGCTCCTCTCAGCCGGGGCACCTCTGCCCACACTGACACACTAGCCAAAGCTGTCTGCAGAGATTTCCCTCCTACTGAGAACGGGTCTCACCAGGCTGTGCCAGGACTTTGAATGGGCTCTCCCTTTGGATTTCAGATATAAAGGGGAGTTTCCCTGGTGTCCCTGTTCAGGGGGATTCTCCTTCACTTGGGGTTCTGGTGACGTCCTGGATGCTGGCTGCCTTCACACCCACCAGCAGAGCGTCCACATAGAGATTAGGGCCTAATCACCGATCAGCTAACCTAATTTTTTTTTTCCTGCTGTGAATCTGTTGTTAACTTAGAACTGATGAAATTCAGTATAGCTTTCAAAAGTGGAGCTTGTTTCCTCATTAGATTTCGGGGCTCTGCTCTGCCACGAGCGGCATTTCCTTCCAGTTTTGTGCCCGGTGTCCTGCAGAGACATAAGCCCTGCAGTCTCCTTGCCTCACCTGGTTGTAACCACCCTCGGGGGACATGTCTCCTCTCACTGGCCGCACAGCTCTGTGGCTGGAGACCATGTTCCAGATACAGCTGGAGCGAGTTCCTGGATCTCCAGTTCCTGCACAGCCAGGCACTTCTGGGCTGGGGAAATTGGGGTCCACAAAGCATCTGGATGTGGGCTTCACCTCAAATGAAGTCCCTAAACAGAGGCTCATCATGTCAGGAGAGAGGAAGCCGAGGTGTGCAGACAGCTTGCTGGGCCCCGCCACAACACACAGTGCTCCTGAGAGACCCTGAGTGCCGCAGACCCGGGGAGCAGAGCCTCGCTTCCCACGCAGATGAGGGATCTGGGTCAGCAACATCCCCGGCTGAGGAGGAAGAGAGAGCTATTAAGGAAAAAACCTTCAGGGTAATTATAATGCAATTTGCATTTGAATTTGTCTGAGAAAAGACTGCCCAACCTATGTCCCTCCGTAAGAATCAGACATGGTGTCTGCCGCGCATTTGCTTGGGAGCACACCTACTCCTTGGGCACAGTGCCTAAGAATATTGCCTACGGGCATTATATTATTATATGATTATGTATATAAAACATAGAATTGCATATTATATAATATTACATTATTATATTATTATGATTAAAGATAAAAAATAAAGAGATTGACGAGCATCTCAGGACAACGTGTTTATCAATCAATATGCCTAATTTAAAAATAGACTCTTGGGCACCACCATGAAGACCCATCCCCTATAGCGCAAAAGCGTTTTCTGTGTTTGTGCAAGAAGGATGTATTATTATGGAATCTTCTTACTAAAAGAATAAAGCCACTTGTATAGTTCCTAAGTCAAAGTTCAGCCTTCCGAGTCTCAAGTCTCTGGGACATAGGCATGGCTCACTCCCCACCCAACAGAGAACTTTCAATTAAAAGGGAACATGTAGAAATTCCCAGACTTGCCGTGTGTCATGCAGGGGAAATACGGGAGTTTACTCCACATTATCTGAAACTGTAGAGACGGCCGCACCACCCTCCCACTCCTGTGGTGGCTACAGGTTTCTGTGGGCCCGATTGTCTTGTATGATGAAGGGAAGATCAAGTTGAAGGGGAGGTCTGAAGGGAAGAGTTCAATAAAGGACCCACAAACATGGACAAGTGCAGTGAAACTGAATGATTTGGGGAAACAAAAGTCAGTCCATAAGGCTAGGGAGGGAGCTCAGGGTGCATGTTTAGGACCCACACCAACCAGAAGAGAAGGGAGCTTTCTGAGTACCTTTACTTGTAAGCCTCATGACACAGGCCCTGCGGGGACAACCGTGTGAGGCCTCTCGGGGACGCCCTCCATTCCTCCGCTGTGTGCAGGCTGAGATGGGAGTCACAGGCCCGTCTTCCTGAGACCTTATTTTCCTGGTCCGTTTTGGTCTTGATAAGATCCCCTTCGTTCACCCATTTAAGGATTAAATGCACAGGAAGTGGGAGAAGCAGCAGGGATCTCATCTAACTGTGGTTTCAACAGGACTCACGTGACAAACACGTGCAGTGTCAGAAATCTGTGCTACCAACATTCTAAAGCTTTCCGTCTCTTTGACCGTGAGGGCCCTGCACTGTCCATGTCAGGAGAATGTCCCTGGGCACGTCAGGATCATCACCCACTGCCGTTCCTCTGGCAGCACTCCCAAGTATTTACTCAAGCTGCTGTCCCTGGAGGAGACCTGAGCCGGCCTCCCCGTGTCCGCATTTCACACGGGCCCAGCTGGAGAGGTACCCGGGGAAGCAGCAGGGAGGGGGGGCAGGGGAGGCGAGGACCACAGGCCCCAGCTTCACCTCTGCTGCCCGGCAGGGCCTGAGGTTCCTGGCAGAGAGGACCCGCAGACACCCTGGACTGTGCACGGAGAGGGCTCTTCAGAGACCTCGTGGTGGAAGGCACCTTGGACCAACGGCACCCACTGAACCTACCCTCGTGACCAGTTGGGGTGGTCACTGAGGTCTGTTTCCTTGTTCAGCATCAACAAGGGGCCAGAGTGGTTGGTGGCTATGGCCCGAGAGTCTGTTGCTTCACCTGTAGGAACAGCCCTAGTCCTGCTCACGGCTGCTCCCCGGGGCAGTCCTGGGGTGCTCTTAGTGGACAGCCCGCTCCCCACCTGGACTCACAGAACAACTGGCCCCAGCCCTCCTCAGGAGGAACTTGGGCGCCCGTGGAGGCTGTTCTTCTGAGGACCTGGCCCCAGCAGCTCTCCTCCTCTCTGATCTTTACTTCAACGTCTGCCTTGGACTGGACAAGGGGAGTGTGAGACCACATACGACCCAGAGGGCGCAACTGTAGACACGTGTGGTGGGGGCTGGTCTCAGGGGGAAGGGGCAGGAGGAGGGATGGAGAGAGACTGAGCACGCGGTGAGGGAGCGGAGCAGCCTGCGCACTCCTGCTGAAAGGCCATAACTCACGGGACTGTGTGCTGTTGGCGCACCCTTGACCTCTGAGGACCAAGAAATGCAGGAGATTGATTTTACTGAAAATCAGGAGCCTCCCAGGAAGGAAGGTGTACAAGACACCTGTGGGACTGTCAGTGTACAGACTCCTGGACAGATCCCCTTGGTCTGTAGCCATCTTTGAAGTCCATCTCATTCCTTGAATTGTCAAACAATGAAAATGACCTTGGTGAACTGGCAGAAAACACAGAACCAGTTTCTCCTTGGGTTTGCCTAGGCCATTAAGTTTGCCCCCCAGGGAAGCAAAGAGGAAATCACAGGGTATGAGCCCGTGGAGGGGACAGGGGTGTGTGCCGCTCTGTCCTCACTGTGGTCAGCACCCTGCATTCCTGCCTGGCCTCCGCTTGAGTACAGAGCTCTCGTAGCTGTGCCTCAGCCTCAGTGGCAAAGGAGATCGTACAAGAGCATCACAGGGATGATGACCTTCAAAGGCATCAAAGACCAGACATTCAGCAAAGAGAATTCGCACTGGAAAGCTTTGGGCAGAAACCAGGATGACTGCAGGGTCTCTTCAAAGCTCATGGTGCTGATTGGACAAGAGGCAATACCGAAACTGACTGTCCACAAAGATTTACCCCAGGGGTTTGCCATCAATAAAGGGGCATGGACCAGAGGCTATACAGGGTGCCAAAGTCTTGTGGGAAGGGGGAGCCTGGGCCTGGGGAACTCGGGGGCATGGGGCGGGAGCAGACATCCTCAGCTCCTGCACTGCAGGGACTGACCTCCCTGTCGCATATCCACCTTGGTCCACCGGAGGACCATTTTCTCAGCTGACCATGACTGATGGTAGAAAATCTTTACAAATTTTGAGTTGATCAATGTTTTTAGGTTCCAAGGCAGAAAGACTTATTGAAATAAACCCTTAGCATGTCCCAAGGCCAGCTCAGGGACAGGTCCCCAACACCAGGAGCCACTCCCCACTGGAGACAGAGTGGGGTAGGGCCTCTGTAGTTCCATAGAGTCTTGACACTGGCATCGGTGAAGACAGCCAGACCCTCACTTGGGGGCCCTTCCTCTGGTGGCACCAGGTTCTTCATGGCGGTGAACTGGAACCCACCAGTGGGTTCAGAAAACCAGCGTAGCATGGTAGCTGAGGGGGCCCTCAGGTCCTCACCTCAGTGAGCTGCGGTAGCAGAGGCACTCGGCTCCCTAGCCCTGCTCGCCCACGTGGGTTTTGTCAAAGTCATGGAGCGCCTTGGGAAGTTCTTTAAATTCAAGGACCGAGTTCCCCCATCATGGACATCATGTCCCCGCTCAGCATGTACTCACATACTTCATTTTTGTGTATACAGCAAACTTAAGACTCGTCATTTTTTTCCTCTAGCAGAAATGCAGATTCTGAGGGCAGAAGGGCCAGGGCCAGGGTAACTTTGGCAGACAGGAGGACGGTCCCACAGCAGCCTGTCCTGTGGAGGAACGGTCTTCTGGAAGCTTGTGAGCAGGCTACACCCTGGGGCCCCAGTCCTTACCGCCACACACCCTCTCGGACCTGCAAGGATATCACTGAAACTTAGTTCATGGATTTCAATCACAAAGAAGCGAACTGAGACACAGGGCAAGATCCCCAGTCAGACTAGGACGTCGTGATAATGACTGTGTGTACCTTGAGATATCTGGACTGTGGCGGTTTATACAGGTATATATTCAAGCTAGAATAAAGGCAAGGTTTGAAGATTTTTAAATGCAGTATTTCACATTTCTGCTCAATTAGCATGTGTTTCTTGAACTTTCAGTCTTTTTCTGTGCCCTGGTCACGTATAGCCTTTTTGAAGGAAACGTAGAGGTCACTTTTGCTATAGCCCTTGAGTTACACAGGTGCCCTCCCTTTACCACCTGCAGGTTCTCACCCATGATCTTCAAAGGTCCCGTGGAGTAAATCCTGCCTGCAAAGAGTCAGCAAGTGGCTGGAACTCCGGGGACCCACATCCCAAAACTTCCCGCAAGTGTCCGTTTACCTGCGAGAATGACCTTCCCTACTGCAGACTCCCTCTGCTGACAAGACTCGTACAGGAGCACTCATCCAGACCCATCCCAGAAGAACTTGGGTCCAGCATTTTGATAAGGATGGTTTAGCATTTCCCCATTCAAGAGAAAAATCTACAGTGAAAATCTAGGCAGGACTTAAAATATGTGATGTGTCAGTGATTCTGGGCCTGGTACCTGGTGAACAAGAAAGGGCACATCCTCCTTTGGTCAGCAGAACTCCAACCCATGATGCTCTTGTCATGGTTTCATTCAAGTAAGTGGCAGTTGGTGGGGGAACTCTGTCTGCAGCATCCAGTTGGGGTCTGCTGTTTTTCTATAAAGAAGCATTGCTCAACAAGCGGTCTCCTTAGAGACCATTGCTTTTTGTCTATTCGTTTTGCCAGAAGTAGGAAAAAATAAGTGGTATTAGGAAAAAAAAATATCCAGATCACTGGTAGCAAAAGCACTGCCCACTGTAGAAGGGTCCACCTTCTGGTGGGGGTCCAGATGTAGGCCTAGGGTCCTGCAGGCTTGCCGGCCCTGGTCCCGTCTTCCTCCTGGAGGGCCTCCTTCCTCCAGAGGCCCAGCAGCAGGAGGCCTGCAGGCCCTGCCCTCCACCGGTGGAGGCTGGACCATCATGTTAATGTAGTCCAGTTTCCACAGGGAACTGCGGCTCTCAGCTCAGAAGTTGTATATAGCACTTGCACCATAGGAAAGAAACGGAGCAGCACGTCTGACCTTTTGTGAACCACAGAACTCCTCCGTGCTGTCCCTGGGGATGGGAACGCGCAGCTACTCCAGCTGGCCTGCCGTCGGCGCCCTGCCTCTTCCCCTGCTCTCCCCACCACTCTCTGTTTACTGCGCCACTCCTCACTTGGGACCCTTAGAAAATGGCACACACTGATTTCATATTTCCTAAAAGAAAAAGAATGATTAGGAAATTTAGGGAGTGTCTAACAAATAGTATGAAGAGAGACTATTGAGATCTGCCAAATCCAAATATCATTGGAGTTTACGTATGCAAAGAGCTGCGATCTGAGAAGCCCCCAGTGTAACCGTGTCCTGCAGAATCGTGAATTCAGTCGGCAGACTGTGTGCCAACTCAGGGGGCACTCTGCAGGGCTGGGAAGACCCCAGGCCAAGGTCCTCGTTGGTCCTCGCCCACACTTCCCACCCAGCAGCAGGTGGTCCTGAAGGCAGAGAATTTGGCTGCTCTTACCTCTCGGACTTGCCTTGCCAGGCTTGGGGTCTGGGTCCCATCTCTAACCCTAGCTGCCCTCCTGGCTTTCACCTTTACCTGGTGGCCACACAGGAAATGCCAGGCTCTCTTGCTACAGAGCCTGATGACAAGGTCACCTCACACTGCCCACGTGAACGCTGCTGCCTGGCCTTGGAGCTGTGCCATTTTTCCGATAGCTCTCCTGCCCTCGACACACATGCACAGAACCTGTCTTATGTGCACCACGGACCTTGGTTTCAAATTGCAGATTTTATCATGTGCACATTAGGTCCAGTCTCTGTGCTCATGCTGAACTCACCAGTGAGAAGACACTGTGCTTTGAAGGGTCGGGAGAGGGGCCACTCAAGTTAATGACAACAAGACAACGAGTGCTGAGACTTGTTATGGAAAAAAATGGCTGCTTTAGTGACGGTGGGGGAACAGAGTTAGATCAGAAGGAGCCAGTGAGTCTTGCATGCACTCATTAGGAACGTAGAAGGCCCAGGTCCTGGGATGGGTCCTGTACAGGATCCAGAGAGGACAAAGGACAGAGAGCTGCTTTGGGGCACTCTTGTTTCAACCAAAAGGAAGCAGACATTTCTATTTCTAAAGATGCGCCCGAAGCAACATCACGTCACTCTGGGACCACCCCAAGGCCAGAGTGCAGGTTGGTGGTGCTCTGCAGCCTCCGAGGCCCCCACGCGCGCCCGAGGGGCCTGGCTGTGGTGGCAGGCCTGGGCTGCGCCTCCCCACCCGGGTAGAGTGATGAGCTAGGCTGCCTCTTAAACACTCCTGGTCTGGCCTCCTCTGGCCAATGGCGAGCACGCACACCATGGCGGCTGATTAGAGAGGCAGCCTGTGAAACTAACTGGCCCATCCAGGGCTCCAACCACGGCTGGCTTTATCACCACCCTCCAGCGAGCTCACAGCCTCTCCAGCCGACTGCCTCCTTCCAGGCAACACTCAGGCTGGGAGCTGGTCCCTTTGTGTCTGGCTCCCATTTCTGGGCCAGGACCTGCTCCACAGTGCTCTCCACTGATGCTCCAGAACGGGCCTTTAGGACACAGAGACTTGGCTGGGCCTCCTCGGTGATTCTAGACTCGAGGTCCACAGAGCTGCAGGTGAACATTAGGGTCCCCAGAGAAGGCACAGGGAAGGCCTCTGCAGCTGAGCTGCGTGAGGAAGTCACAGGCAAGCACGGGCCTGAGGAGTGGAGCGTGGTGCAGATTCGCCGTGCACTTTGAATTACCTTTGCACCCTCTGAGGGATCCGGCAGCAGAAGGGAGGAGGGAGGCGGTGGTGCCTCGGCCCCTGAAGAGCCCGAGACACGCTGCACTGCATTGCAGCTCTCCATTAATAATTAAGCTATCTGTCACTTACCAACAACATACATTCCAAATTAAATTTAAGCAAAAGGGAAAAAGAGATCATTTGGGACTGAATTAGTGGGCTTCAGAGAGAAATAAATAATAATCAAACATCTGTGTTCCAAATAGTACGTGCTTTATCAGACAAACAACCGCCACCGTCTCGTTGGAGGATTGCTGGGGAGAGCAGCTACCTGCACCCCAGAGCCTCCGTCGGCAGGGGGAGGTGAGAAGGAGTTCATCAGCAAGTTGGAGAGTGCTGAGACCGTCCCATGAGCTTCCTCCCCACCCAGCCCTGCTGGAGACTGAGTCTCCTTACCCTGAGTGCCCCGGTCAGTGACCGTCCAGGGGTCCCAGGGGAGGTCGTGGACCATCCTGAGAAAGCCAGAGATCACAAACATCATGCCCGGCTGTCACTGCTGAGTGCCTGGAAGGCTGTTGGTGAAGGTTACCGGGAGGAATCTTTTTCAGGAAAGGAGAGAGAGAAGACTAGAATTCATAAACAAATGGGTGAAGAGGGAGAGATTAATATGAGCTCAGCCCGCCAGGCTGCAGGGGAGGAAGTGACATTCGCAGGGCGCACACTGCGGAAGTGGACAGATGGAATGGCAGAGGCGGCCACCACGGTGGCCGGCTGACCTCCTGCAATATCTCTTAAGGGAGGAGTTTTCTTTTGTTTGTTTTTTTCCTGTCTTGTCCCAATGACATTTAACTCTCGGTGGCTCATGAATCTGGCTGCTGGTCGTCAGGATGAAAGCAGCCATTAGCTCTTCTGATTGTACCGCTGTCCTGGCCCCATCTCCCCACAAACACTGGGTGTTTTCTGATCTGCGCTGCGGGCCTCGTGGAGAGAAAGACACAGTGGATAATTGGGAGCTCCCTGCACACTCCAGGGTGGGACCTGGGGAGGTGGGAGGCTCCTTGCACACCCTTGCTCTCGATTACGCTGTCCTGGGCTGCCCTCCACCCGCTGGCTGGGAGTGCCCCGGGTGGCACGGCACTCAGATGGCTCTCGAGCAGGGGGCTGTCTGTCTGTCTTCTCCTTAGGTGACGGTGTTAAAATACCCTATTCCAGCTGCAACGCTTGTTTTACAAGAGCCCTGGTTTTGTCTGACACAATATGGAACAACATTTGTCATCCGTTATCAGGGGTGATATATCTGTTACCCGCAGAGAAACATCTGCTGTGCGTTAATCTCCAGTGTGCAGGCCAATATTCATAGGATCCAGCTGCACACGATCACGGCGCGAGACGGGCTGTCCAGTCTGACATGAAGGCTCGCTGGCAGGCAGACAGAAGCAGCTTTTATTATCTCCCGTTTACATATTTATTCACGTCCAATATTTCTGAGAATCCATACATCCCTCTCCTTCCCTGCCCTGTGTGCAGTGGTGACAAGCCATCGGCATCCAAATGAGAAATTTATGTTACATATTAAATATGGACATCTGAATGATTATCAAATCTATAGAAGCCAAGCCTGGCCAATCACCCCTAAATAATGGATGAGAAGGAGATGTGACTCAATTTGTTCCGTGTGAAACCCGGCGACCCCGCCTCGTGCTTCATCACCTCGGCCCTGTCATTATTTGCTTGTATTCATCTCACTGGCATCACTCAATAGAACCCGCACATGATAAAGAGAATGACCTTGGTCCAGAGTGAGAACAGAGGAGAAGAGTGCTCCTGCCTTCCCAGGTAGGGACCCACTGGCCCTTGCCTGGTGTGCTCATCAATACATCAGGGTGATGGCGGCTTCCGCAGTGCGTCAGGAACACCAGGCAGCCGTCGGACGGGCCTGCACGGGCCCCTGGCCATGGGGCTTCAGGGCGCTGGGCATTGCGTTGTCTGGCTGGTTAAAATCAGGTGCGAGTACTCCCCGTGTGTGCGCGGGTGCAGGGGACATCTATGTGGTGACACAAAGCAGAGTGACATCAACAACACCAGAAGCCTTTTGTCATCCTTGTCTTCTAGAACAGTGGCCAGCAGCGATGCAAAGCGTATTTGGTTAAAATTGTGCTTTTTGAAGGACGAATCATTCGATATCAATTCACGTGGGCTCGGACACTCCAGCTTCCTCCTCCCACACCCTGTCCTCCTGTCACGAGGTGCTTATTTCACTGTCTCAGCAAGTAGCAGGGCTGGCCTGGGGCCCTGAGCAGGGTCCCCACTTCCCAAGTGCCTGTAGGTGTGGGATGAGGGATACCCGAGGCCTCTGGGTGCAGAAGGGAAGAGTGAGCGGGTGCTTGTGGAGGGCGGGGCCTCCCGGAGCCCCAGGGCACAGCAGCCCTAGGGAAGCCAGCGTCCGCAGGGACAGGGGCACGTTCTTCATCAGGGAGCCAGGAGCCAACCTTGCCTAAGTGAGGCCAGGGCAGAGCAGAGATGCTGAGCAGGGGTTACTGAGCTATCTTAAACAGCATGTCCACACCTGCAGGTGGGTCCAGGAGGAGGAGCCGGAAAACAGCCTGGAAGAGGATCTGCACCCTCCCGGGTCAGTGGAGCAGAGCCGGCGTGTGCATTCCCAGGGCACTCGGCACCGTTCAGCACCCACGTGTCTACTGACAGTCTGCAGGGCAGCAGCCCGCACCACTGTCCCTGCCTACCACATCTGCAAAGCTGGTTCTCCTCTGTTCTAGGAAAGAGGCTTCCTGCTTCTTCAGGTTTCCAGAGGATGCCCCCTTTCCTCGGCTGGCAGACCCCTCTCTTCAGCTCCAGCAGTGGCTGGCCAACCTCTTCCTCATGGCCTCTCCAGACACCCTTTCCTGACCGCCTATCCCGGGGAGGACCCTCGCCATTACCATAGACCACACAGGTGATCCAAGCCGAGTCCCCGAGCGAGACCTGCCGAGTGCCAACCTTATGCCACCTGCAGCCTGAATCCCTCTGCATGTCACATGCCCTTATCACAGGCTCCTGGGACAGGACTTGGGCTGTCTGGAGACTCTCTCTGCCAACCACAAGAGCGTATAAGGAAAAACCGATTCCAAAACAACACAGAGGAAAGCGTGTGTTTTTCCTGGAAGAGAAAATTCCATAAGTCCAAGAAAGAAACGAGACTTCAGTCACGCAGAGCGATGGTGCAAGCTGAGCAGAGAGGACGTCAGAGGTGGGGATCAGGAATGGCTTGTGCTCACGGAAGTCACGGCGCGACGTCGGGTGAACTGAGCCCTCGCGTGCACCGGTCACACGCAGGTGAGACACACACTCTCGCTTGCTTTCACTGAATTCCTACAGACAGATACAGGTCACTCTGGCCTCAAGGGTGGCATGAAGTTCTGGCCTTGGAAGTGACACGGGGAAGCTCCTTCCCCAGAACTCCCAAGGATCTTCTTTGGATCTGAAGTTTACTTGAAGGTCACAAGTAAGTTCAGTCTTACCTGCCTGTCCCTTCAGCTGGTGTCTGTGGGTGGCGCCCTAGACACCACTCATTATCTCGTGATAAGCATTCAGGTGAGTCTAGTATCTCTGTAAGGCTTTAAGCAAATTCCACGACAGTATTCTACACTGTCTTACCACCCACTTCCCCCTGTTTGAGATACCCTCAGGGATGGGGGCTCCCACCATCTTTGCTTCCTTCCTACTGGGGGAGGACCCTGGGGAGTCTCCATCAGGAAAGCGCCAGGGCTTGGCGCCAGGGACGGCTGCCTCTGGCTTGGTTCTTTTCCACTCATGCTTTATGGCTGAGGCTTAAGTGGGTACAAAGAGCACAAGGACTCGTGCTTACTGAGCTACCAGCCCTGCACGTTTCTGAGAAGAAGGCATTCTCCTGAAACCTTGACGCCCTCACCCTGTGGTGACCACAGACACCTCCAGAAGTCGGAACAGGCAGAGAAGACGTTGGCCCGGGTCTGCCTGCACTGTTCCTGTTCCTCCTGACGGCAGAACAGCGGGTGGCTACGAGCTCTGGAACTTCAGGGCAGCCCACAGGATCCTCCTGGGATGCCCCCAGGGCAGCAGTGGGCGGGACAAGGCCTAGAGAGCTGGGAATTCACAGCGCTCCCTTAGCTGCCTTCCAGGACTGGTGCCCTGCCCACATCGGTGGGAAGATGTTGGAGATCATGGTGGCCACTTTGCTCAGGATCTCAAATCTCTCCACAAGCATCCAGGAAGGAATCTGGGGCAGCCTGCGGCCCCCACAAACAGAGGCTGTACCCAGGAGTGAGGACAGCGTGGACAGCGCTTGCAGCTGCCAGGTCTGAGCTACTGAGTGGGGCTGCGCACAGCTGGACACGGAAGTGCCACCTTGCGAGGGTTCCCTGGCGCTGTGTGGGCCACTGGCAGGTGAGCCATGGCAGGCTGCGATGTTGGTCTCTGGGCAGCAGCCACTGAGGCGAGCTAAGCAGGCGCCCATGTGCCCCGTGAGGCCGGCCAGGCCGCACCTGTGCTGGGAGACCGGCCCTTCCCCCTGGGAACCAGTTCCCTGTGTCAGGGGAATCGTGAATTCGGAAAATCTTGGCTTATGTCTCACAAAATATCAATTTATTACTTTACAAAAGAAATGACAGTGCCCTCACATGGAATCTAGGCTGTCCTGTAAGCAAATGCACATCAGAAACAGTGAGAAACCTCAGGAAGCAGCAACAGAAACCTCAGGAAGAGGTTTCCACTTGTCCCAGGTTAAAATCAAATTTGACGTTTCAAATCCTTCTCATGAAGAATTTAATGCTCCCCACATCGCTTGTGGAAAATTCCGTGTTTCCACGGCAAGGGGGTGGGAGGGTGGGCTCTAGAAGGCCCCTCACGACTGCCTCTGGACGCCTCCTGCTTACAGGACTCTCCGGCAGGCACAGTGCAGAAGCGCCACCGCGCCCCATCCCATGTAGGCCACGGGTTCCTGGGCAAGCTCTGCTGCGCTGTCCTCCAGGAGACTGGGACGTGGTCAGGGCTTTGTGTCCACCATATTTACCAAGTCGCCAAGTTCGGGCGCTGGGCTTCTCTTTCTTCTGTGATCTCACGGGGACTGAGCAGGCGCAGTGGCGAGGTTGGTCTCAGGAGACGCAGGCGGCCCTGTGCCTCAGCAGTGCGGCAAGTCAGATGCAGGGGACCTTCTCTGCTCATGTTATTATTTTGCAGGAAATAATGTGTTAAGAGAACTTGTAAGATATTTTCTACTGATATGAGTTCTTCTGATAACAGCTTTGCAGGAAGCCGCGTCCTGCTGAGCTCGCGGCTTGAGCACCACACTCGGGGCCCTTGGTGTCGGGCTGTGAAGGATCCAATTTTTTTAATGAACATTTAATTAATATTAATGTTATGCTAACAAAATACATTGATTAAATAACTCCTGTAATTCATTAACTATCTTGAAAATAGCTAATCTACATACTGTGAAAATCTCCTTAGAAGTTTTAAAAGTATATAATGACTGGAAATTCAGAAAACATTGCATTCAGAACGTCGGTGGCGCTAGTTTCCGTGAGCACCGTGTGTGTGCTTACAGACACATGCAGCTCTTAGCCATTCTGAAAGATTGGTTTCAGCGTCAGTCATCTTTCCTTCTGGGGGATACGACCGATGTCTAGTAAGCACACCTTTCTGTGGAGCACTGGGTTCCGGCTGAAGTCAGCTGACCTGCTGTTCCAGGTCTGGACAGCAGAGCAGCGCCAAGGAGGCGCTGGACAGGCAGGTGGCCTCCGCAGCTTGGCCTCTACCTTGGTGTCTCTTCCCGCCTCTGGAGAGGGGGCGATACAGCAACTCTAGTTGAGTACATGGGCAATTATTTTCAAACAGCAGGGAGCACTTGGATGCCTCTGCTCTGGAGGTCTCTGGACAGCCTCTCCAGGGGCAGCGGGCGGGTCCCGCAGCCACCCACACGCGCCAGCTCCTCCTGTTCACAGTTAACACTGAGAAGGTCCACAGCCTCCACCACCCGGTATCAGGGGCCTCACAGGAGCTTCAGGATTTGGCAAATTATTTGCCTTTGTTGCATTCATTTTTGTTTATAAAATACTAATTACCTCTTTTATTGTTTGAAGAGATTAAAAGTTAATAGGAGAAACTAAATAAACAGAATGCCATTCTGCACAAACTATATAAGCTGGTAATTAATTTCTGGCCTCCTCTGAGCTAATTAACTCATATAAAGAAATGAAGTTAATGAACCATAATTCTAGTCATACAAGTGTAGATACAAGCAGTTTGACTTAATGAATTAATAAGATATTTCCTTTCTTAGAGGTTTTTCCATTGTGTTCCTAATCTGAAGGCCCCTTTAAGGTTCCTTTCTGGTTGAAATGTCTAATAAATGCAGGGCAACCTGTCCAAGGCGGGGCGGTGGCCGCTCGGGAGACAGCTGGGGTTCCTGTCCTTCTTAGCCCGACTGTCATCACCCTGGCAGGGCATGGCCAGGATCCACGCCTGAGGATCCATCATCACCTGTGCCTGCTTCCTGTGACCACGCCTGGTCACCCTGGGTGGCCCTGTGTGCAGGCCACACCCACTCACAAGGTGGAACTTCCAGTGTGCCAGTTCCTGTGTCCTCCACCACACCTGAGGAGCTCTGGCTGCTGGCAGGCCAGGAAAGTCACAGGGGAGCGCACAGGCGCTCTCCATCTTGCCCCTGCTGGAAGCCCCTCCCCGGTTCTAACACAGGGCTCTGAGGACGGACGGCTTGAGACACCTGTTAGATATTTGGAGGATGAAAATGGTTCCCAGAGTGGCTTGTGAAGGGCTCATATTGCTTCCTAAACAGAGGCACCACCCAGTATATGTCTATCTGTGCTCTTTGTTTAAGATAATTACTGAAGAACATTATTTATCGTAAACTCTATATTTTTATTAGTTTGCTTTTCTAGAACTTGTGCTGTTTTCAGAATCAACAGTTAAGTCCCATATTGACACAAATATAAGCTACTCGCTGCCCAGGGGCACATACTTAGGTATGACTCTGAACTGTCCAAGGTCAGAGACAGGAACCAGGGCTGGATGTGAAGCAAAGTCAGCTTTTGAGGCAAGTGAGGTCCCTGCCATGAGGAAGCTGATGAATTCAGGGCTAGGACGTCTGAGGTCACTCGAGGGGCAGTGGGAGGAGACCGTGAGCTCAGGTCACTTCTCACCAATGCCCATCCATGTGTCCCCCCCATTCGCCATCTTTCCTCTGTGCAGGGCTGGCAGCATTTGGGGTCACTTGCCTTGCTGGCCCATCCCGGGTCAGCATAGAGCAAGCCTCTTCCGTGGGGTTGGTGGAGGCTCTGACCTCTGACCTTTCCCTGAGCTAGGAAGTGTTGTGATCCTGGAAGTAACAGTAATAAAAATGACTCTGGTGATGAAGCCACGTTCTCATCTCTCAGTGATGGCACACAAGCACCGCGGGCACAGCCAAACACACGGGGCGCCTTCAGACTGGAAGGACGTGGCTCTGGGCTCCACCTTCGCAGACACAGGCCTGAGGTCCCTGAGCTGCTGGGTGCACCTTTAGGGTTGAAGGCAGGCCACGCAGCGGAGGGGAGACATCCCTTCCTGTGCTGCAGGAAACCCGTGGGCCCTGTGGCTGACCACACGGCCTCTCCAGAACACTCCCCTGATGTCCCTTCTGCTCAGGTCTGATCAGTCTAGTTTCCTCTCTGCCACACAACTCCATCCTGCCCAGGGCCCAGCAATACCCTTCCCCAGCCTAGGTGAGAGTCCAGGCCTGCCCAAGGGCATCCTCACCTGCACTGAGCCAAGCCCTGCCTGAGCACCAGCGTGGTTCTGTTATGGACCGTTCCCAGGAAATTGAGCAGGAGTCACTCAGATCTGAGCAGTACTCTGTGGTCTGGGTGAGAAATCCAGCTGAGACAATGAAGAGGGGCCTGGACAGAAGCTCTGAACACTCCAGAAGGACAAACTGACTTCAGAAGAAAAGCTCCAATCCCTCCTCCCTTCCAGCGGGAGAGCCGCGCCCTGTGCCGGAGGATGAGCAAGAGCCCTGGGCTGGAGGGTGCGCCCACAGTGGTGCCACGCACTCAGTGCCCGGCTGGCACCTGATGCGCCAGGAGATGCAGAACCACTGTGACAACTCAGTCTGCTGTGGGCAGAGTGGCTGGCAGGATGGTACCCTGTGTGGTCATCCTAAAGCCCCAAGGCAGGAGAAGGAGAAGGAGCAGCCCCGGGCCTCCCATCACGCTGGCCATGTGTGACTGGCACTGACCACCATTGGTGCTCTGCTCTGGCCTCTGTCAGGGTATCCATGATCTCACCGCTGTCCCATGGCTCTATGTGGACTCTGCTCATCCGTAACCATTCTCCCGTGTCAGCATGTGGCATCCCAGGACACGCGGCTCCTGCTCAGAGTCTGGCCGGCCACATGTCCCTGCCTCCCTGCCTCTGAACCGTCTTCTTCAGCTGGTCTTCAGCTCTGAAGCAGCAGGGACTGGACTTGCTCAGGAGGAAAGCAACTTCTCAGCCAGAAGCCTTGCAAAAATGTGTCCCCAGTGACGCTCGAGATGTCTTCCTTTGGTGCTGAGTGCACGGCTTGGTGCGGTAGCCCACTCAGCCCCAAGGCCTTCCTCAGCCCCGTTCATGCCGCCCTGAGGGGCTGCCCAGGTGCATGGACTTGCCTGCCATGGGCAACTCTGGGTTTGTCCCTCTGAGTACAGCCAGCTCTTCTGCCACCTGCACTGGCTAATGAGGACCAGGGTCTGACCTGCCATCGTCCAGCTACCAGGTGGACTCATTCTCACTGAGCACAGAGCTGTCCCCTTCCCTGAGTCTGTGGAACCCAAACAAGCATGTGTGCTGGCTTTCCCAGGACGACAGCTCGGAGGACTCCCAGCCTGTGCCTGTCTTACTTCCCTGTCACCACCAAGGCCTCTGCCAGGCAAGCAGACGGAGACACGCACGCAGGGTCCGCAGAGCGGAGCACCAGCCTCCACGGCTGTACTTGTGCCGTCACAGGAGCGGCACTGGGCAGGAGGCCCACAGCAGCCCCTGAGCCCTTCCCCTCCACTGATGCACCCTTGGCCAGTGTTTCAAGGTCACCGAGAACTTGAGGTCCCCTTGTGCTTCCCGCTGTCTCAGGAGTGGCTGGCGAGATGCCAAGCACAGTGTGGCTGCCACGTAACAGTGGGGTCACCAGAGACTCCCTCTTCCTTTGGTCAGTTTGGCCTGCTTGCTCCTCCCACTCAGGGAAGGCGGGATGATGTGGCAATGCACTGGCCAAGGTGACAGGCCACCTCCTTGGTTTCTAGGGCTGCCAAAATCCTCTGGTTCCACCGCTGAAGCCCCTAAGAGGAGCTGACAGGCCACCGTGGGCCCCAGAGCACTACCAGGGTGTGGATGGGAAGCCTTGTCCTCCCTGGGGTGGGCTCTGGGGGGTGCTGAGGCATGACAGGAGAGGTGGCATCTCATGGTGGGAGCAATTGAGGATCAGGGAATAGACACCTCTCAGGCCAGCACCATGCTGTGCTCTGCAAAGTCTCAGAAGCTGGAAGTGCTGGTAGGTCAGGGCAGCACGTAAACCTGCCAGGTGACACATGATCTGGAGCTGCGCTGGGCGAGCCCTGTCATTTAAGTCTGCAGCAGAAGGTGTGGACGTCGGGACACAGACAGCACATGAGTCTCACCTTTGTCCAAAGGATAAGTACTAGATTGATGGGTAAGGGCAGGCTGGCAATATTTGATTATGCAAAATTTCGTTTAAGTTATGCAAAACTTGTGTAGTTAGAGTCTAGAGTTCAAAGGGCTCTAGCTAAAGTGTTGGTCCCTGGGGAGGTGCCAGTCCTCAGGAGGGGGGACTGGTGGGGATCATTAGGTCATTGAGGAAGCATCCTTGAGGAATGGAGGGATCTGGTCTCTTGCTCTCTCTTCCTTTCACTGCCCAGCTGTGAGGTGAATGACGTCTGCTGCCCCACATGTTTCCACCATGATGTGCCACTCAGGCCAGAGAATGGGCAGCTGACCATGGCCTGAAACCTGAACAGAACCCAAGCACCCCTTCCCTGTTTGACTGAGGGCCTCAGTATGCGGTCCAGTGACAGAAAGCCGGCTAGCACAAGCAGGACTGCACATGCTCCTTCTGCACTCGGACACACTCTGAGTCCATCTGACTCAGCCAGGGCAGGACAAGCTGCCAGCCCAGCGCGTCACGGTCTCAGTTCCCCATCTGCCAAGAGGGGCTGGTGCTAGTGTGCGCCTAGCATTGGGGTCAGGAACAACTAGTGTGCGTGAAGTGTCCCCAGCCACACTAGTCTCCATAGACATCAGCCCTCACTATCCCCAGAAACCCACACCAAGGCACACCAGTGGGTTTTGAAGTCCTGTTCACCCTGACTTTTCCGTTCCTTGCCACCAAATGATGTTTAACTATCAGGAAAACTGAAATGCGGAATCCCTGGAGCCAGGCGCCCTGGTCCTCAGGCTCCCTGCAGACGCAGCAGATCCACAGTGGTCCCTTGAGGATGTGAGGCACCAAGACCCCCAGCCCTCCTGGGAGACACGCGTGCGTGCGTGCGTGCGTGCGTGTGTGCGTGTGTGCATGCGGGGAACAAGTCTGGAAGACACAGTGTGGCCTGAGCCAAAGAATTTTCAACTTAGGGCCACCAGGACAGTCACTGAGGTTTCTGGGTACATCCCAAGGAGACCCTGAACCTCAGTTCTCCCCAGGTGAAGCACATGGCCAGGAGAGAAGGTCACCCACAAAGTTAGAGTGACGAGCTGGAGGTGCTGTGCTCTCCTCCCATCGTCTCCATGCTCAGCGGCCTCCAGTGCAGCTGGGATCCTGCATGGAAACCAGGGGATCAATTCTATTTCAATCCTCCAATTGAGAGCAGCCTGACAAAGACTCAGAGATGTATTTCATCTTGATTTACCAAATTTCATTTGCCCATCTCCATTATTTACTCAGATGCTAAGATACATCTTTTCTTGGCCATTTGTCCCTAATTGATGAGGTGGCCATGCGTGCAGATTGGGGCTCTCGGATGGACTGTCTCTGACTTTTGATCGACTGCATGAAGACGGCTCTTAGGACTTCCAACAGGCTCTTCTATGGCCACGCAGCACTTGTTACTAATGAAAAGCAGGACTGTCAGGCACTGGAGAGCCATCTAATTAAACCGCAAGATTTCCATAAAATGAGTTTGAAATCAATCAGTCAATACTGAAAGCACTTAGGAGAATGTAGGACGGGAAACTGACCTGGGCCACGAGGGGCGTGGGCACGCCGTGCTTTGTCCTTGGCTTTGTGGGTCCCCTGCGTTTCTCCAGCTTTCCTGACCTTTGTTACTGGAAGTGACATCTGCTCCTAGCATTCAGAGGACTCGGCAGATACCTCAGGCAAGTCCAAAGCCACCACTGCCCCAGGCACAAGGCATCTTCTGTCAGAATCTGATGTGAAAAGTGTCAACCCACCTCTGTTCCTGTGGGGGACAGAGCCCAGGATCCTACTAGCAAGAAAGAGCAATCCCTGCCTGAGTCATCTGAATTTCCTATCCGCACCTGTCCGTGGAAACCACGTTTCCTAACAGGATAGTGTGGATCGGCTGAGATAAATGTCTTCGATATCCCCATTACGTCCAACATCACCTCACGAAATCGACGACTCTTGATGGAGAAAGTCATAAGGAACCCAGCCAGCCCCAAATCCCCTGTGTGGTGAGAAGCGCACCCACCCGGGCGGACATGAGTATCTTCCGAATCTCACTTGCTCCTCGTTCTTAGCTGACAGTCCACTGCCAGGGTCTCTTGAGCCACCCTCAGCTGCAGTAAAGAGCAACTGACTTGGAAAACTTGGTTTTGTATAAAACCTGAAATGTTGCCTGCATTCATACAGCTCCAGTGAAACGCAGTGGGCCCAGGGATGAGGAAGGCCCTGCGCTGTGGGGTCTGCCTGGACGTGAGAACAACTCTGCGTTCCACGTCCAAGTCAACCCCCTCTGCTGTGCCATCTCTGTGGGGTTTGTCCCACACTGGCCTTTGTGGGCCTGTCCTGCATGGGATTAAGATGGCAGGTCTGACATGAGCAGCAGGGTCAGCGCCCAGTCCTGGGCCAGCCTGGGCCTCTGGAGCCCAGCCACCCCCGTCTGCATTCCGCTCCTCTCACTTCCGTGGCAGGTCTTCCAGGTGTCCACGTGTGGCGCAGGGAGCGACTGTCATTCCAGGACCCCTGTGAGGGGGGTATCAGTGTCTGCCGGCTCTGCTCCCCGCCGGAGTGGCCTGCAGTGACTTGGAACTTCCCTGGATGTATGTACGTGTTGTTAAGTGACAAGAGATCTACCCGGCGGTGCTTTGATCCTGTGGACCCCATAGCTGGCCCCTTTGGAGCTCACAAACCCTCTCTGGATCCAGGTATTTTGTATAATCACAATCCCACGAACACCCCCTGCACCTCCCTAGTCTTCGGTATAGCATTTGCCGAGTGGGGAGGTGAACGAGCATCGACTCTGCGAGTTGGCGTAAGGGAAGCACTTTGATCAGTCCTGGGAACACAGGGAGGGAAGAAAAGAGCCAGCCCCTCTGGCTGCCGTCACCCTGCGCTGGGACACTGCCGTGGCAGCAGTGCCCTGTGAACTCGAGGCTGTCATGGTGCCTGGTCAGAGGAGTGACTCTGACGGGAAGGTGACAAGGAGGAGCACCAGGCTCTGTCTCCTGCGGCTGCTCAACCCTCAGAGGTACGGCGTCCAAGCTGAGCCCTGGCAGGGAGCAGAGGGGCTGGCAGCCAGGTGGGCCTCAGAGCCACAGCGGGACCACATGGAGGGGCCTGCAGGAGGCAGGGACAGAGGCACTGAGCAGCTCCCGTTGAACACTGGAGCCCCCTCCATAGTTTGGGCTTGGGATACTCTGAGGAAACACCCCACGTGTGAGTCAGACACTGACACAGGTGTGTCAGACACAGGTGCACACAAGGTGGGTGGCCAGGTGAGCCCCGTCCAGGCAGCACAACCTCCTGTGTGGGGGATGAACGCAGGCCTGGGGTCTGACACAGGCCCCTCTTGGGAGTGCCCTGCGCCTGTGTCTGGAGAGCCACGCTCTGTGTTCCTCCTTGGTCCTGCCCCAAACCCTCCTCCTCCCACCCCGTCTCCCTGGTAGATCTGCTGAGTGCTCCCACAACCCCTGTCTTCGGAGGGGTCCTGGCCACCCTCAGGCTCCTGGTCTGCTCTAACTACAGCTGAACATCTTGCAGATGCCCGAGCCCCACAGGGCAGCTCCTCCTTCGGGTCTGCGTGGCCCATGGACACGCGCTCTGCCTCATTTCCTGTCTGCAACACTCACAAGCACTGTCGTCCATAGCTGTGAGAGCAGGGCTCAGCTGTGAGCTCTGGGACTGTGCAGAGAGGAGATGGATGCGTCTTCAACCCTGAGGCGTGCACTTTTAAGCCTCCTGGGCCGGGCCCTGGGAAGTAGCTCTTCCTGCTGCTCCTGGTGGTCAGCGGCCTCCCACCTGCACATCAGTGATGGCATCTGGCCCACGCAGGAGTGCACTCTCCAGCCACAGGATGCACTTCCCAGGTGGCTTCCTATTTAGACAAGGGAGCACTCAGGCGTGCCTTATGGGTGTGTGTCCCGTCCGCTGTCCTCTCCCCCATTGCTGTCCTTGTTGAGCCCACACGTCGCTCCGGAGTCAGGCCACCTCGGCCTCTCCACGAGGGTGTGGGCAGTCGGTCAGTGGAGCTTGCTCTGGATGCCCTTGCTGCTGTCTGCAGGGCGTCTGGCTGGGAGCTGAGGCTGCGGGCCTGTCTCTGCACTGACTGGTAAACCGAGTCCGGCCTGCCGTGTGGACGCTGCTTGTGCTGCAGATGACAGAAAGGTGACGAGACAGCTCCTGGCCTGTTTCCAGGGTGCTCTGTCACTCACGCCCGTCTGTCTTAAGAGCAAGGGCCTCGTCGGGCCTGACGATAGGGCAGAGTTTTAGGGAAACAGAGAACGCCCACTGACACAGACACAGCAACGTCGAGATACAGACGGAGGGTCCTCTGGCACCGCCTCTGTCTTCCTCTCAGGACCACTGTGATTTCTGTGAGCAGGCACAACAGGACTCTGCCCACGAGACCGGCCGGAAGAAAGTCAGAACCAGGCCATCTCTGCAGGAAGCCCATCGGGGGCTGGCTTCAGTGCAGGCACTAAACAGCGCATTGGCCACAGGAATATTAACATGTGTGTATGCATCTCCTTCTAGACAAGACAAACCGGCTCAAACTGAGTAATGACGCATCAAATTAGAGGAAAAATGAATTCTTAAGCAGATAAGAAGCAGCTTAGATGCGCCATGATGAGACCATATGTCTGGCCGCCATCTCTTAAGTACCCTAAGTCTCTGCAGATGCACAGGTCACGTGGGCGCCCTTCCTGCCCAGGACAGCCAGGCTGCCCTGAGCCCCTCACAGGGAAGAGGGTTCCTGCCACGAATACTAAACCCTTTAACCAGTAACTTATGATGCTCTCTTCAGCTTCCTGGGATTTGTCCATCACTTGAGATGTCCCCATCCCTCTATGTGACTACACAGTCACAGGCATGCTGTCCTGTGCCCACCTACTCCAAGAGATGAGGAAGGAAGAGCGACTTCTGTCAGAGACTGATACCTAGAGAAGGATGCTCAATTATTGCTCTAACTCACCCGAAAGTTAGAAGACACGTCTTCCCTCTTCTGTGTTTTGTCCCAGGAAGTTAAGAACACGGCAGGCTGCTTTACCACACGTCACACTGCAGACTGTGGCAGAGGAGTGCACGTGAGCGTGGTGGACACTGCGTTCATAAGTTGGGTTTCTTGCATAATCAAATCTCTTGGGATACATTTAAACCAAATTATATATATCAGAACCAGTTTAGACGTTCGAAATACAGTGAGGCTGGTGGTGAAATTAGTGGCAACTTAGAAGGCTCCGTCACTTAGTCGAGCATCAGAGATCAGATATCAAAGGGGAACGTGGTGAAGAGAAATGCGGACCTTTTATGACGTGATTTACTAAGCCAGTCTTGGGGCGAGAGGCTGTTCACCATGAGGAGTGCGAGTTCTGCATGTGTGCTATGGCCCTGACTGTGATTCCTGAGCACGCAGAGCTGCCCGATCAACAACAAGCCCAAGTGGCCATGTGTGTGCTGACGGCAGCTGTCTCTGCGCGTCCTTGTGCGAGTTTTCATATCACATTCCTGTGCACACAAACATGCAGACACACGTGTGAATGAAGCAAGGGAACTGGACCCATCCAATTTTTCTGGATGCCTGAAATGTCCGCTGAGTGCCTTCCACATTCTGGAAACTCAGAAATATGTCTAGGTGACTCAATTGGTATGCACTGTGTTTAACCTTGGCATTGTTGAGCTAAGTTGTTTAGTATGCACCGCATCCTTCCACCATGGGGCTGGCACCGATTTGTTGTTTACTGATTGACGCTAATTCAGACAGTTTATAATATGTCAGAATTTTTCCAGGGGTTATAGAAGAGATGTTCTGGGGAGGAGTGCACAGCCACTGATAATTAGCACATTAGCCCTGGGGTGTTTCTGGTTTTATTTCTGCAAAGGGGAGAGGGAGGGGTAAAAAAAAAAAAAAAAACACCTGGATATGGTTAAAAAAAAAAAAAACAACCCTGGCTCTTTACACAAAAAGCAAACACACATGCTGAAGCACACTGGCACACACGCTGCATGCTCATGTGTGCACACACTAGTGCCCTGCTAACACATGCACTGTGCACTCATATCCACATAGGGAGGCACACATACAGCTGCACAGGAATACGTTCACACACTCATCACACCTTCATGCACACTCAGAGTGCACAGGTTTGAACAAACCAGTGAGCTTCTGATTTTTACACAGAACTTAAATAATCTATGCAGCTTTCAAGGAACAAGATGAACCAATGTTGTAACATGGCACCAATACTCAATAAAATCCTCTCCCTCACCAACACCAACCAGTAAACAGGGGGCTTCCACGTTCCACCTCCCTGACCACTCCTTCTCTTCTCAGTGACAGCTTTGCTGATGGTTTTGACTATGAGACATGGATACAAGACTATCCTTTGGCTCAGCCCACTGCTGATTTGCTCAGCTCCCGTGATAATGAATGAAACCATGCATCCCTTGCTAGGTCCAGCTGGGTGTGACGGTGCAGGGGAAGCACTTCCTAAACAGATAAGACCATTTGTGATGCAGAATTGTGACACTGAAATGTCCCATTTATTATTTTTTGTCTAGAGGTTAACTTTGTGTATGAAGGAAGACTAGTTTGTGACAAGCTCTTCTTTTGAGATCTGTCCCAGTGTGCCAGTGTCTTCCCTAGAAGTTCCTTCACCCCTTTCACAGCCACACCTGGTAAACTGTTGTCCCTCTGTGCACGCCCACGTTGGTGCTTGTCACTTTTATGAAAGCCTTGATGGCCGACCTTGCAGGGAACTATTTCTCTCCATTATGAAAGGCAAGGACTAAAAATGATAGGTGTGTATCATCCTGCTACCCAAAATTTGGCTTATGAAGGAATTCAGAAGTGAACAAAACTCACAAAAGCAAAGCTTATTTCTTCAGTGTCCAAAATCCTTTCAAAATATATCCAGTGATCCTTTAAATGCAGTTTTTTGAAAGTTAATTTTCCTGATAGATGGGGCCAATGTGGAGTCTTTTGGAAAATCGTGTGACATGTCCATGTCAATAATGCTTCTTAAAGTGTTATCACCTGGTGTTCATTTGTCACAGGGAAGTTTGAAGAGGTTCTTGTTGACTTTTACAAGTTATCTAGCGTTGAATGTACAAATAAACGTAAATTATACCACTAACATACAGTGTTTCCTAGGAGGGTAGAATATTCACATTTTGCATTTTTAGAGAAAGAATCCCATCTGCCAGCTTCTCCTTGGCGGAGCCCGCCTGGTGGTGACCTGAAACTCTCCTCTGGGTGCACTTCACAGGTTCTCTGGCCACTTGCTGGGACTGAATCCTGTCACCGCCTCACATAAAAGGGCAAAATGGGAAATCAAGAACTTCTTCCACTTATTAAAGGACATAAGTCATGCTGTGAATGCATTTCTTTAATTTGTGGGCTACTTTGAATAATTAGGAATTGTTAGTACACAAAACCCAGAGAGACTGTGCTGGACCTGATCAGGCAGCACCTCAGTACCAGTTTGGTAAGACTTAATGGTGCACGAATTTGTGAAGCAGAAAGACATGTCAGCTCCTTGTTAGATCAGAGAGAAGGAATAGGGGAGGGGGCATGTAGGAAGGGAGGGAGGGAGGGAGGGCAAGTGCACAGGGTGACCGCGGCCCTGCGTGGCTGGCCTCCCTCCCTGGCAGGGCGTGCACCTCCGTGTCACGGCAGATCACAGCAATCAGTGTAGAGCTGCCCGACACTTAGGTCTGCCTGTCCCGGCTATTGGCTCCTTCACTAATAATCGGGATTTATTACTGGTCCCATCTGCTGTCTCTGTGAGGTCAAAAGGTAAACCACAGGCAGGGCCCATGTCACCATCAAGGTAGCTGGCTGCAAATGGACCCTGACAAGTTGCTTCTGCAGAATATTGCAGAAGAGTACTCTGAGCATGGGCACTGCGGCAGGGAAAACAGACCCAGAACAGTGCGACGCAGGTGTTAACCCCTTCCTCCACACGCAGAGTCAGCTGGTGGTGCCGCAGCTCGGCAGCAGCCAGAGACAAGGGTCCCTGCACTCCCCACAGGCGGCCAGATCCATCTGTGTGCTGTGCACCAGAGAGCACGCTGAGCTCCAGACACACTCCCCAGAACACACGTGTGCACACGTGGACGGTAGGCACCACCCGCTCCGACCCCCCACAACCCCAATAGCTGTGGAGGCAGGCGTCCCCAAGTGCACGGCCACTGTGCCCCTGGTGGTCTGTGGTGAGCCCCAGTTCCACATGCTCACCCGACTTCCACACGTTCAGAAGTGCTGTAAGCACACACCTAGGCAGACGCAGCCTCTGACTTTATTTCATGTTCTTTATCAGTTTCTGGCCAAAATGCTTCCTCTTCCTTTTCATTTCCACTGAACAGGAAAGCAACAAGGACACAGAGCCCGAAGCCTCACACAGCTCTGTGCGAAAGTCGCCTTCACCTTACCCCTTGGAAACAAACTAGAAATCATTGTGAAGTCGTGGCTTTGTCTCGGGTGATGGTTTACGGAGGCTTTCGACCTCCAAGCACCACCAGCAGAATGGAGCAGCAGGTGGCTCAGACCCTCAGATCTTCCTCTACTCCAAGTCAGTCATTGCTGGCACAATTTCCTTTTGGTTTTCCAACCCTCTGCCAGGAGCTCCGCAGAGATAGGTACCAGCCACACACATGCAGCCCGAGTCCCAAGGACCCCAATGAGATGGAAAGGTTCCCTGCCCAGCCAAGCCTTCCCACCTGAGTCCACCCTGAGCAGTGTCCTTAGCACCTGGCCTGTGGGTGCACTTTGGCTGTGGTCGGGGTTACGAGTCCACCTTGTAGAACAACAATGAGCAGCAAGCTCTGTTCCTAGAAAAGAGAAAGACCAGGGGACTGACCGCAAGGTGCTGGTGAAGATGGAGCTATTTCTCGTAGCACACGCCCAGCTGGGAGGCGCGGACCAGACATCTGAGACTGCCAGGCTCTTCCATGTCCACGTTCACCCCAGCAGTGATGGCTGCACCTTGCCCTGCTCTTGAGAGTGGAGGATGTCGGCTTCATCTTCCTCTTTCCCACCTGACCTCCACCTGCCCAGCTGCGTCTCCCTGGACTCAGGCAGAGGCTGCTGCACAGCGACAGAGCCGAGGGCCAGCCCAGCTGCGGAGACGGAGACGCCTCACGGCCCTTGACAGTGGCTTCCCTCCAGGCTTCCCCGCACTGTCTACCTGCCCCAGACACACGGCGCTGCCCACAACCTGCCCCGGCTGCAGCCCAAGGCCCAGTGGGAGTGATGAGCCACAGAACCCAGGAGCTGTCGCTTCAGGCAGAGGTGGGTAAGCCCTCCTGGGGGTCTTCTCACCAGAGGTCGGGGACATAGGGCTGTCACCCCTGCAGCTGTGAGTGGGGAAGGTGACCAGTGTTCTTAGCGACCAGCGCAAGTCCCACAGTACTACCCCGGGAGTGTGCTCCTCTCCAACTGCCCTTCTGCCACCTCGTCTTTTCTCCCAGGGCAGGGGCTCAGGGTCAGAGGCACAGAAAGGCACCCTCGGCATTTACAGAGACAGGGCCATCGGGTCCTGCAGGGGGTGGGAAGGCTGGCAAAGGCCTCTCTGCTGAGAGTGGCTCCATGTCTGTCCTAGAACGGTCATTGCCACATAGAATGTTTAGAGAGGACTTTATTTCCATCCATACTGATGTCAAGTGACATCATATGCCCCTTGAGCCCTTCCCCACGACCTTCACAAGGCACCGAGCCCAAAACTACCCCAGTGGCTCCACTTCCAAAAGCCATGGCACCCTTCCTGTCACGTTGGCAAGCCCAGGCCCCCTCGGTGCACAGGCACGTTTGCTGGGAGCGCAGTCACCTTTCCTGAACAGCACTCTTCATTTCCACGACTGACACCGGGGGGCTGCACCAGCCGGGTGACTCCTCGAGTTGTTCGGTCCATGCAGAAAAGGTAGAGATGCAGCATGAGACAGGAGGGGCCGCCCAGGGCGGCCATGCAGCAGTGTGTTAAGACAGGTAAGGAGACCTGGGTGTTCCCTTCTGAGGCCTGGATTCTGGCCTCTTTGAAGCACCAGTGTGTCCAGAGCTAGGCTACTGAGACTGCATCCCTCACACAGACATTTACCCAAAAAGTTCATGACAGACTGAGTCCCGTGAGCCGGCTGTCTATCAGCCTCTTCAAGACCAAGCAAGTCTGCGATTAAAGGGTTCAAACTTAAAGGAGAAAAGCCACAGAATGGAGACACCCACACACACACTGGGCTGTGTGGCAGGAGCCCTGCACCCAGGGCAGAGCCGGGCAGAGCCGGGCTCCCTCCAGGCGCTCCAGGCGGCTGTTAGCAAAGCACAACTGTTTGTGGCTCAGAGGCTCCGGGGCTCAGGCTGGGGCCTGGCTCTTCCCTTTTATGTTTGGTGGAGGACTTTGCATTTGGCGTCTGAGAGTGCGCCTGTGCCGACTCTGGATTCTAACGGCAGAACCTCGCAGGTCTAGTTCGCTCTCCTTCCAACGTGGCGAATATCAATTTAGCTAATGAGGCACAGGTGTAATTGTCGGCATTCCTTCAAGAATTCTTCAGCTATGAATCTGCCTCAAATTATGCAGCATGGCTCCGTAATTGTAGCTCGCTGGGAAAATTCACGGCTGCGAGGGTCCTGCTGCACACACGCCCGCGGCCGCCGTGAGCCCGCCTGAGCGCCTGCAGGGGTGCGCTGGGCCCCCGGGAGCGCGGAGCCTCCCCCTGCAGGGTTCACCGCTGTCCTGTTGAAAGGAATTGGCACGATTGACCCATTTCTTCTCCCTATGGATCACTTCGGAGAGAAGGGACTGTCCCCCAGCCTTCCACCCACTGTGGTCCTGGTGCTGAACGCTGATGACATGGTTTGGGGTGCGTTCCAAACTATCACTTCTCCGTAGCTTCCTCACAAACCCAGCAGCGAAGTGCAGCCCTGTGATCCTGGGAAGAAGGCAGGTTCATCTGACCCTCACTGAGGCCAGCAGTGATGGGAAGCTGAGTGAATCCCAATCAACACTGCTTTGCAACTAATTTGAGGACCCTGGTGACACAGAGGTACTTGTCTTTGGCTGGGCCACACTCCCAGGTGTCTGGATGCCTTCACAGCTGAGCTAGGGTTACAGTTCTTCCAGAGTAGCACACTGTACGATGATTAACTCGTTGGTGAACAGGGGAGGGCGAAAGACCACCTCTGGACCAGTGGAAAAGCTTCATGGCTAAGTTGTTCCAAGTTATGTTATTATTTTTAAAAATTGAATTTGTACATATTTAATTTGCATTGAATAAATTATGGTCAAAGAAAAACAAATTTGAAGCAAACATATATTGCTGAGTTTAGTGATATTTACTTGAAAATAGTATTAAATAAATCTGATAAAATTAGTACTAATATATCACCTCTTCTTTCCAGGTTTAGTGACGTATAGACTGGCAAATTTTGTCAAGCATCACAGATCCTCAGGTGTCCCAGACGTGTTTTGGTAGGTGCACATGGTGAGATGGCCACTGAGGGCCAGCTGTCACCGCCCTCGCCTCCCATAGTCCGGGTCTTCTCCTTCGTGGTGAGGACTGGGGAAGTCGGCTGGTGTGGAACGCCCAGCATCCAGCTCAGTCTCACCAGCTTCACTTGCATGAGGTTCCTCGGATCCAGTCGGAGACCTCAAAGTGCATATCCTCCACAAGTGTCTCCGTGTCCCCACCTGAGACCCTACATTTTGATGTGAGAGTAGGGCCTTGATCCCTCAATGAAGCGTCATTCAGTTAATTCAGTGTGTGAGCTGCTACATGTCCCCCATTTCTCCCTCCCTCTGAGAGCCACTGGTCCAGGAGGAAGCCTGATGGCAAAGTGGCCTGCATGGCCTCAGGAGGGCACTCCTAGGAACCAGGAGGAGCCTCGGCAGCCTGTGGAGAGAGGGCAGCCGCCTGGAGCTCCCACCCTCCCCAGTCCCAGCTTCTTTGTAGGCTGAAGCCATCCTTGACCACCCCCTGGGCAGAGTGACATGGTCACCGCTTCATGACGCTTCAGGTCTTTATTTGAATGTCACATATGCTGAAATGCTTGTCACAGACTGTTGGTGTGATCCTTTATTACCTTGATGGTGGTAAACGCTGTGCCTGGGATTCAACATGCTCGTTTTAATGTGACTCATACATTCAGGAAATGATTACGCCTGGAAGATGAGGAGCTTTGGAAGCAGTGAGCCCGGGAGTGCCCCTGTGTCCCTGGAGGGGACACCTCCTCTGCGGGGTCACCACACTCTGCAGCACTTGGCTCCCCAGGAACTGAACTCCCTATACGGCTTCTTTTGGGGGGCAGTATGGGGGATTGAAGTCAGGGGCACTTGACCACTGAGCCACATCTCCAGCCCTATTTTGCATTTTATTTGAGACAGAATCTCACTGATTTGTTTAGAACTTTGCTAAATTGCTGAGGCTGGCTTTGAACTCACGATCCTCCTGCCTCTGCCTCCAGAGCCGCTGGAATCACAGGCGTGGATCCACCCCAGCCTCAGCTGGCCACCCTCTCGAGGCTGCTGGAGTGGACCAGCTCCCCTGCAGCAGCTGCACACTGACTGAGGATGGCAGCCTCAGGTGCTGGATCACACAGCGGAGACGGAGAAGTCACAGAGCGCGCCTACAGACAGGCAAGAAGATTTTCTGATGAAGGAGTGCAGAGATGGGAGGGAGGAGGGGCTGGAAAACACAGGACAGGCCCCAGTGTTAAGGGGCTCTCCAGGTCGACAAGTGGCCCACAAGTCCTTATCCACGTAGGCTGGTTCTGTGCAGGAACACAAGACTCCCCAGGCTAGTCAGAGCAGCTGCTCTGGGTGCAGGGGAGCAGAGATTGGAGGGTGAGCAGGTTTGGGTGCTGGAGCTTTGTTCTAACCTGGCTTAGACCAGGTGTCCACTGGGAAAGGCCATGGCTTAAAAGTGAAAATCCTGAGTCTAGAGAAGGGCTATTTCATTCCACTCTAAATAGTCTCATGTCTCACTAGAATAAAAAAAACATCTGACAAGGGCCAAAAAAGATTCTGAGTTTGGAAGTTGAGAGCTAACAAATAGGCAGGGCTCAGGGACCTTAGGCTTCCTGCAGGTCTGCCCAAACACACAGTAAATCCAAGTCTGCACAAGTGCCTAGTGCATGGCCTGTAATTGATTTGAATGCTTAAGAGCAACACTCTTCAGAGAAATATAACAGAATCTAGAGTCTCTACAACAAGCAGCATTTAATTTCTCTTGTAAAATCAAGACTTACAAGACATGATTGAATGAACTAGGAATGATTTTTTCCTCAAGAAAAAAAAAAAAAAACAGTCCACAGAAAGCAACCCTTGGATGGCTGAGGTCTGTGCATGGCCATCCCACCTCAATTTCTGCTGCAAGATCAACTGTCAGTGTTTTGGGCCCTTAAAGGTAATGGAGTCTTTTGCTGCATTTACTTGGAAGGGTTCTCTCTAGTCTTTGGTTTTCAGTAATTTGTCCATGTTGTTTTCATATCTGCTTTTATCTGATGATTGGCCCTGCTATTAATGCCCTATGAGTTAGTATCTTTGACCAATCTTCAATTTCTTAGACACTGTCACTTGTGATACACTCCCTCTCCTTCTGGGACTTCAGTTATACATGTGCTAGGTTGATCTACCAAGTTCTGCATGTGTCCTAGGCTCCTTTTGTTGCTTTTGTATTCTCTTAAAAGTGCTTGTGCTTCTGTTGGTGGATTTTCTCATGATCTCCTTTCTATGCGCACTAGTTCTGTTTTGTCCTATTTCATCTTCTAAGAAATTAATTCAAAGAACCCTCGTTTTCTGTGCATTTTTTTTTAATTTTTAGACTGTTTAATTCTCTTTTCATGTTTCATTTTTTTGTATTTTTGTTAATATTATTAATTTTCCTTTAATTTTGCCCATCCTTCTGCCAATTACATTGGTAAAGTCACTGTATGCTAATGAAATCAGTAAATGCAGAGCCTGGAGCTCCAGCCCGACCAAGATGACTGATTTCTTTTGGTTTTGTTCTGTGGTTTACCAGTAACATCCTTGAACTTTCATCTAGGTGGTCATTTCTAATGCACCTGGGGCATTGTAGGTCAGCATGCGCAGAAACTGAAGGTGGTCCAGGGAGAATTTCACTTCCTCCAGGGGCAGCAAAGGTGAAGGCCTGTCTACTTAAACCCAGTAAGAAATTGACAGGCTGTGCCTTGCAGAGAAAATACAAGTGATACAAGAAGAAAGAGATGTGCATAGAGAGAAAATTACTGACTGGAAAAATCTAAAATATATATATATATATATATATATATATATATATATATATATATCCTCTCATAATCACCCAGGTTTTAGTATGCCAGATGTGATTCGATCTTCCTGGTGTGTGAGAGTAGAAGGCATAGCTGGTTACAAACCCACTAAACAGGAGGAATTCCCAGTGCAGAAGGGCAGGGTAGAGGAAACGGAGAAACTCCACTGAGCATCAGTTTATTAATTTACTGACAAAAATGCACTTGAATCACATATGATGACACATTCTAGTTTAAAATATCACTTTTCCTCTTAATACAAAATAATTCTGTCCAGAATTTTAAGAGGCAGTTTCTTAATCAGTACTAAAACAACTCTGATTTGTCCTAATGCTTTGGCAGAACAAGTCGCTTTGTCTCATCCATTTAAAATACTTTACTCCTTGAACCTTTGTATTATTTAGTCCTGGAAACCTTAAACCCAGCCATAAGTGCTAGTCAATGGCTGTGGGACTTTCAGAGTCTGCAGCTGTGCATCCCATGGTAATGCTGGGCGGTCCTCTGGCTGTGCCCTCTGCAGGACTGTCATCCAGTCTAGTCACCAGGGGACTGAGGGGAGGGAGCTGTGTGCTCTAGAGGACAGCAGTACTGAGCCCACCAGAATCCTAGTAGGACGGAATTCTAGGCCCCAGATTGTCTGAAAAAGGAATTACAGCCCTGTTGACACTGCTGGGTATTTTTTAAATTATTAATAGAATTTTGGAAAACGATTTAAAACACTGGCATTTTTTTAAACTAGATAAACGGAACTTCTTCTCTCACAGAGCAGAAGCCTTTAATTTTAATGCAGTTTGGTTTAACAATCTTTCTTTCATGCCTCCTGGGTCCTATTTAGAAACTCGTCGCCAAACCAAAGTCACATAGAGTATCTCCTATGTTATTTCTTGAAGAAGTTTTACATTTAATGCCTTGATCTATGATCCATTTTGAGATAGTGTTTTTGCAAGGTGTAAAGTCGATGTGTGGGTTCAGTACGTTGTATATTGCTATGGATTGGATAGAAGTTTTCCCCCAAAGCGCCTGTGTGAACAGTCCAGGGATGTTCAGAGGTGAAATGGTTAAATAATGAGAGCTGTGATCCAACAGCGGGTGAATTCCCCTGGCGAATTAATGATTGGAATGGATAGCTGTGGGACCACTGGAGGGAAGTGGGCGTGGTTTGAGGAAGTGATAACTGGGGTGTAGCTGTGGGGATCCTGTTCTCTCTCCTGGCTCCTGCCCGCTTCACCCCTGTCTCTCAGCTTTCTTGGCTGTCGTGAGCTGAGCAGCATCCCTCGACCACACCCTCCCTCCATGATCTTCTGTTTCACCTGGGGCCTGGAGCAATGGAGTCAGCCAACCATGAAATGAGCCTCTGAAACTGTGAGCCAAAATACACTTCTCCTTTTCTATGTTGTCCTTGTTGGCTATTTTGGTCACAGAAACAAAAAGCTACCAAACAAACTTATGGATTATGTTTGAATCCCATTAAATCCATTGACCAAGTTGGGAATGATTGACCTTTTACATTGTTGAGTCTTCTATTCAATGAGTACAGACTCTATCTCCACGTGTTTAGGTCTTTGTTGATTTTTAAACCCAATGTTTTGTAGTTTTTTCTCATGTAAGTCAGTATAGAGGATGTCAAACTTGTACATAAACATTCCTCTTTTAGATGCTGTCATAAATGGTATCACTTTTTTATAATTTCATTTGCAGCTACAATTGGAATGGTTCTTACTTGGCTTCTTAATCCCTGCCAGTAATCACTTATTGCAAAATGATTATGATTTACAAACTCACAATATTTTTTGGGGGGGACATGACAGGTTTTATTGATGTGTCACTGTGTCTTCCTGGAGCTTACCAAAAAAACTTCATTATCATGGAACATTTAAGTACAGTGATACAATCAGTATATGTTGTAAGAATGCAAGAAGAAAAAAAACAAAGCAGAAGAAACATTTAAAGTAAGAATAGCTTATAATTTTCCAAAATCAGTGACAAACACAAAAACCACAGACCCAAGTAGCTCAGAGGTGACCAATCAACATTAAATCTTGTCATATTAAAATTATGAGAAAAGAGACAAATGGTAAATCTTAAAGAAAAATAAATTACCTGGAAAAGAACAAGGAGGAGAATCACAGCCAACATCTTATAAGAAACTATGCAAGCAAGGAGAAGGTGGAATGAAATATTTGAAGTGATGAAAGTTCAGGGATGTTGGCCTTACCTGTTAGAAACGTGGTTTGTCAAGACAACTTTTGGAAAGATATTGATAGTGCTGAATCATTAATAGCCCAAATAGTATAATTTTGACCATTGCAATCCACACTATATACCACACATTATATCCACAGTATAATTCTTGTAAATAATGATCTTTGTGCTCTAGCAGAAACTAGATTGAAGATCATGAACTATAGCTTATGATGCACTCTAAACCATATAATATGATGACTAGCACTTTCTGATTTTATTCATTTGCCTTAACCTTGGATATTAAGATAATTGTCAATAAGAATAAATATGAGAAAAATTATTTGAAATATACTTTCTTATGAATCTTTGATAAACAAAAATTTCTAATTATTTTGTTTTATTTGAATGAAGTACACAAGAACAAAGACTGCATGAATTTTATTCTATTCTCAACCCCTGACAATACGTTGCAGCTAGTAGGTATATTTTTAACAAATAAATTTTTAAATAAGTCGAACAGGATTCACTTTCAAAGCAAATCTGACTTGTATAAAATCAGCATTTTATGCTTCAGTGTAAGAGGATCCTACTGCACTCAGGCTCCGAATCAGAGCAGCAGCAATGTTAGTCCAAGATGATTTTAAATACACACAAGGATTTCAAGGAAAAACATGTCCCACAAGTCACTGCCTGGTCGTAGGCTTTTCCAGGAGGTCATGTCCAGGCCTGGCACCACTCCTGTCCCCGGCCAGGGGTGGGACCTCCCAGCAGCAGCCTGGGCCCCTAGGAGGCCTAGCATTCTGCCATAAGGGCTCCCTGTGGCCCTTTCCTCTTCTCCAGCACCCACCGGGTCTTTACCAGGAAGTCAGAGCCTCACTTCAGCCTCAGCTGACTGTGCCACAGGCCTCAGCAGTCAACCCAGATGTCCTAATGGCTCAGAATGAAGAGACTAGCATGGGCTCCCAACTCATGGGGGCATGGCGAGAGTCAGGTGGGTATGGGGGCCCTGACCCCTTCCACGGAAAGGGAGGATGGCACCCAGTGTGCCCTGTGCTCTCTGATCATGACATCCTGCTGTCTGGAACTCCTCAGACCCCGCTATCCTTGGGTGCAATCATGGGCATTTTAGTATCTTCTCCTCACTGAGCTTGCCTGTTGTGTGTTGGCTGGGTGCTCACAGCTGCCTGGAGCCCTGGGGAGCAGCACAGAGGCATGGCAGTGACTAGGTGGCTGTGGGGACATGCCTCTCCTCTTAGATCCCAGTCACAGGAATTCAGGGAGAGGGGCACTTCCCCGCCCACCCCACTGTGCACCTGCTGAGGTTCTGGCAGGCCACTGCATGACCCCACCTGGGTCCTTCCTCCCACAGTGCTGAGCCTCTTTCTTTTGTGGGACCCACTCCCTGGGGCTAAGAGACAGCATCTCAGGATTCCAAACACTTTAATGAAGACTGCGGCAGCACTGGAAAAGCCTGGTGGGGGTGGTCGCCTTGGGTGGTCCTCAGAACATTTCAACTGAAAGTGCTGAATTTGGATGCACAACTTTGGAAAGAAGGCACCACCAGGGTGCCCAGAGACACAACCTAGGCTCCGCTCACTGCTCACCGCGATTTGTCTGTATCAGGGATGGCTTCTGCTTCTCTTCTGCAGTAACTACCCTGTCCCGCATGCTAGCCCTTCCTCCTCACCCTCTTCAAGCAGTTTCCATTAGCTAATGGCAGCAGGAAGGGGAACATCTTCAGAAAGGCAAACAACTATGATTACAGTACTTATTTCCTTTTAATGTGTCAATAAAAAGGTAATTACATTTCATTTGTTTTTAGACTTATAATAGAATTGAATCAAAAGCTCACTTGCTGGAACCAAATAGTGTTTGGCAGCTGTTGATCTCCAAGCAGGTACTGAGTCACACATTTCTCACTCTGCGCCTATTGATGTCTGCCGGTTTATCTATTATTCCTGAGAACAGGAAGGGGAAGAATGGTAGCAACATCAACCCCATGGAAACGTAACTTTCATGGCAAAGTTCATGCCACTTTCACAATCAACTTAAAATGCTTCCAAGCACTCTAACGACTCATGTATTACTTTTCTTTGAAGAGTAGACCTCTAAACACAGTTATTATTTCAAAGTTGACATAAGTGATATATTTCTTGTTAATTTAAGGTTGTACAGGGGCTCCCTCTCTGAGACAATGAATAGAGTGGGTTAAAAAGCTTCACAGAGGAGCTCCTCTTCTTCAGTGATTCAAACATACATGACAGGTGCTGAGAGCTAAGTCCCCACCATGCTGCAAAACACTAGCACTTCATGCTCGTGGCCCAGCCTCCCTGTGCCACGCCCTCCCTCCCAGCATGGGCAACTGCTAGCCCACATCAGGTCCACCCTTCTTCCAACACCCAAGGAGAACACATCTGAGGAATGTGTCTTTCTGCTGCTGACTTTCAGCATTCTCCAGTTCCAACCACTTTTATGGAAATGACAGAATTTCATTCTTTTCATAGCTGACTAGTATTCTGTGTGCATGCATACCATGGATTCTGTAGTCATCTGTTTTGGGGCTTTTAATTTAAAATGTTTAAGGTAATGGAAATGTTTACTATTCTGATCATTACACCTATGTGTGTGTGTGTGTGTGTGTGTATAAAATCATCACACTTTCCCCCCAACATTTTAATTTTAAAATAAAATATAAAATAAGAAATGAAACAATCCATGACTATACTGAATGAGAAGGAATGAAAACATATTTGATATTTATTTCTTTTTATACTCAAGAAATGTTATAATTCCCTGCAAAATCTATTTTCCTCTCCCTAGTGTAAATTTACGCCCAGTGAAAGGAGAGCAGAGTGCCTGACTCTCTGTCATCTTTGAGGTGCCTTTGTTATGCATATTCTGGTCTGGATTTTCATGGCAGTCTGTTTTATCACCGTTTCTCCTCATCCACACCCCAAAGGATGTATCATCTGTTTCTCACATTTCTTATTTGTGTTTTACACATATGGGTTTATTGTGTTCACAGTAATAAGCTGTTTTAAAAACCTGAAAACATTTTACTAATTACTGAACGAGGGAAATAAATACAGTACCAAGAAAATGTCATTTAAAATATTACATCTGCTTTCTATTTTTAAACCTTCCTCACTTCCAATCCAACCCTCTAATCACAACTTGCACTGCATATTGATTGTTGAGCCAGATTCATCAGAAGCTGCCTTTTATGTAACATCATCCACAGACAATCCCAGAGAAGGCCACGGAGCAGGCTCTGAAGCACCCTCTCGCAGCAGATGCCCGGTGAGGATGCCAGGGCTACTCTTGCCAGACTCCTCAGTCCATGGCACGGGTGCTCACCTCCTGGTGTCTGTGTCGGCCACTCCGGGCTGAGCACACGATCGGCCCTGCAGGCACACACAGCATTTGCATCTACAACAACAACAGCCCCACACACTCACTTCAATGTTGGAAGAGTGAAGTTTCAACACATAGAGAAACGGCATTTTGTGTTTCTTCATCCTTTAAAATTATTCATGCATAGCTTAGAAGAAAAATTATACATGATCCCACACAGAGAGAGCAGGGGTTGGTCGTTGTCATGGAAGTGGGGAAATAAGCCAGGACTGGGGGCCTCACAGATCAGATCAGAAGCCTTGTGCAGAGAAAGAGAGGTAAACGTAGACTGCGTTGATGGGTTCTGGACATTGCTGGGTCAGGATCCCTCACAAGAATACGGTCACCGTGGGCGCTGAATGTGTGATTGTTCCACTGTGGTGACATTACCATTCTCCCTCTGGATAGGGCTTCTGTCATCCAGTCCTGCATCACCCCCCGCCCCCCGGCAATGCAACACATGCTCTACCCCACGGTCCTCTGTGGGGGGACTTCTGACATGCTCATCCCACCTGTCTGCTGCTTGTTTCTCTGTCTTCTTATGAAAGACCTGTGTCCAGCAATGCTCCACCTGTCCAGGACACAGTAGCAGCAAGCCAGACTTGCTCTGCCACCCTAAACAGCTGAAATCCCGAGAGGAATATACAAAACAGTTTTCAGACCATGAAAATCAGTGCATGGCAGTGCTCCTCGGACCCCCAGACAGGAGGCAGAAGTTCAGGGAGCCCCCGTAATGACCCTAGCATTTGGCCTGAAGAGCATCCCCAGGCCAGGTCAGGGAGGGCCTGGACAAATCCCAGTTGTTTCAGCCAGCTCTTTCATCACTGTCACCAAAAGACCTGACAAGAACTATTTTAGAGAAAGAAAAGCTTACTCGGGGCTCAATTTCAGAGGCCTCAGTCCATAGATGACCAGCTCCAATGCTCTGGGCCCAAGTTGAGGCAGAACATCATGGAGGAGGAAAGAGCTCAGAATGTGGCCATCCAGAAGTAGAGAGAGAGCTCTTCCCCCAGGAGCAAGATATCAATCCCAATGTCGCACCCCCAGTGACCCACCTCCTCCAGTTACGTCCTACATGCCTCTAGTTACCACCCAGGTAACGAGTGGGTCAAGTGGGTTAATGCACTGGTTAGGTAGAGCTCTCATAACCCAGTCCTCTCACCTCGGAACTTCCTTGCACTGGCTCACGCATGAGCTTTGCTGGGACTCCTCTTACCTAAAAAGAGCCCAGGAACAGGCAGAGTGGCTGAAAGTCACATAGTCATGGGCAACAGAGGACACAGAAGTCCTCAGATCGGCCGAGGACAGCACCAGGGGCTTCTGCTGAGCACTGACCAGTGTGCCAGGAAGGAGATGCCTGGGGCAGCAGCCCCTGTCCTGGGCCATCGCAGGAGCCCAGGAAAACTGCAGACCTCCTATGTTCTACTTGGGCAGATCCTTCCCTCCACATGCTGGGAGGAGCGAGGACTGGAGGAAACCTCAGGCCCTCCCTCTCCCAGGTGGGCCCCCGAGCCACCCCTAAGGGCTCTGCAGTACTCATTCCTACCAGAGCCCTTTGCATACAAAGATTAACAGAACTTACTGAATTGAGTGGAATGTTCAAGGAAAGGGTCCTTTGCTTCTATTATGTTTGACAAATATTCCAAGATGCTGATAGCAATAATCATAGCTGCACACCTCAGACCTTCCTACTTTGCAGTTGAGTCTGGAAGTGTAGATGAGTGAGCAGTTGCTTCGTTTTCCCAGCTGTTGGTCACTTTTCAGAGTTGAGAAAACTGAGCTGCAGAATCAGTTTCCATCAAACACCCACCTGAGCTGGTCTCCAGGCAGCATCTACCAAGATTTCCAACAAGTTTTGCCAAAGCAACCTACACAGAATTTCATAGAAACTTCCAGCAAATGACTTTTCATCCCCCCAGATATGAGGAAATAATTATTAATTTTTTATACTTACTGACATCCTCTTTTCGTCTATTATTCTCAGCTATTTGGGCCTGCAAAGATAATTTGGAAAACAGAAACTGGTGCTTGTGGTATCAGCCAGCTCCACCCAAGTCTGATGGGCTCACCTTTGCTGACTTCTAAATAAATTCACATATATTTTCACTAAGACAGGACTAAGGATAGTCACAAGGACAAAATGCTGCATTAACCAGAAGTCATCAATGAACACACTTAGGGTAAGGTGGTCTAACCAGCAAGGACCCACCTTAAAAGCAAGGAGTAAGGCAGGACCAGAATCCCAGGGCTTTGTGCCACCACGAAGACAGGGCCCCTGTCCATCAGCCCATTCTCCATTGCCACAAATACAGACCTCATTGAGCAATAAAAGGAAAAGAAAGTGGAACTTAATCCACTTATTATTGAAAGCAAAGAGCACATAATTGAATTAAAACAAGATAATTAAAACATTTGCTTCACTGGAGACTTGTAAACCAATTTCATTCAGCTCTGTTTTATATTTTTGATGAATGTCATCCATAGTTGCTTTGAATTTTAAGAATTTAGGAAAATATAAATAAATTTTTTTTTTTAAATAAAATGACACAGAACATACTAGCCTCCTATTTCCTTGAGCTTTTAATGTAATTGTGCTACTCTAGGTTGAAACTTCACAGTGATCACAAAACCAGCTGCTTCCTCCCTGGGCCCTTCCCGGATCATGCCAGCTGCCTCCCACTCCTCAAGGTCCTACTGTTTTATGAGTACATCCAGCAAACGGACTTGGGCCAGAGACCTGAGACCCGAGAGAGAGCTGGAACCCAGGCGAGAGGTGCAGGCACGGAGGACCCCAGGCACAGGTGCGGGAGGTGGCCCTGCAGAGGCACCCAGGCCAGGTTTCTGCTGCATGGGTATTGAGTTCCAAAGCTTGAGCCCAGGGATCTGGGAGAGCAGAGAAGGCCTGAGGTGCCCGGGGACCCTGTGCTAGCTCCAAGGTCATCCAACATCTCCCACCTCCACATCACGGCTCCATGTGCTCGTGATAGGAGAGAATGGGTTCACAGAACATTGGACATTATCAACTGAAGTCATCTCCCAGATCCCAGGGCTCTCTAGACTGCTGAGCCTCCCGGGGAAAGACCTCAAATGGAGCACACTGTGGCAGGTCACAAAGTGTCCCAGTCCTTCCAGATGACCCTGGAAACCTCCAGTCAGGAAGGACCAGGTGACAGGAGGCATCAGTTTCCCCAAGGGAGTGTTGGTCACTAGAGGAACACAGTGGTCCTTCCAGATCCCCAGGGACATCCTTTGACATTTCTAAGACCTATAAGACACCAGAGAAGACATTGCAAAGAACAGGAGGGTTCTTGCCAGAGCAAGGCAAGGGGAATTTCCAGCAAGAGACCAGGAAAGCTAAGAGGGAGGTGGCAGTCTCAGGCAGGGCTGCTCCACAGACAAGCCTGGTTCAAGGCTGAGGGCTTCTGGGAGAATTTTATTGATTGATTGATTATTGATTGATTTGTTGATTGATTGCCAGGGATTGAACCCAGGGGTGCTTAACAACTGAACCATACACCCCCAGTCCTTTTTTATATTTTATTTAGAGATAGGGTCTCATTAAGTTGCTTAGACTTGGACTTGCTAAGTCTCTGAGGCTGGTTTTGAACTTGAAAATTCTCCTGCCTCAGCTTCCCAAGCTGCTGGGATAACAGGTGAGCTCCATCATGCCCAGCTGGGAGGATTTTTAAAAGCCTTAAAGTCACTTCTGTATAATCATCCATTTAACCATTTTGAGAAGAGTTCAGGTCCTACCCAAAATGTTAAGGCCAAATCCTTGACAATAGGAAGTTCAGGTAACAGAAAGACAATTATTAATTGCAAGAAAAAAGAAATTGGTACAGATAAGCATTTGTGCTTCAAAGGTCAACAGTGAACTAACTGATACAGCCACGTCGTAGTGTTTACATTGATTTTGATTTAACAGAAATGTCATTGAACACACTTGGAAGAGGAACAGGAAGAATATTTTCTTTTGTGCCCATGGGGGTGGTCAGCAGAGCTGGGTGCCCCTCCTTAGTGTGAAGAGCATTGGTAATGCCTGAAGTAAGTCTAAGAACGTGATTTAACTCCAAGACGGTAAATAACAGTGGAGCTGCCGCTCAGATTCCCATGCAGCAGAGGCTGCCACACCTTCTGTAACCGGGGGAGCATGTCAGGGGTGTGGCCCGCCCACGTGACCTCCATCGAGTATCAGATCTGGCCAGGTAGCATGAGGGCCAAGCAAGAAACAGGAAGGTCGCGCCGTGTTCCCAAGGAGCTCTACCATAGAGACATGTGGCACTCTGTGCCGTCTGTGTTCGCCCATGGGACAGTGCCAACTACCTCCCCAAAGCCAGGAGAGACCTGGTGGGTTCAGGAGACTCTGAGCACCATGTCCCTATATTCCGTGGAGAAACAATTAAATCTAAGTTTTAAACATAGATATGTCGGGGCTTATTTTTTTTTTTCTGAACTGGAGAAGCCTGTTCTGGATTAAGGAGCATACCTCCTCCAAGGGAATGCGACAGGACCCTGCAGCAGGCAGTGCTCCTCAGAATGCCAGGAGGATGAAGAAAAGCAAAGCCCTCGGAGAGGATGAAAAATTGTTTCAGAATTTATTGAACATTCAGGCCATCCGAGCCTATATTGCTTTTATATGTTTTCTGTGTTAACATGTATTGTGTTAATAAATCAATATACGCTATGTGTTATTCTGGTGGATATTTATATGTCTGGTAGATGTTATCTAAACAAATATCTGAGCAGAGGACAGACAGCCACCAGAAAGAACTGGAAGTCCTGTGCCTTTCTCCCCTGTTGTAGCTGGGCATTCTAAATTTGAGACCCCCTCTGCAAATACAAAGTGTATAAAGCCACACACCTCCAGAGTAGGCTTGCTAAACCTGGCTCTCCTGCCTAGATCTGGTTTCAAGCCCGGGTGTTTAAATCCTGCCTTTCGATTTGCTCACGTCACAAAACAGACTCACACCAGCCCCAGCCTGGAGGAACAAGGCAGGTATGCAAGCTCCTGTGTCCACCTAGGACCAGGTTCCCTGAGCTCATGGGCAGGCAGACGCAGCCCCAGCTGTGGACAGCCTCTGCCTGCCAGCCCTCCTGGGTCCGGTGTCTATGGTAGGTACTGCCTGCTCAGCCCCGGAGCGCTGCCCTCCATGAGCACCTGCTGCATCCGTACACCTGTGGGTCTCCATCTGCATCTCAGCTTTGGCACCAAACCTGACGTTTGGGACTCAGCACTGTGTTTGGACACCTGTCCTGGATTAGTGGAGCCCATGCTCAGACGTCAGACAACACTTCCAGAGCTGAGAGCCCCGGGTCCCCACTGCTGCCCCAGGGCTTGCCAGCTCCACCCTAGGCACAACTGGCCCCACAGCCCTGGGCTGCGGTGTGTGCACAGATCCACTGTACTGGACAGAGCCAGAAAAGGTTGTGCAGGTGGAGATTATGCCCATGAGGACGCCCACCTAGACCCTGCAGCTACAGACCATAGCTCTAGGCAGTCTGCATGGAGAGCCACAAGGAGGGGCAGTTCTGAAAGGACGTTCTGATTCACATTCAGGGTCCTGCAGGGCAGACCCGTGTCCTCTGGGTGCTGTGGGGCTCGATGTGCCTCAGTACTCGATGTGAGGTCCAGTCCTCCCTGGCCTTTCTGTTACAGTTACCTGCAGGGTAAGGACTTGACCTCTTCTGCAGACCCTCTGGTCCTCAGGGTCTTGCAGAGTGAGAGATAGGGTCCAAGGTCAAGAGAAAATCGTTGATGGCAGAACAACTAGAGGATGGATGGGAAGTCTCAGTAACTCCCACGGAACCTCTGCAGGAGGGTGGTGGAAATCCAGCTGCTGGGCCTTGACTCTGGAGGTGAGAGGCAGGGAGGGAGGACAGCTGGCCTAACAAGCCCAAGTGCCTGTCCTCACAGAGCCTGATCTTCAGATTACTGACCTCTTAATCAGGCCTTCACCTTGGGCTCCTTGTGTGGCTGGCCAGCCCACTCAAATGGGGCAGGCATTTTTGATGGCTGTGCCCCAAATCTTGCGGCTGTTACCAGGGCTTGTGGAGGGAGGGCGTTGGCCTCATCTGAAAGGTCGTTCAGAAGAGCACCCTCCCCTACCACCCGATCTTCTGCATCAGACCCACGTTCTCGCAGTGCATCTTGGGGTTGGTGAGGGTGTTAATGTTGGGAAATGTCACTGTGAAGGCCGGGGTGAGGCCATGCCTCCGTTGAAGGCCGTGTCTGATCTGCTTTTTCTCATCTGTGTGTGTCTTGCTTTCTGTGGCCCCTTCTGCACCTGCTTTGGAAAGAATGATTTGTGCATCAGGAACGTTATGAAGTGAGTCCACGCAGGGTCTGTGTCTCTTCCTGCCCTCCACTATTCCGGCATGGCAATAGGGATGCCAGACCTCAGCTGCAGGAGGGCAGAGCGTGCTCCCCTGGCCCTGGGGTGCTCTGAGGTGCAGACAGGGCTGGCTCTCCCCATCTACCTTCTCTGGTTCCCCGTGGCTGCTGCAGCACAGATGGACTGCAGACTGTGTGGTGTAAGATGGCATCTGCTCCTCACGGTGTGAAGCCACCGTAAAGTCAGTCCACGCTTCCCCTGAGGACTCAGGAAGGGTCCCTCCCGCTCCTTCCAGCACCTGGTGGCCCTAGGTGTTCCTTGGCTTGATGGCACATCAAGCCTCGGCCTCCCTTTCATACGGCTGTCTCCTCCCTCAGTGTCCATGTGAGCCTTCTCTGCTCCTCAGGAGGATACCTGTTGTTAGAGCAGGGCCCGCCTCTGTCCAGTATGACCTTCTTGACTTACCTTGCTATGCCTTCAGAGACCTTATTTCTATACAAGGCTCTGGTGGACATGGATTCTGGGGACAACACAGCCCATGATACTCTGCTGTATGAAGCCACAGTCACAGCCCTGTCCACAGCGTGGAGAGGTCTGGGCAATGGGATCGAGCGCTTTCAAACCTGATATAAAGAAAAAGTGCTCAGCAAACGTTAGCAACAGTTATTTTTGTTCATATGTTTGAGTCCTTACCACTAGGTCTAGCCTATTGTCCACAGATATGGTAACTTACTTATGATATATTGATTGACATATTGATAAACTTATAACTTACATGAAAAAAACCAAGTAGCTGCTTCAATGACTAGTTGCCTTTTGTGGCCCCATTACAGGTAGAGATTGTGTATTGAGATCATTACTGCCATTGTATAAAAAGTATAAATCCAGGAAAAACAATGTCCTGGGACCATCTGTTTTATCTGTGTTCCTAGACTTGACAGTGATGGACTTGGGCCTTTGCCCTTCTGCCTTGGCCTCAGGAACCATCTGCAGTTTCTCTGAGGATTCAGACATTGAGAGTAAGGCAAACATATTTTACAAAGGAGACAACCAGACAACATGAACTAATATACAAACTCAATTCCAGTTCTTGGCCAGAAATCAGTTTTTGTCTTATGAAAACTTCTCATTCTGGAAGAATTCCAATGCAAGTAGTTTGATGTTGTTTGCTGTTTAGCTTTCGTAGGATCAGCAGTTCAGGTCAAGCGCCCCATCTCAGGAGGCACCACGGAGAGCCCCGAGCAGCATCTGGGGAGGGAGGCCAGGTACTGCTGGGCTGGTTCCGATGGCCGAGGAGCCCTGAGTTCGGGCACGAGACGGTGTTTTTTGACAGAGTTGCACCCGGTGAATGGAGTCAGCCAAGTGGGAGTAAAAAATCCATTTTCTGGCAGGGGAGGAGCAGAGTCATCAGGCACCGATGACGACAGATCCGCAGCTGGGCAAGAACCTGACAGGGTGGAACACTAGGGCCTCCGAGGCTGATCTTTCCATTTCAGCTGTCCAGAAACATAACTTTAAGGCAATTACTGCCGCCAGCACTCGAGGCTGGAGCCCAAGTCCCTGCTCATCACTGGGCTCACACAGGAAGCCCAGTGAACCTGGACTCCTCACCGAGCCACAGGGGTCTTCCTGGCCCTCTGCAGGACAGAGGGCCAAGGCGGAGGGGACTCTGGGCACCCTGCAGGCACAGGATGCTCAGACCCTGATCCTGGTGTATCCTGGCCTCCTGAGGAACAGGACCCCCTGCTGGGCCCTGCAGCTGAGCACTGTCATCGCAGACAGCAGCCATCAAAGGGCCCAGCCTGCAACTCAAGTACCAGGGCCGGGGACGCTCCGACGCGCCATCTTGCTGTGTGCTGTTCCCATGGTAAGTGCACTCTGTGGACCCAGTGACGAGGGTCCCATTTCCAACCCAGCATGGAGTAGGTGATCTCCTCAACTGTAAAATGAAGCCGTAAGAGCACAGCATGAAAATGTATTAGCAACAGTTAGACAAGGGGGCCTCAGCAAGGCGTACGCACTTTCAATTGGTAAAATAATGTCTGCACAAATTGTTTTTGGTACATTAAGTACCTTTCACAGCCAAAATTAAAAAAAAAAAAAAAAAAAAAAAAACAAGAAAGGAGAAGAAGGAGAAGAAGGAAAACAGAACCCACACAGACACGGATGGGTACACACAGCCGCGCGGCCAGTTTCTTCTCGGGAAAGTAATTTCATGCAGAAATTTTTTATTGAAATTGTTTCTCTAGCTGACAGATCTGGTGTACAATGATAAATGACAATGTGCCGGGCAGCTTGTCAGCTTGTGCTGGGGGAAATCTCACCAAAACTCCTCGATAATAATAGTAAGTGTGCGTTTCTCTCCGCAGAAGGCATTTTAAGCTCGTAAGCACCGTGGCCAAGCAGAGTGGTATTAAATAGCAGGGAGATGAAGCTGAGCAAGGATTGATAAATGTGTAGGAGGCTAACAGCTCTTTACGGTGACATGCTGACAGGGAAACGAGGTTATGAAACACGATCCGGCTGCACAGCGCGACCCATGGGTTCCCAAGTCGGAGCAGTCTGGCCTTCCCTGCTACTCAGGGGTGCCGTGGAAGGCTGTGGTGTGGCGCCCAGGTCAGCACGCACAGTGTCCCGAGGATGCCCGACAGCACCTGGGGCAGCAGGCTTTCCAACCTGGCCCACTTCAGGGAAGGCAAGCCCCATGGACTCCCGTGAGCTGGGGGAACCCAAGCTGCGGCTGTGGGCAGGAGGCGCCCACGAGCCGGGCCACTGCCCAGCCCCGGGAGGGCCTTGCTCCCCTGGCTATCGCTGCAGAGCCTCCTGCCCGGTGACCCCAGGAACGGTCACCAGGTGTGCCTCTGTGGTCCCTCTCACCCAGGCCAGCAGCATTCCGACTAAAGGCTCACTCACGTGGACCTGACTTTCCGTCCACACAGGTGGCAGAAACTCCCAAACAAACGCCCGGGGTCACATCAGATCAAAGTGTGACTTGGCCACAACTTCAAGGCAAAACAAGATCCCCCCACCTGTTCCTGAGGTGAGGAAGCACGAGGAGCCAAGGAGGTCGGGGTCTCTGCAGCCGCGGGGCACCCCGGGGAAGTCAATGCAGGTCTGTGGCAGAGCCTGCTGCAGGTCCAGAACCTTGGACTCTGCGGTCGGCTCTGATCCGATAGGAGACGGAGGCCCAGGTGGTCTCGGTTTCCTCACCAGTGAAAAGAGGCTAATCCACCTTTGCTGAGGCCAGTGCCCACCTTAGGCCTGGGGACAGAATCCATGTCTTTCACAGGCAGATTTTTGTCAGAGGTGCCTCTTTCCTCCACTCCACAACTCTTGGGGGTAGTCACAATCTCAGGTATCAAAAGGAAGCGACTCTGAAGCTGCCGGTGGGCGCCCAGCTGCTGAGGGCAGGACCTGAGGGTCTCTTCTGTCCGGAGACCAGTGCTCAACAGTGAGCACACACCTGTGCTTCCCTCCAGGGGACACTGCAAGCCCTCGGCCATCCTGCCCTCAGCACAGACCTCCCAGGGAGAGTGATGATGTGGCTTCTCCCAGGACGCCCTTGCAGCGTGACACTGGCCACCTGGCTAGACACGGTCATGCATGACGCCTCACCCTGGACATGGCAGAAGGACAACCATCCAGACCCAGGGCACATCTCAAGAGAGCCTGGCCACAGCACAGTGCCCTTCAGAGGAGGAGAGGGAGGTCCAGGAGGCTTAGAAATAGGTAAGGCATCACCACCAAGGCACAGGCAGCACAGGACTCTGGAGCCCTCTGCCCAGAGCATGGGACAGCCCCTCATCCAGTCAGTGTGAGTACCTGACCCACCTGGCCTGCTCACACAGATGGACACATACCTGTTCAAAGATGGGTTTTCTCAAGAGTGTGGTTTTGAGGGTCAAATCCATGCAAACATGTCAGACAACACATACTGGCCCATAATTCAGCAATTAACTTAGGCCCAGAATTAACTAAGTAAAATGCTGAGTATGGCCCCTAACATGTTCTTATAAATTTTGTGTTGTACATCTACCAAAATCTTGATATGAAATATCTGAATCTGTAAAAATGCCCTTATTAGTGAACAACATCAGTGAAATTATTGCAGAAGCACTCGAGTGAAACATGGAGAGGGAAGGGGCTGCATTGGAGCAGGTCCCAGCGGCCACCTCCTCCGGTGTCAGCCTCCCTGTGCTGAGGCTGTGGATCCGCCTTCTGTTCCCGAGACGTTATTTTTAGCGGATGAGCCCTGCGGAGCCCACTGCTGCCTGGTCTTTGCTGCAGAGGAGTCTGAGATCTTCCTCGAGGCAGAGCCTTTTCTGAAGTGCTGACACTTTCCTGCTATTAGTTTTAACTGTAATTACTAATTTTCTGATCTGACCTTGAAAGGAATCGGGAAACAATGGAAGGAAGGGAAGCTGCTGTGAGCCGGAGCCCAAGTCCCTCTGGAGCAGGGAGGTTATTTTCCGAGCTCCGTGGCGAGGGCCCTGTCCGTCTCCAGGGAGGGCCTTCTTGCTGCGGCTGCTTGCTGAGGGCAGGGGCCGTGCCCAGGACTGACGCCTCCACGGGGCTTCCCTCAGCACTTGGCACGCTGCCTAGAAGCACACGTGCAGGAAGGCAGCTGTGGTGCGGAAGGTGGGCGTTTCTGTGCCTTTCTGTTTGCTCTTGGCCTCCAGCACTCATACCCGGCACCCGCGAAAGTGGCTGAGCCCTGGAAGTTCCCAGAGCAATGCTGAGAGAACACCCTGTCGGCTGGCCAGAATCGGCAGACTGACAAGGAGCACCTTTAACCCAAATAAAACACAGCCACGCCCATGTCCACAACTGGTTTTATGTGAGTGGACGTTGTTCGTTCCCAGAACCCGTACTGGCCACGCCGGGAGCACCTCAGTTTCTTTGCCTGTCAGGCTTCTTCTTTTTCAGTTGCCTTTGTGGTTGATGGGGACACTTTCACTTGACACACATTGGACCGTGTGGGATATAAACTGATGCTTATAGAAGCCAGGAAAAAAGAAAAGCAGACTCCATCCCAGCCACTTTGTTCCAGACGGGAGCGGCTGCTGGCCCAGGAGCTGCAGAGTGGGGCCAAGGCCTCCTCTCAGCTCCGTGACTCCATGCATGCACTTCTGAGACCAGCGTGGGCACAGCCGGACAGGAGGGCAGGGGCCAGGTGGCCAGCGTGGCCACCTTGGAGGGTGGTCATCGTGTGTGCCCTGGGCGGCCGCAGCGGTGTGTGTCAGAGTCCAGAAAAACTCAGAGCTACATCAAAGAGAAGAACATGCCATGAGTGGTCAGCTCTCAATGAGCCGGGGTCAGGGCCTCGAAAGGCAAGCAAGGTCTGGAGACTCGGAGCTAGGTCCTCAGAGCCACACCCATGACTCCAAGTCTCCAGCCACACAGACTTCGAGGATTGCCACCAGAACCCGGGACTGCAACACCATGTTTTGTTGAAATAGAATAATCTATTTTTAAATGGTCTGAGTTTTAAATAAGTGCAATAATTTCGATTTTATTTTTATTTTCAAGAGAAATATTTAAAAACCCATATAAAGTGTCCTCCTCTATTCAAGCCTACAAAGGCACTCACCATTCATGGAGTGGTGCCTCTCTCCAATCCTATGCGCTCTGTGTGCGTGTGCGTGTCTTAGATTACAATAAGCTGAAAGCCAGCACTGACTTTGGGCACTGATGATGTCTCTGCACCACAGCTACCTTGAAGTCTCAGCGACATCTACATGAGACCAACATCTGGCCTTGATTCAAATGAACCAGCAAATCCATCAGCTGCCCAGATGTTCAGAGTCCTTTTGACAGTCAGCGTGCAGCTGAGACGCGCTGCAGAAGCGTGTTTTTCTCTTCCTTCCAGAGCCCTACCAGCAGCCCCACCCCTTGGTCTGCGATTCAAGGACAATACTCAGCTCACCGTCCAGGACCCAGGGGAGCAGGAGCCACTTTGAGGAGCACAGGGGCAGCGGACACTACTGCTGATGACAGAAGTGACCACGAAAGCTGGCCTGAGACGCCAGTGACTCGGGAGCCGAGGCAGGAGGGGCACAAGGGCTGGGCCAGCCACAGCAACTTAGCAAGGCCCTGCCTCATAATAAAAATAAAAAGGGTGGGGGTCTAACTCAGTGGGGAGCACCTGGGTTCAATCCCCAGTACAGAAAAGAAAAAAAAAGAAAGAAGTCAGGTGGCCATCCTCATGGGCAGAGGGGGTCTGTCCACCTACTTCAGATGAACAGCTTGGGCTGAAGTAGGACTAGCCATGGGTCCAAGTGCCCACGTCTCTGCTCAGTGTTGGGCGTCAGAACTCGGAGCCCTAGAGCAGCTGCAGCGTCAGCACTAGGGGACATTAAGATTCACTTGTGCCGTCCAGTGTTTCCATGAAGTCACAACCCACAGCACAGGGTTCCTCCTCCCTGCCGGGGTCAAGGGCATGACAGCCTTGGGGTAGGCTGGGAGGGCTCCTCTCTGCTCTGACCCCAAGGTCAGTCCTCCCCTGTGCTCAACCTCAGAGGGGGTGGTGGAGTGACGCCACGGGGTCTGCCCATCACGCTCTGTCGGAGCCAAGAAGGAAGAAAACAGCCCCAGGACACCTGGGAGTTGAAATATGCAGCAGAAGTGAACCCCAGAGTCTGAGACCCTGGGTGGTGTTGTGCTTCCCGGCCAGACCAGCTTTCCAGGAGAAGGGCGAGCCCAGGAGCACCGGCAGCTCATCATGGTCACTATGGTCCCGCTTCCTGTGTGTGAATCTTTGCTCTGTGTCTGGAGGGCACAGAACAGACAGGCTGTGGTCACATCTTTGGAATCAGCTCTGTTTCGTAATCGAGTTATTTGACCTGTACCTCAACAGAATGTCCCATGGTGAAGCTGGACAAGGCAAGGCCAGTGTGTGGCAGTCACAAAACACACTCAGCAACGCTGGCCACTGATGCTGCTGAGCTGCATGTCCAGCAGGGGTCTGTCAGGCCTGGGCTGACGTGTGAGGTCCTGGCCTCCCTGTGTCTGCTGGACGTGTTTCCCCCCTGATGGTACTGGTGTGTGCCAGTGCACTGCACATTTTGCCAATAGGAATAAGACATTGGCAAGTGGGAAATCTAGTCCTCTCGACCTTAACACTCTCCTTTAACTGTGCCACACACCAGGCTTTGCCATACTCACTGACATCTCCACCTCTGGCCTGGTCATCCAGCCCTGCATCCCTGTCTCAACGGTGTCCCTTCCCATGCTGCATGCTCTGCTCAGAGCCCCGAGCAGCTCTGCCACATCCACTGCAGAGGGGACGCTTTAAGATCTAGGAGAATGGCTTGGACCCAGGTCGCCCTTACGTGTATTGAATTATATGAACAATGTTTAGATAGATGTGTAACTGGTAACAGGTAGTGCTGCACTCTAGGCAGATGGATCCCGGTTCATTATAAACACGTACATCCATTAATAAAAGGGCACTTTCCTTTAAAGAAAGGAAAGCCAGCCACCATGCATACGTGGCCCTCTGCAGAACTTGGGGGCAGATAGTGGAAGTGAGTAGGGACTTCCTGTGCTGGCTGCCGGGGAGCAGGGGGCTCTGCCCTCCTTCACTGGGAGCAGACTCAGTGCTTGACCTCAGACTGCGTTGCTGGCCTGCCCACTCAACGCCAGGTCACACCATCTGAGGCTGGCAGCAGGCAGGGCTGAAGGCTGGCAGCGGAGTGTTCCCTGGGAAAGCAGGCTGTGGCCTCATCCTCACTCAGACCCTGAAACAGCCTCTTATTCCAGGGAAGACGTGGCCCTTCGAGTGGAAAGAACCGCCTCTGGGGCATTGCCAAGACTCGGACCCCCGCTGCTCTGTTGACTTGCTTTTCCATCTATGAAACAGGGTGACCCTCTCCGGACTCCTGCAGGGGCTGTGGGTTCAGTGGCTGATGCTCTGGATCTCATTGCTGGTGCTAAAGCTGAGTCACTGAGGGCCAGGTCCCGGCCAGGGCTGGGCCCACACTCTGAGTTTCTAAGCTCCTGTGTACTGAAGCACCTTTAATGTTGCTTTATCAGAATGGAGAGGGGTTTTTGTTTTTAAGCAGCTGATTTAATCCCCTTGGTAATGAGCTCCTGCTCTTACACAAGCTGAGTGTGCAGGCCTTGGGACAGGGCGGAAAGGTGAAGGGATTCTGATGGAGGCACGAGCCCTCTGCAAAAGGCACAGATGGCCCCCCTGTGCTCCCCAGCCAGAGCATTGATTTCTGTTAAGCCTCCCTTCTCGTTTGCCCCACTTAGGGCTGGGAATGCCTCACTGGTGTCTTCCTCGTGTTCCTTGAGATCTAGACTTCTTTAATGGACTCTACTCATGCCAATCAATGAACAGAAGGTCCCTTCCTGGGAGTGCACAAAACCCCAACAGTGGGACAAAGCTGTGGACAGCCACATGGGAGCATGTTTGGGTACATGTAACTGAGAAGGGGAACCAGATAATTCACAGTATTAATTGCTACTGCAAATCCTTGCTTTTCTTTTCTGTAAACGCAAGATATAAACTAAAATTAATTTTAAAATATTTTAGATGCTGTTTTGAGTTGGTTATATTCGTGAAAGAGTATTTCAAATACTAGAGGCTTTAGAAAGCCAATTTGTGTGTTACTGGCACCACGCAAATCTATATATCTCTCTTGTGGATCTATATCACAGCCGATAGCGGATGACATTTCATCTGCATGCTATAATGAGAAGATCAGCCTCGCAAGCGTCAGGCCCTCCATCCCGGGAGCACTGTGAAAGGAAGAAAGGGAAAGCAGAGTGTAAATCTCTGGAGCTAGAATGGCATTTTCCTTGTACATTCCTTTATGTCTCACTTCCTATTTTTTAAAATAATGATTGGCTATTGCAATCCTAAAGGAGGTAGCATTCGGGGTGAGTACAAACAATGACAAAATTAAATTATTGCCTGGCTAACAACTACTGCATTTCTCATTCAGTTTTACCATTTTCTGTTCTTATGAAATGGTAGATGGAATATAATTTAATGTCTTCCCATTAAAAAAATAAATAAAACAGTACTGCACCTCTCAAAAAAATCATGCAATTACCAACATCGTTGCAGGAAGGGTAGTCCCCAGCACAGGCTGGGCCCCCATCTGCCGAGGAGCCTAGGACAGTTTCATGTGTCCAAATGGAACAGCAGCGTGGGTGGAGGGCGAGGTCAGCAGATGCAGCGCTATCTGCCGGCCAGGCTCCAAAATAGTAACTCCTTTCTGAGGATGTTTGTGAGAGTCTGCAGCCTTGCTCCTGCCCCAATCCCTCTGCTTCCTCTCCCTCTGCTGTGCCGCTGCTCACGGCTTTCAAGTGCCTCTCCATCTGGAGGGAAGCGCTCTGCTCCCTGCCGTCCTCCTGCCCCAGCACCCACGCCGCAGAGGCAGCCCTTCCCTGGGGACCCAGCCCACCGCTGCCGCATCCGTGTCTAGGCTCTGGGTTCGGGTCAGCCAGAGCCCACGGGCAGGGTCTCCTGCTTGGCACCGGGATGCTGAAATAGCAGCATTTGACACATTTAAAACTTGCTGTTTGTGCAATCACTAAAAACTGCACCATTAGCTGGAATTTCAGATTGCATGAGTGCAGATCATTAAGTGTTATTACAGTATTAATTATTAGAAATGTCCTGTACTGCCCAAATTAAATTGGGATAGTCAACGACCTGCGAGTTCCCAATACCACGGATAATTTACCCGGAGATCTGCCGCGCTGGGTAAGGTGTCTCCACATGCCGCTCTCACTGTTGCACATTAAGTACCAATGGAGGATCTCGGGAGGAAATAAATCAATCAGATGGCAATATTTTCCTATGGCGACCTTCAGAAAAAGCAAAACGAGGCAGGGACGATGTTGATATGCAAGCGAGGACTTGCTCGAACACTGAAATCGGCCAATGATAACCAGCGTCTCAGCAGCCACAGGCCGCCTGGCTGTGGCAGCGATTCCCTGCCATCCATGGGTCTGATAATCTGTGTTCAGTTTCCAAAAGGAGAGTGAAATGAGCTCAGCTCTGCAAGGCCAATCGGATCAAAGCTGGAGGAATGTTCCCAGAATCACCTTGGACTAACTACTGCCCTGTCACCCCGACTGTTGCTAAAGCCACTAGGATCCCACCACACACTTCTTTATCCTAAGTGGTCCCACGTTGGAACGGTCGGCATGGCTCCCCACAGTTAAGACAGCAACAGTGCAAGCCCAGCAGTGGACACAGGATTCTTGGCCAGCCAGCACCTGGGCAGCCAGGAGGGAGTATTTCCACAGAAATCACGTGGCCACTTGGGTACAGCAGTGGGTGCCCCCATTTCAACCAGAGCTGGACTTTGGCCATTTGTGTATTTTCTTGGTTGAAAGTGTAAGTCAAGAAAAACAGCATTTTAAACAATAAGGGAGTTGTTTTTCAAGAGATTTCTTTATCAATGTGTACAAATAATTAAATAATGCAATACAATCATGGATCCATGGTTTAAATGTGCTAATGTGCCATTGATTTCCACACTGGGGGAAATCACTGATACCCCTTTGCACACAGATGTCTTGATCTGGGTGAGAGTCAGGTGCCAGCGTCCAGGCCAGCTTCGGCAGGCACTGAACCTGTGCTCCAGGTCTTCCTCGCCCAGGACACGTGCCCAGCGTGAAATGAGCAAGCACAAGCACCCAGAGTCACTCACTGTCTGAGGCGCGAGTCTGGCCCTTCCTCTCACACCCCTGCTTCCCCCAAACGTGAGATCCAGATCCGAGGTGGGTCCACACAGCAGCGTAGGACACAGTGCCCCTCCCTGGCTTCCTCTTTGTCCCAGCCACAGCCAGCCTCGTCCAACACCCACAAGGTTAGGCTTTCAAGCCTCATGTGGCATAAGTACCAGTTGCTCAGAACACTGATGATGGTGCTAGTCACCTTTTCCTGAGACCAAAGTACCCAACAAGAAGGACTTAGAGGAGGAAAAGTCCCCTCTGGCTCATGAATTCAGAGATCCAGCATCTGCCTGCCGGCCGCCCGGCTCTGGGTCTGCGGAGAGGCAGAACATCGTGGTGAAGGGCTGCGGTGGGGACGCCGTGCTCCATTAGGGGAGCCAGGACGCAGAGCAGGGAGGGTCCTCCAGTCCCTCCACCTGCCCACAGTCACCCCAGCCAGTCCATTCAAAAGCTTAGGCTGCTGCTCTCCCAGTCCAGCCATCCACCTCTGAACTTCCTGCATCAACAGGAGCTTTGGGAAACACCTCATATCCAAACCATTACGATTTATTAAGTCCAAATGGCTCCAAAACTTGGACCACAGAGATATCCAAAAACTGGACCGTGATAGAGCTATTAAATAGCAGTTAGTCTCAAAAAAGCAGTGTTTATAAAGACTATGTGATAATATAAAAGTAATTATGCCACATTAATTGAAAAAGTAAAATCAAATTTTATGTGTGAGCATGGTGTTAAGATTACAACTATGTAAGAAATTGCATAATAAGAAGGAAACACCAAAATCATAACTATTAGCAAATGCATGTGCACGTATGTATGAATATGCACATATATATTTAAATCATGTCCCAGCTAGACATGAGTGTTCACATCTGTTTTGAAATTTAGCAAAATTCAGGTCAAACCCCTACCCCTCTGAAGAGGGTACAAAGTCCTTACAAATAAGTAACGTGACAGGCCCTGTGGTACACACCTGTGATCCCAGGGACTAGCAGGCTGAGGGCAGAGAATCACAAGTTCAAGGCCAGCCTAGGCAACTTATGGAGACCCTGTCTTAAAACTTAAAAAAAACAATTGGGGTAGAGGCTGGGGATGTAGCTCAGAGACAGAACACCCCAGGTTCAAGCCGCAGTACAGCAAACAAATTAGCAAGTAGGCCATCAAGCAGCGGCACGCAGCCCTGGGCTCAAGAGGCCTTGTCTTCTCAGCTCAGTAGTCTGGGGGAGCTCAGAGGCAGGGGCAGCACAAGCCTGGAGCAGGGGGCCGGGCTCTGTCCCCAGCTGTGCCTGCCCGAGGCTTCCAGAGTAAGCACAGCACGTTCCTTCCCACCCCTGGCCGGGTGCCATCTCCGTCCAGTGTGCAGTGACCTGCAGGCCGTCCCATGGTCCCACCAGAGTGCAGAGGGGGAGGCTGCAGTTACAGGCCTGCAGTCCACCTGCACAGTCTGCCCAGGGCAGCGATCATTGCCATTTCTCTGGCAGAGAAAGGGACATGTGGGCCACCAACCTGCACTTCCAATGCGCGACCCAGGACAACCTGAGCCCGAGGAGTCAAAGCCAGCCTTCTGTGCCCTGGTTCATGGAGCGCCTGTTTGAAGTCTCCTGGAAAGGAGAGACCACAACATTCCTGGCCACTGGGCTGTGGAAAGCGCTGGAGGAAGGTGTCTGCCTGAGGAAGGCTCCAGGCCGAGGCTTGTCCCAAGACGCTCAGTCCCAAGGACCAGCTCCAGGCACTCACCTCCAGTCCCCCAGGCTCAGAAACGTCTGCGCCACACGCCCCTGGCTCCCCGCCCTCCTGACTGCCCTCCGGTCAAGCACCCATCCTGGCACGTTGTCCAAGGGGGTGAGTGTCACCGTCACCTAACTGGCCCAGGGGCCTGCACACCGAAGCTGCAGGCCCACCCAGCCATCATGTCTGCCTCCCTGAAACCGCCTCATCTGGTGTGCAGAACCCTCCCGGAGTTCCAACCACACAGGGTCACAATGGACCCCAACACCTGATCTAACCAAAGGCTGTCACTACGTTTCGGAAATTAAACTCTATATTTGAAACCTATTTTTCATGGAAGGAAGAAATACTGTTCAATATCTGCACTCCAGAATCCAAACCACTGTCCCTTTCTGTCACATTCAAAGCCTCTTAGGAGACTTCAGGGGCAAATGGCTGAGGGGAGGCAGCAGGCAGAGGCCAGCAGAGGGTGGTTCCCAGCCTGGGCTGCCACTGCATGAGGGGACCCTGGCTGCCCACTGAAGCTTTTGTGCAAATGTTAGTGAGTGTTTTCTGTTTCTTTCTGCCACTTCAGAAAACACCGGAGAAATTACACACAAAATCTTGTTGAGGCAATGTTAGCATTACAAATTCAAGCACAAAAAGCCAGTAAATGCAAATGCCAATGTTCTAATTGTAACATTAACTTAAACACATTTCACATCCTGGTTGCATTGACTGTATGCTTAAAAGGTCTAATTAGAAACATAAGCCATTATGTGCCATACAGGTGAATACTCTCATCACGAGTGTGTTTGCTTATTTACTAATACTTATAAGTAAATAAGTGTTATTTACTTATGTGGGTACTGGGTATTGAACCCAGGGTGCTTGACAACTGAGCCGCATCCTCAACCCCTTTTTTTATTTTTATTTGAGCCAGGGTCTCACTAAGTTGCTGAGGACCTCACTAAATTTCCGAGGCTGGCCTTGATCTTGCCGTCCTCTTGCCTCAGCCTCCAGAGTTACCGGGTTACAGCCATACGCCACCGAACCCAGCCAAGGGGTGCGTTTATTCCTCACGGCGTCACACCTCGAAGGAGTCAGCATCCTGAAGGTAGGCTTCCTTTCATTCCTCCTGTCTAGTGCCACCTCTTCAGTGCCACCTCTTCAGCGCTAACCCAACAAAACAGACAGCTTCAGGAAGGGGCCGTATCAGCAATGCAGGCTCCCTGTCCCAGGCCAGCAGGTGCTGACCCTGGCCACCAGGGTACCCTTCACTAATTCAGGAAGTCTTTCCTAAAACCATGTTGGTTCAACTTAATTCTTCTCTTTAGAGAGTTGTTTTTTAATTAGCTTTTCTTCTGGGAAAAATTTTAGAACACCAGAAAGGAATTAGCAAAACAATCCTTCAAGAGTACACCTGAGAAAATCACCTGTTTTGCTCTCCACTTTTCCTTCCTGTCCTCACTAATGGAGTGCATGATTTTGTATAAAGCATAAATACGCACCTAAGCCATATTTCAGTAACTGCATACACATGCAGGTCTTCAACATGTCGTTGTTTACCTAGCTATTTCCCTGCTGTTGGGTGTGTTTCAATATTTCAAATAGGGGCAGCAGGGCATTAAACCGTCCCTGATATCGCCATTTTGCAACTGAGTTTTCTTTAGGTCTTTTTTTTTTTTCTTTTTAACGTACTCTTGAAAGGCTTCGTAAGCTTGCAGAGTTTCTTCAGAATAAACCACACAAGAGCACATTTCTAGCACCATAAGTTTAGGATAGCCAAGCGGCCAGGGCTCTGACATGAAACAGATGTACAGCTGAGGCCACTCTTGACGATACACTTGCTGTGTCCTCTGTGTGTTTAGTGATTCATGACGACTAACTTCTCAACGTGATAGTGAGCCGTCGATAGTTAGGAGACTGGGCATCTGCTCCTGGACACAGATCTGAAGGGCACTGTGAGCTTGCTGCCCCATCAGTGCACATGGATGGGGCCAGCAGGGCAGGGGCAGGGCTGTCGGGAGAGAAGGAGGGGGCAGGCGCTGAGCCTGGCAGGAGGGGGTCGTGAGAGACAGGGAAAAGAGAGCGAATCCCCCAGGAGGGGGCAGAGCTGGGGATGCTGAGGCCTAGCGAGCTCGCTGAACCAGGAAGTGGGAAGAGGAGGCTGGGGACACCCAGCTGAGGCCACAGGATGACCCTGCCCTGCCTTCTGAAAGACCTGTGTTGGTTTGATTTGCTCACATTTTATACAAACGATTGCCCAAATCTGTCTCTTCAGAGGAGGACAGATCCTGGTGGCCAGGGGGCCAAATTAGCCGTGCTCCAGGGCACAAGGCAGCCCCTGTCCCCATCTGGGCTAAGAGCTGAGTACACCTGATGGCCCAAGTTCTCCCCAGGCCCGTGGCCACATCCGTCTGCCCAGAAACCCACCCCATCTCCTGGGCCGGCATCGCTGTGGTCTCCATCTTCCTTACTGTCACAGCAGGACCTCTCTGTTGTGCATGTCCCCTTGGTCCTCTGAGATGAGGAAAACATGGCAAGATTGAAATCTCCCGAGACTCGGTTAGCGTTGGCCATGTGTGGCTCCTGCCATCTCACAACCCCCACCTAAGGCCGCTCAAATTAAAGGAAGACCTGACCTGGCATTCCACTGCCCTGGGCTCTGGCAGCCCTCCGTGCCCACTGGCCTGTGTTCCCCTCTGTGCACCCCATCTCCCTGAGGGGCCCCACGCTTCCCTCCTACACCCCTTGGCTGCCGGTACCTGCTCCACTTGAGTCTCCAGGATGCCCTTACCCCTCATAAACTTTTGAAACCCCCCCCCCCACTGCTCACCAGGGCCAGCCCAGTCTCAGGAACCCCAGGGGAGGTGCTTCTTAGGACATAAGAGGGCAGGGGAAGTCCCTTGTGCATGGTGGAGGCAGAGCCCTGCTTCTGAGAGGCCCTGCGACCTTGGCGAGTCCTTGACTCCCCCTGGTCTCAGCTATGTCAATTGTACAATGGGCACAGAGGGACAGTAAAAGTCACTTTTTTACCAGCAGATGACAGATAAGTCACTCTGAGAGGAGACTCATAAACTCTTTGTGTTTACAGCAAAGTGTGAAGATATTGCTAAGCTGCTTTGTATAGAAATAACTGATGGTTCTCAGGTGAGAGGAAAGACTGGAGGAGGTGAGAGCGGGTTAGAGGATGGAGCCCTGAGCCCGGGGCAGACACCGCTGGGAACAGGCGGCCAGCCTCACGCACACGCTCTCCCCGCACCCGACTCCCAGGAAAGAGCTGTGTCTTGTGTGCAGCCCACCAGGCCTGGCAGCGGGACCAAGAGCCGGAGGAGCCCGTCCATCCCACAGTGAGACCCAGTCCCCGGGGATCGCAAGGCCTAAAGGGGGACTGTGTAGGCCTGCAAACAGGCTGACCCAGGCGAGCACAGCCGGGCCTGCTGTCCCCCTTCTGGGGATGTCAGAAGAACAGAACCAAAGCCCACAGCGGAGAACAGCATTAGACGCACCCCCCGCCCACTCACTTCACAGTGAAGGAGTCCAGATGCAGGGTCGCCTGGGCCCAGAGGCCCCGGGAGATGGCCACTCAGCCTTGCAGCCTTCAACAACAACAGCCTCAACAATCCTGTTTCTGCTGAACTGAGACGGGGAGGAGAGCGGGGCCATGGCTCAGGGTGGAGCGTTTCCCTACCTGCCCGGGCTGGTTCCACCCAGCACAACAAGAAACGAGGTGAAATGAAAACAAAGAAGGAAAAACAGAGACAGAGACAGTGCATGACCTTGGGCACCAGAATATCCTCAAAAGCTCCTATTGAAATTTAATTGTCACTCAAGGGAAGGGAGGTGCCCTCATCAAGGCCACTATCACCAGAGCAGGTTAGTTATCACGGGAGTGACTAGTGACCAGGGAGCTGGCTTCTCATCCCTAGGGCTGGTTCCCCATCCCAGCAGTGGGTTAGTTATCATGGGATCTGGTTAGTTATCATGAGAACGGGTTTCTTATCATGGGAGTGGGTTGGTTTTCTTGGGTATGGGTTAGTTATCATGAGAGCTGATTGGTTATCATGGGAGCAGGTTACTCTTCTTAAGAGTGGGCTAAAGTTATCACAGGAGTGGGTTAGTTATCACAGGAGTGGGTTAGTTATTTGGGGAAAGGGTTAGTTATCACAGGAGCAGTTTAGTTATCACAGGAGTGGGTTAGTTATTTGGGGAAAGGGTTAGTTATCACAGGAGCAGTTTAGTTATCATAGGAGAGGGTTAGTTGTCACAGGAGTGAGTTAGTTATCATGGAATGGAACCAGCAGATCCAGAAGCAGTCCAGCATGGTGACCGGCCAGTGGCCCCGGGGGCAACGATTCCAAGGACAAGGCCTTATGGAGAGAGAAGCACACGCTCCTCTCTCCAGGGCACAGCAGGTATGGGAGTTCCCCATGGCACTCACACTGCCAAGGGGCTCCTGGAGCGGTGGACCCAGCTCTCACCCTGGACGGGGCCACCGCGCCTGCATGCACAGAGGGCCGCCTCACCACCATGTGCCTCTGCTGGCCTTCCCCACACCGCAGCCGAGAGCAGTCGCTGGAGCGGTGCTCTTTCCTTTGAGGAGCTGTTCCATGTCAGCATTCTCATGAGGGAACAAGTTGGCACATGATCCATGTCAGACAGCGGGTGTGGCCTCACGACGCCCACGTCGGGGTGGTGAGAATGTCAGGGACAGCGACCTGCACACAGCAAGAAGCCTGGGGTGGAGGCTCAATGCCACAGCGAGTCCCGCTGCTGAGCGGCTCACGCCTGCCGTGGGAGAGCAAGAGCACAAGCAACGCCGCTCAGACCACGCAGCGCCACCTCCACTGTGCCCACAGTCGTTGACGTGCACTGAAGTAACTGAGTCTTGAGGGACTGTCCTGACCACGAAGCCAGGAGATCACGAGCACAGGAGGGCTCTGTGTGCAAGGGATGGGGCATGGCCACCCGCAAGTTCCACCCAAGGACCACGCTCACACTCCCGTGCCGCGCAAATCGCCCTGGGCACCTGTCCCTGAGGGGGTGTGCGCCCTGCCTGGCCCTGGCGAGGGTCCTGAGGCCTGGCTTCTCCAATACCAAAATTTGCTGGCTAGTGGGTCAGTACCCCCTGGGTCAGTGTCTCCAAATGAAACAGGGGATGTGGGGAGAAGAGTGAACGAGGGATGCATTCGGCTCCCCAGGGAGAAACTAGCCAACAGGGCCGCCGGCATGGAGGCCCAGCAGCTCCCACCCACTGCAGGGGGTCATCTCATTCTTCCTCCTCAGCCCCCAGCCGGAGAGACAGTGAAATGTGAGCACAGGTGGCAAAGTGCCCATTAGTGCATGTTCAGATCCGCATGGGCCCACATGGGCCAAGGGGACCGGAAGAGCTGTGGCGCTCAGTCACTAAGGAGGCACTTATGAAGGATCAATGAACCACGCAGTTATGCCCTGGCCAGGCTGACCACAGGATGGGGCGTCCAGCTAGGCGGATGAGGAGCAATTATATATTGTGTTTACTGTTGTTTCATTTCACAAAACTGCAAAAGTCCAGGCAACATTTTGTCAGTAAAAAACAATAAAGAATATGAAAAGCCCATCTTCACAGAACATTGGACATTGCAAAACAACCTGCAGCTATTATGGGATATATCAAAACTGACAAGGAAACTTTGGCTGTTGATTGGACCATATCTCACATGGACAGCGCGGCTCTTCCACCTCCTCTCGCAAGAGCTGCTCGGCCACCAGACCTGGAGTGGGGAGTTTAGGAGCCTAATTGAATTGGGGTATTTGGATGATAGAAAAAAAATGGTGACATTGCAAAACCGCCGTTAGAGTTTCAGGAGCAGAGGGATTCTTGTGCCACACAGCCAGGGAAGAGCACAGGTGGGAGGGGAAACCAGAAAGCGGGCACTGCACTAGGGGTCCTCGTTAACGCAGCTGCCAGTCCTGTGTCTAATGTCCATCCTAAGGTCATCAAAAGGAAATGCTTTTTCTCGAAAAGAGGAAGAATATTCCCGTATCTCCGCTCTACCTGTGGGGTGTAACCATTCTAATATCACTTTGTGTCTTTCTAACATTGCACCAAAACCTTGTGTGTGTGTGGACTACAGCCAATTAGATCACAAGGAAAGAATTAGGAACATTGTTTTTTCCTGTACTGCTTAAAATAGGAGAAAAACAAATGCTCTAAAAGCCAAGTAGGGGTCAGAGCCTGAGCCCCAGCTGCACGGAGGAGCCCATTGTGTGCACCCCGGATTCCCACCAGCACCCCGGATTCCCACCGGCATACCTTCCTGCAGCAGCCTGGCTCTTTATTTGCATTATGCCGCGGCACATCTGTTTCCGGGTTTCCAAGACACTGTGTTTAGAACATAAAGGTTTGGTATTAAGGGAAATAATTAGCATGTTTCTTGGCACCTGGCCCGCAGGGACAGACATCGCTTCAAAATGACAAACTCTCTTAGCATCTCGTGTTTTCCTGGGCGATTCCTGGAGTAGCTCATGTCTGGAACAGCGCGCCTGCCCACAGGACAGCACATGGTGTGTGCGGGTGTGGACGGGAGGACGGGCGGAACCTCCCTCAAGGGCACCGAAGTTCAGCTTAACAGTCCGTCCTTACACTGATGACGGGAAATGGCACTGTCTCATCCGCAAGACAATGAGGACTAAGCTGTCTGGAAGCCAAAGATCTCTCGGTGTCAAAGCACCCAAGACACCGTGGAAACCTCCATGAGAGCTTTCAGACCAGGCCCCTGAAATTCAGTCCAACCTTCCTGAGCGTCGCGCCAGGTCCTACTGGGGAAACGGTTTCTGGATTAATCAGGGATCACCCAGTCTCTTCCTTTCATTACACAGAGAAACTCATCCTCTTAACAACCCGAGACTTCTTGAAACAGGGAGGGAGCAGGGGTGGCCAGGAGCAGGGGCTTCCCCTCCTCTTCCTTTCTCTTCCCCCTGGTGTGTCTCTCAAACAGGCGTGTAGTGCAGAGTGGGTCCATGAACCTGCCCCCTGCTTCCACCATCAGATTTGAGGGTGGGTGTTTTCTCATTTTATTCGAGTTCTATGAAACAGTTCTGCTGTGTCTTAAGTCCAGGGGAAGCCCAAGCACACATTCGGCTGATCACTCATGCAACACGAGGCAGACTGCTACCTAGGTGTGACTGTGGGACGGTGGGACTCGAAACCCGCTTCAGGAAGCTGCGCGATGGCCACAGAGTGCCTGGAGGGCGTTAGTGGATGGGATGTCCCTCTGGTGCCGCCGTGGATCTTTAATGGTGCAGACTGTGCTGTATGGAGGAGGCTCTATTCCCCTCCTGGTGTGCATGGCTGGCTGTGCTGAAGCACTAGGTATTTCTACTACAATTAGCCCCTGTTCTCTCCATGCCGGGTGGGAGAGTGACAGGGAGCTGAGTCCTGCAGGAGAACGACTGGGCGGCAGCGAGTGATTGAATGATCTCATTTCAGGCTTTTTGTTAGACAACAGCCAGCGCTCTATGAAGATTGATACAGAAGTGCCGGGCTCGGCTGGCTGGACCATCAAATGGATTGATATGATACTCCAGCGGTGGATGAAGACAAAGTAACTGTTATCATACTCAATACAGGGGCTTGTCAGGGGCGGAAAATCACCCCGTGTCCCTGATTATGGGAGCGTTTCATGACTGTCATGCGAATTTAGTAGCGCGATGTCATGGGCAGGCTGCTGGGCCCAAAACTCTTTATTTGTGGGAAAAGTAAGGGATGCTTGCCGTTCCAGGCCCGGAGCTCCAGAGCAGGCAGCGGCTGCACAGGCAACGGCCCCACAGAAAGCCAGGCCACCGAGGCGCAGCGGGTGGGAGGGCACTGGGCCTTGCTCCTCAGCAGAAGTCCAGCCGATGCCAGGGCTGGCCATGGGCCCGGCCTCCAAGGCGGTGAAGGACTAGTGCACGTCGAGGAGAGGTCGCCTTCACCCAGGCCTTGGAGACCTCTTGGCACACATGATGGGGAAGGCCTCGGTGTCATTCCTGGGCTGCCCTGGCTCACACAGAGGCCAGGCCACTTGGCCTCAGTGACACAGGCCACCTGGCTCCCGCAGGTGGAAGGAACGCCCCGGTCCTGGCCCCACTGCCCTCTCCTGCCCTGACGGAGCACTTTCTGCTACCTGCCTTACACCTTTGAAATGCAACCTGAGTAGTCCCTAAAGAAAAGGGGACCGTAAAACCCCTGACTGTCCCCTTGCTGTTCCTCAAAACCTACCTGAGTGCAGGGCACGGGGAGCGCAGGCCTGGCAGGGGTGCTGGTGCGCCATCCTTGAAGGGCTGGCTTTCCCTCAGGTGCCGGGCACTGGGCAGGCCGGGATGTCAGGGAAGGCTGCTCTCTTGCACATGCACCAGGTCGCGGCTCCTTGGGAGACCAGAAGCTAATGCTCATGACGTCACCGCTTCTGCAGACCAAGTCACACACCCCTCTATAAGTGGGGATGGGTGTCCAACCAAGGACCCCGAGGAAGGGACACATGTTGCTCATCCAGCTGGCCCCACTGGACAAAGCACGGTGCGGACAGGTGTGCCTGCAGCAGGTTGCTTCTTGCAGCAGCCTGGTCTCTGTGTGCCTTCCTACAAAGCCACGTGTCTGCCAGGCTGTGTCCAGGCACTTTCTTGGGCTGTATACAACCTACCCCACCACTGCAGCATGACTGGCTGTGGACAAGACCCAAGCCCTGCGGGACGCGGGCCCTGGGCGAAGCATATCACGTCCTGGTGAAATGATCAGACAGGATTTATTCTTATCAGAGCAGACATTATACAGCACCTGCGCTTTATGGGAGATAGAAAATCACAGTGACCAACATGAACCTGTTCCTCTGCTCCAGGGGGGCTGGTGGGCTGAGCAGCCTTCCTGGACCACTAGAACACAAGCCCCCTGAACCCTGCCCTCCTGATGGAGGCCCCAGCTGGTGGGTGCCTAAACTCACTGAGGAGCAGTTAATTTCTGGGACAGAATCTAGAAAATGGCCCATGTGAGTAGAAGGGGCAAGCCAAGGAGTGCAGACAGAGGGGCTTGGACGTCGTCCTGGGAACACAGGAAGTGCAGAAATGCATGCAGTGGGTGATCCACACTCAAAACTGTAAATGTTAGGGCTGCTGTGTGCAGCACAGACCCAGATCCCCTCACACGGAGTCAGGCAGAGGAGAAGCTCATCTCCAGCCCTCGGAGGGATTGGTGGACAGGAGAAGATCAAGTCCAGAGAAATCCTAAGCTGGCCTGGGTGTGCCGAGGCGGATCTAGGCTCTTGAGGACCTTGGTAGGAGGAGAGACCTGACATGGGCCAGGGTCAGCCACCAAGAGCTCCCTGTGGGTTAGATTCAATTTGAGATGAGTACAAGCCCAGAAGAGAAGTAGCCAGCCTTGGACATCTGGAAGTTACTTCCAAAGGGACGGGAGGAACACTGGTGGCAGAGGGCAGGAGCCGTGGTGCTGTTTACAGGCACGTGCAGCTGCGACTCAGCACAGGACCCTACATGCATCAGCCCCCTGCAGTGTGGAGGAGAGCTACCCCGGGGAACAGAATCCACAGACTCGGCGGGCTGGACTGGACCTGCTCTGGACTTGTTGCCAAAATGGCTATGACTTGGTGATTGCCATCCCAAACTAGCAGGACTGAAGGAAGTGGGTAATTGACAGCTCTTTCTGACCACAGAGAGCCAGCAGCAGAGAGTGTTTATGAGCTGCCACCTCCGCAAGTCTTTGGACGGAGTTAACTGGGTCCCTGGGAGGAGTAGCACGTTCTCCCAGGTCACCTTTGGTCAGCTCTCTGTTCACCCTTTCTTCCACCGACTGCAGCCCGGGGCCTCACTCTCACGGGAGGGGGAGCAGAAGGCCCTCCAGCTCTGCTGCTGGCTGCCCTCTGACTTGCATTCAGGACATGTGGTCCCTTCACCAGGACCCTGGGAGCAGGCCCATCCTGCTTGCCTGCATCCTGCATGTGGCATGTAGGCCCCTGGGTCCCCAAAGGTGGTCTACAGAGCATCCCTGGGATGCCCCTCACCCTGCCGGAGCCCCAGTACCCACCATGAGACCCCAGGACTGCCCAGGGCTGACCTCCCCAAGCATTCTGCCACAGCACCTCCCATCCTGACACATTCAGCTCCTCTGAGGGATTGGGATGCAGCATGACTGACACCGGGAAGGAGGGGTCAAGGGAGAGTTTGATCAACCCCCTTCACAGCCCGAGTTGCGTCCGATTGCTCTGAAGAGGAAACACATGCACTTACCCGACACTCCAGACATCATGTTCTCATGCTCTTCTAGAAGGGGCTATTATTTGGCATCAGGTTCAATCAAAAGGCACAGTTCCTTACAGGAACCTTATAGCACTGAGGGACCACACCGGGAAACCTGTGGCCTCCCAATTCTGCTGACCTTGCTCTGGGCTCTACTGCAGGGGTCTTGCTGACAATGGAGATTGAGATGTGATTTAGAGGCCATGCTTGGCTGTTAGGACTGCCTGTGAAAGTCAGACCCCAACATGTCAACTAGTGTCGACATTATTGAAAACTGAAGGAGAGAACACCTGAACAATCAATCACCTTGGTATCCTCAATAAATGTCACACACAAATCTGCAACCTGCGATGCCCTCAGGTACCCTCTGGACATTGTAGCACAGAGACCCCTCATCTGACCCCCTTTCAACAGCTCTATTTCATATTGCCGGTTTTTTTAATGGTGCCCACCTGAGCCATCAATGCATGCCTGGGCTAAGATCCCGGTCTCAGACAGGCCTGGCCAGCTCCACCCAGGAAGAGCCCACTCTTGACCAACCTCCTGCATATGGGAACCCAGGAAACCCCGAGCTCTGGGCAGCCAGAGACCGCTCCTCCTTGATCCTAGGGGAACCCCCCTGACCACAGGGGGTTCAAGTAGACACATGGCTAAGCAAACGTCGAAACCCTGCAGAATGGTGGGTGGGTGGAGGAGGACAGGTGTGCACTTTACTCACAGTCACTATCTCAACCATCTGAAATTGAGATGCTAAAAGCAATTGTAACCTTTCTATCCAAATTGAATGTAAATTTCCAGCCACCAATTCAAATGTGCCATGTAACTTAGCTCCCCAAGATGGCATTTCCAACTTGACGTTCAAGCCATTCCTAAAATGGACTAATTAATGGACATAATTATTATAAGAATAAACTTTTTAAATTAAGAACAGACTTCCACACAATCGGGGAATGGCTTTCTAGTTCTTGACAGAGCCGTCCTTCCTGGGCTGTGGGGGCTGCTGATGGCCCCGCAGGGCAGATCCAGCTCTGACGGGGCTTCTGTCCTGCTGCAGCCCTTCCCGGGATGGTGATCTCGGTGAAGACACAAGACCTTTGGGTTTAGCATGAGATTTTACTTCAGAAGGTATTTCTCCTATATGACCACTGAAAAGACGGAAAAGCCAGTGCTTCCCGGACTGCGGTGTGCACTCTGCTCTGTGGCCGGACCTTCCCGGTGCCCGTCCTGGCTGGCGTCCGGGTAGGCAGTGGACTTCCAGCAGCAACAGAACACCGTGATAAGTCTTCAAGCCGTCTCCAGAATTAGCTTGTGCTCAGTCTACAGTGTGTGACAACGACTCACGGACAGGAGTCAGCAAAGAACACAGGCTCTGCAATGGTCACGGTCACGTTGGTGTGGGGTCCGGCTGAGGGGCCGGTACGACGCTCTGCACCCAGCCTGGAGGCCACTGGTCTGCGGCAGGCAGACCCAGCAAGCCCTCTCGTTCCTGGGGAGCTGAGGCAGACTGCCCACTGTCACGGTGGAGGTAGGCAGCGCCTGCCTGTCAAGAAGCAGACCCACACCTGTTCTCTCACTGGCCAAAGCTCCATCTTTGAGACAGACACGGCCCTGGCCAAACCCACAAACCTGGTCAGCTTCCCCTTTATAAAAGTGTCCAAAGAAATGCCCAGCCTGGGCAGAGACAGAGCCAGAGAAAGCAGAGGTGAGGGCTCCGGGCGCCTTGACGCCCACAGGCAAAGCCCACCCTGTGGCCACCGTCTGGCTCACCTGAGTGGGTCTGCTTCCTCAGAAGTCTGCATGGGCTATTCACACTCAGCACGTAACCCAGCAGAATGTTCTAAGATACACAGTGCTAAAGGAGTAAGACGGTGCTTCTCAGGAGTGAGGTGCCAGGGCGTCCCACTGTGAGGGAGGACCCAGAGGCCCAGCCCACCACGCCCTCCCGCCATCACCCAGACACGGCTCCCTCCTGTGCCACCTCGTGCTGTGGGAGGAGCCAGGTCTTGATCTGAAACTCTCCTGTCATCACCCACCGACCCCAGGAAGCCAAGCGGCTGTCCTAGCACACGGGCTGTGTGTGAATCTCAAGGTAGGAAACAAAATTAAAACCAGGATGGGCAGTGGCACCTGCTGTAGAGCTGCCACCAGCCCAGCCTCCGCAGCTGGCACAGGAGCGCTCAGCGTGGCCCAGCTGTGGGCTCTGTCTGCCGCTGTGCCGCCAGCTGGTGCCTGGCCTCTCTGAGCCTTGTCGTCCCAGGCCCGGCCGCTTCGAAGGGGACTGAAGCAGAGCAGCTGCCTCACAGCCAGAGAGGACCCTTCCTGCTCTCTCCCGGGGGACTCTCAGAGGACCTCGGGTCAATGTTCCTAAGTCCCACTGGGAACCTCCACTTCTCAAAGGGAAATGCCTCTCTAAGACGTGAAATGAGCTCCAACAAGCCGACCAGTTGTCGCTGAACCCCAGAGGGCTCACCCTGGGCACACTGACCCTCCAAGCCAGGCGGGAAGCGCCCAGGACGTCCGGCTCCCTCCTGCCACCACCCCAGAGGACTCACCCTGGGCACACTGACCCTCCAAGCCAGGCAGGAAGCACCCAGGACGTCCAGCTCCCTCCTGCCACCACTCCAGAGGACTCACCCTGGGCACACTGACCCTCCAAGCCAGGCGGGAAGCACCCCAGGACGTCCGGCTCCCTCCTGCCACCACTCCAGCGGCTGCCTCCAGACCCACCCTGAAGCACAGCTGCCAGTGTTGGGCTGAAGGGAACCTTAAGGTGCCCCAGTGGGTGACAAGGGAATGGGCTTAGAAGCTACAGGACCCTTTGCGAACACCTGCCTTACATGTTGCGTGGGCCGTGAGGACCGCCAGACACCAGGGAAAGTGGGGTTTAGGCAGATGCAGCCATTGCTTTAGCCCAAACAAACCCAAGCGAGATCCTTTTGCAGTAGGGTCAGAGAGAAGAGTCCACGCAGTGACCAGGCCACCTGGCCAACCTGGATCTTCCTTCAGGAGCATGCGGGTCTCCTGTCAGGTGGGCGCTGCCCTCCAGCTCCTCCCATGGGGCTTTCTCCAGCTCCTGGGGTGGTTCAGGGCGACCTGGGAACTGCCCGGGGACCTGAGGTCCCTCTGCTGGCCGGCTGCCCCAGCAGAGCACAGGTGTTCACAACTAGGCCATCTCTGATTCCAGAATGGGTGGGCTGGGATTCCTCAACCTCAGGGTGGCACGGAGCGGCTGGGCTTCCCGGCCCGAGGTGCAGAGTCCAGGCTTCTGCACCCACGTGGTTCGCGTCCCGTCAGACCAGGAGGGGTGGCAGGTGACCACGGGAGGAGGGAAATGTTTCCTGGCCTAAGAGAGTGGACTTGGTTGCCCCAGGTAGACCGAGCAGGGCACAGCTCCAGGGTGTCTCCACCGGCAGGCAGACCCGGCCAGCAGCCCAGCGGCCCAGACCCTCAAAATGAAATAGAGGAAAAGGAGCTGCTTTTAAAATTATGGAGCTCCCCGGGGAAAATATGCCTCATGGTCTGCGCTGTGGGCAGTATTTATTCCCCCTGCTAGTGAGAGGCTTTATCACGCCTCCTCCGCAGTTCCCCCAGAAGTCAAGGCCAGACGAGGGAGAACCGCAGCTGCAAGGAGGCACCCCGACTCCTGCCTCAGACACACACACACACACACACACACACACACACACCCTCTCCTTACACACACNTGCACACACACACACACACACACACACAAATCCCAGACGTGCATGATCTCCTACACCCCTCACTTCTACCTTCTGTGCTCACGTAAAACTCAAATTGATCAAGGTGCAAATATCCACCTGGATTTGAAGTCATGGAGTTCACAACCCCTGTCCCCATGCCACCAGGGTATCTATCTACTTTGTCTTCTGTGAAGATTGCCCTGAACAACACAGACATCCATCCTGCTCCATGTCTTCAGTGGCCACAGGGTTAGAGGTCAGGAGCCTGCTACTCCCAGCCAGGGAGTGCCAGGAGTTTAATAAGTCGTGGCCCTGGATTTGTGCAGTGCACAACCTGAGTGCCCTTCCAGAAAACAACTCTGGGAAGTCCAGAAGGGCTGGAAAATCAGCACGGTCACAGTCTCCACCCAGCTCCTCAGAGAAGGGTGTCTTCGCTGTCACCAGCACACTCTCTCCCTACTGAGGCTCAGATTTCAGAATCCACATGCCAACAAAGTTTAGCCATCGCTGATGCAATGAGGGGAAAGCACATGCACCTTCAGAAGCCAGGCACAGGGCACAGAGGACAGGGGCTGGGTCCCACAGCAGGAACAGGTCCCAGGGCTCAGCTCACAGAACAGGTAGCACCTGTACCCTGGTGACCAGGACATGCATGCCAGGCAAGCCAAGGGTCCCAGTGGAGGCAAGGCCACCACCTGGGTCTGGAGCCTGGGACAAGTTACTCCCTGCCACGGCAGGAACCATGCCCTGGTCACAAGGAAGTCAGTGAACAACCCCAGGGAGGTACCCACGGCCCAGCCGGGTGCTCACGGCGGCCAACTTGGAGGTGCGGGGACAGTGTCCCTGAGTCCTCGGCACTGCACGTCTGCGAAGCGCGTCAGACGTCGTGGGACGCGGCGAGAGACACGAGCATGGAATCCTATTGCAGACTCACACTGATTTTTTTTAATGAAGATGATCCTGCGGGTTGTTCTCCATCGGGAGTCACTCCTGGTTGCAAACCAAATATACGATGTATCAGTTTTTGTCTTTTCTTTTTATTTATTTTCTTTTATCCGGAGCCGGTTGAGACTCTTTTCCTCTCTCCTCTCCCTTTCCCCCTTTCTCTCTCTCTACACACTCACAGTAATTTTTTAAGAAATCAGCAGTCATTAGCAACACGCATGCCGTCAGGAAATGGGAGACTGACAGTTCTCATTGTCACCCGAGGCTACTCCACCAGACCCACATTTGTCGATCTGCTTAACTTAACATATCAAATATTAGTGTCAAATGGAAATACGGGGCAGATAATTTTAGAGACTTGTTATTACATGACATTCAAAATCATATGCTATGTTCTGCAACACTCAAAGAAAGATAAAAATGAAAAATGAAGTTAATGAAAAGTTATTGCCTTACTGAAGACTGCAGAATCAGGCACTTTACATTAAAATAAAATCTTTTTAGAACACTAAAGCTTATGGAAAATAATAATTTAAGAGTGAATCGCTCTAATGGAATACTCTCAGTCTCATCCCTCCAATCGTCTTTCCAGCTGACTCAAAGGCTTTATTTTTATCATCACACGCGATTTATAAATAAGTTTGGGGAAGGCATCGGGCTGCCACAGAGAAGGTGGGCGCTGCTGCCTGCTGGACCCCAGGGTTCCTCCCGGGGCCACCACCGACCAGGTTAGCATGGAGGTGACCACGTGCACCAGCGGGGACTCCCAGGCAGCGCAGCAGAGCCAGTCGGGCCAGGGTTCAAGGTGTGTGCACAGCTCTCAGGCCCCGCCTGCTGGCCGGGCCGGACCTTGGCCTGCTCCGTGGGGGTGGTTCTGCTGGTCACTGGAGGGTGAAGCTGGGAAAGCTCTGGGCCCAGGCTGCGTGGCCTCTGGCTCAGGGGGAGGTTTGCAGGACCCCTGCACAAGGTGCGGTCTGAGCACTGGTGATGTCCAGCTCCGCCCCACAGGCTCATTCCAGAACCTCCCGCCCTCCGCGTCCTGCAGACTTTTAATCAGTCTCTGTCAGTCTTGATATTGGTGTCCTGCTTCTGAAAATGAAGCCTTTAATCTCAACCCTGGGTTTCCAGAGACACTGTCGCTCGCTTGCCAATCACATCCCATGGTCCCCACAGAACTGTCAGGTGCTGGACCAGCCCAGCCACTGCTCATGCACAGACAGCACAGCCTTCTGGAGCACGCTCCAGACCCCGACCTCCCTCTGTCTGTCTTCTGGTCTCCAGATGTGCACAGGCAGGCCCAGCTCTCACCGTCTTGAGACACTGGAACCAGGTCACATTCTAAGTGTGCCCATCTGGAGGGACCAGGCGAGCCCCTCCTGTGGGTCTGTCCCCATTTCCAGAGTTAACCCAGCCTCTTCCTCCTGGACCAGGGGTTGAGCTCACGTGCCTTCTGGTCTCAGTAATGCACTGTGCCCTCTGATGGCAGTGTCCCTGGTGCAAGCTGTCCCCTGCTGGTGTATGACTTCAACTGTGACTTTCATAGGCCTCAGGAAGTAGCCACAGCTCTCCCCTGGCCACCCCATCAATGCAGAGGCTGCCAAGGCCCCAGGCCGATGGGATCCCCCGGGGCTGATCTGGCCCTGAGGAGGCAGCCCGGCCTTGAGAGCAGCCCGCCCCACAGGCAGCGGCCGTCACCCTTTGCCCAGGCTCCGGCCTGACACCATCGAGCAGGACCTGCTTCCCTCCCACTAGGGAAAGCTAGGGTGCCCCCGCCCCGGGAGAAGCAGGTCCCTGAGCCCAAGGCAACCCTTCTGAAGCCTCTTCTGCCGCAGGGAGCAACTGATTGACGAACCCCACCCAGCACAAGTGAGGCTGAGCTCAGGTCCCAGGACTCTGGAACGTCCCTGAGGATGTGACCCAGCCAGTCTGGACCATCCAACTATGAAGGGCACTAGGGCACCTCTGCCCCCCAGGCCAGGCGGCCCTCAAGCCAGCCCCCCTCTCTCCCCATGGAGTCTCCGAGAAGACCCCGGAGAAGCCTGGCCCGCAGCCCCCTTCCTACCCGCGGTCCCGCCTGGTCCCTTCCGGGGGCCTCGAGGGTCCGTCCCTCCCTCCCTCCGTTCCCCTCCCGAGGCCCTGGCAGTAGTGACTCAGTGATGAAGTGGGCTGGGGAACATGGCTGGGCACCCCACCCGCCCTTTACCCTGCCTAAGGTGGCACGCGTCCCCACCTCAGAGGAACACCGCAAGTGGAGCAGGTCGCGTGGCGCCAGCACCTGGTCACACTCCCTGCCCTGGGTCTTCATGGAAGAGGCCGGAAGTGCATCAGGAAAGGCAGGTTAGCAGCGGCCCAGCCACCGCTCCAGGAGCCTGTCCTCCACCGGACTCTCCGGGGTCTGCAGCTCTCTCTTCTCACTGGGCTCTCTCCTGGGGACCCCAGGTCCCCTCTCCCCATCCACTTAGTGAGGACTGGTGTTCACACTGACCGTGAGGGATCAGTTTCCACACTGGTGACCCCCCGCACCCATCCCCAGGCAGGACTCAGGTGGCCCGACGGCTCCCTGTCCCAGAGGCTGTGCTAGAGCCCAGACCGCAGGCTGCACCTCTGGGTTCCTCGCTCGCAGGCGGCTTCTGGGGCTCCTCTGCCTCGTGCCAGGTAGCATCTGGGATCAAAGGAGCCTCTGTCTGTCGTTTCTCTGGCTGACAGGCTTCACAGCTCCCGCGGGCCGTCCTCAGCGCTCTTGAGTGGACTCCTGGCCACAGTACTCCTGGGCTCTCACGGTCAACACCGGGCATCCTTAGCAAGAGGCTGCGCCCGTCTTCCCACACGCCTGTGCTGCCCCTCCGCCTGGCTCCACCCTGCAGGCCCAGTCTCCACCTGCCATGTCCCCAGGATGCACTTGCCATTTGCACAGCGTGGCTGGGGGGTGAGTATCCGTGACAAATCCTCTGAAAGGGAAGCGAGGAAACCACCCATTCACAATGGCCTCAAAAAAAATAAAATACTTGGGAGTCAACTTAACAAAAGAGGTGAAAGCCCTCTGCAACAAAAATTATAGAACACTAAAAAAGGAAATTAGAGAAGACCTTAGAAGATGGAAAGATCTACCTTGCTCTTGGACAGGCAGGATCAACACTGTCAAAATGACATTACTACCAAAAGCACTGCACAGATTCAGTGCAATCCCCATCAAAATCCCTATGACATTCCTCATAGAAATAAACCTCTTAATGTTTTTATTGGCTACTTTGATTTTTATTATTGATTTGTAAGAGTTCTTTATCTAATTCTGGATTAAAAATGGTCTTGGGGATACAGATTTTACAAACATTTTTTCCTAGATTTTGAATGTCCTTTTCATTACCCTAACACTTTTTAAAAAAAAATTTTTTTAGTTATCAATGGACCTTTATTTTATTTACTTATATGCAGTGCTGAGAATTGAACCCTGTGCCTCACACATGCTAGGCAAGTGCTCTGCCACTGAGCCACAGCCCAGCCCCTTAATTTTGACAAAATCCAATTTATTTTTTTCCTTTTATGCTCTATGAATTGTGCTTCTTTTTATTTATTTATTTATTTAGTTAGTTAGTTAGTTAGTTAGTTAGTTATAGATGGACACAATACCTTTATTTTAATATGGTGCTGAGGATCGATCCCAGTGTCTCACATGTGCTAGGCAAGTGCTCTACCACTGAGCTACAACCTCAGCCCAGAAACATGCTTCTTAATGTAAGAAATCTTTGCCTAATCCAAGATCTCTAAGATTTCCTATTTTTTCCTAGATATTTACAATTGAACTTTGATATTGCGTGTATGATTCATTTTGACTTTACTTTGGTGTACGATGAGTGGAGAATTGAATGTGTGTGTGTGTGTGCGCGTATGTGTGTATGCATGTGCTTGTGGGTATGTAGACGTGTGTGCATGTGTAGATGCACATATGCAAGTGTGTCTCCATATGTACATGTGTGGATGTGTTGTGCATACACATTTATCTGTGTATGTAAACCTGTGTGTATATGCATGTGTAGATATGTATCTGCATTATGTGTGTATGTGTGCATATTTGCAAGTGTATACATGCATATGTTTGTGCATGCCTATGCACATGTATATGTGTGTGCACATGCATGTGTATGTGTGTGGATATGCACCTGAGTATGTGTGTGGGCATATATGTGTACACAGGTACCTAACTGGCCCAGTGCCCCACGCTGAGAAGAACGCCCTTTCTCATTGCATTGGCCTGGACACTAGGAAAAGGCCAAGTCCTGCCCAGGCTGGTTCTTTCTGGACCACCTGTGATGTGACCTGTACTTCTACCTTACACCTGCCTCACAGTGCCTTGATTATGCCAACCTAGCAATAAATCTTGAAAGCCCAGAGTGCATGTCCTCCAGCATAGTTCTGATGTTTTAAAATTGGCTGGATTAGCCCAGGTGCTCTGCTTTGTCACAGACACTTAAGAATTTGTTTTTAAGTTTTCACCAAAAACAGCCTTACAATTTTGACTGAGAGTGCAGTACATCTGTGGGTCAACTTTCAGGAACTGACTTCTTAATAACACCAAAGCCTCCTGATGGCATTTTCTCCATTTCTCTGGCTTTCAGTGTATCAAGTCTTACATATCAGTTTCCCCCCAGAAAATCATACTTTCTGATGCACTTGTAAATGATACTTTTAAGTTCAATTTCTTGCCATTCATCACTAACACATGGAAGCACAACTTGCTTTTGTAGGGTGACTGGTCTCCCCCTGGGCTCTGCACTCTCGTTTTGTGACTCCTCATGTTCAGTCCAGCATCAGCCCCAGCCTGCCGTCATCTGCAGCACCCTCACACCCGTCCACCTGCCCACTCTGCTGTCCACACGGGGGACCCAGGCCCACCTTTTCTCCCATGCTACTCCCAGGCCTCCTGGGATTTCCTGTGAGCTGGCCAGCTGCCGTGGCAGCCATGTTGTGGGGTCACACGTGAAGGGTCACCGCAGCACAGGCCTCCACAGCCCTCACAGGCCACCGTGCCGAGGCCTGTGGTGTGCTCGTGACCCTCCTGCTGTGCGAGGTAGGGCTGCTCCACTCACCTCCTGGGCCTCATCCCTTCCAGTTCTGGTGCTGAACAGGCCTTCTTCCACGCCCTCGGGACGAAGCCAGGCCCTGGCCCGCTTGGCTGCAGTCTGCACACCTCCTCTGGGTCCCTCAGCTTGCTCTTAGTCACTGCCCCTTTGCTTTGATTTGCTGTCACCTCCTTGGTGTGCGGACAAGGACTGGAAGCTGTCACCTTCTGCTGTCCACATAGGAAAGAAGCCCTCAGACCCAGAGTGGCTCTGTGTGCTCTCAGCCACTCCACTCAGGGCTTAGCCCGGCCTGGCACCTCTGCTTGCAGTGCCCGCCTGTCCTGCTGCAGGGTGGCGGTGACTTTGGTAGAGTGGCTTGAGGCCTTTGTACGCCAGAGGCCAGAAGGTGCATCTGCCTGTGCTCCTCGGAAGACCTCCGGGGCTCTGCCCGTGGCTTCAGTCCAGGCCCTGCGGGGCCGTTTGCACTGCCCAGCAGCCAGCGAGGAGAGCCTGGTTCTGCCTCCAAGAGCCTCTCGGGGGTTTCACATCCGCCGAACCCAGCCCGCGATGGAGGAGCTGCACCCACCTGTGCCACAGGGATGGGCGCCCAGCTCTGCTCAGGGTCAGAAGGCTCCAAGGAGGAGCCCACCCATTTAGCACTGGGCCCCTCCTGCGGCTCTGGCCTCATCACCTCCGAGTTCTGGTGCTGAACAGGCCTCTGGGCCTCCGGCACGTGGGTGAGGCATGAGCAGCCCAGGGAAGTGGGAGGATCCACCTAGGGCAGCTCATAACTGGCCCACTCGGGGGACCCAATTCTTCTGTAAGAAAACTAGATCTGCATTGTGAGAGGACAAAAGGACCCTGTGGCCCTCCTGCAGAGTTTAGTATTCCAGTCTGAAAACACTCAAAGAAGAGACAAGGAAACCCACAACAGCGATACCTCCAGCGTCTCGGAGCCCGTGCATGCTGTCGGGACGGTTGGTGAATGTCCTGTGGTGGCCATCGGAAGGCAGTTGCAGGGAGGGAGCAGAGAACAGCCCCTCACAGTCTGGCTCACCTCCAAACGGGTGCAGCTCCGTCAACACCCTGAAGACCCCGCTTTCTGGGTTAATGCAGGGCTGAGGTGGGGCCCGTGGGGAGCGCTTCATGATAAGCTTCCTTTGGTGGGTGCTTAACTACCACTTATTTAGAACAGTGGCTTAGGGAACCATATTTGTGACATATCAAATGATTCCATTGTGATTGGTTTTACGGCTGTGACTGCGGGGAGGCGTTATTGATGGGAGGCCTGAAGACATGGCTGCACTCTGCATCACTCTGCTCAGCTGGGCCACTTGGAGAGAGCCAGGTCTCCCCTGGGCCCTGGAGCACAGGGAACCTGCCTGAGCTGCCCAAGGAGCCCAGACCAGACAACGCTGGGAGCTAGAGCCCAAGTGGCCTCCGGAGCCACATCAGTGGGCTCAGCTCCACATCTTGGAATCATCTGCCCTGTCCTCGCCAAAAGCCCTCCCTCTGTTCCCTTGTCCCCTGACTCCAGAGACGCTGGAGCCCCCAGTGCCTCACGGGTGGCAGGCCACACGGGATCTGTGCTTCCCCTCTGGCTGCTGTGGGCAGGCACGCTTCCTCAGCCGGGACACTCCCCAACTCTTGTGGACCCAGACCAAGTGCTGGGCTGCACCCGCTCCGCGTGCTCAAACATCCCCATCCTGCCTCTGTGCTCCTTCCTGGGTCCCTTCAGACACAGCACACGCCACAAACAGTGAGCGTTTCTGCCTGCTCGTTGCACACAGCCAAGAGCAGCACTGAGGAAGGCTGAGGTCTCGGGCCTGAAAGGCTGATGTCAAGGTGAAGAGAAAGCTCAGAAGGTGCTCCCTGTGCCAGGGAGCAAAGCCAACTGCAGGTGGACTGGTTAATAGTGCACTTGCCGGGTTGAGCAGTCGAGGGCACATGGTGGGCAATAGGCTCCTCACTGCTGCAGGGAAAGGTTCCACGTGAGCTAGGCAGGACCTGAGTGGTCCTCGGGGTGAGCCAGCCACGTCAGTGTGAATTCCTGCACAGCCTAGTATGGGTACAGCTGGACGTGGGGATGCCATGGGCTCTCCTGGTGCCGGCTGTCACACACGCCTGTCTCCTTGGTGTCATCTGAGAAAGCCTGAAGCAAGGACACTCGACAGGAGCAAGGTCACCCACTGGTCTGCGTGGGTAAATGCTGACTCCAGAGCCAGGCAGGATGCAAGCCAGCCATCCTGCAGCAGTCAGCCTGGAGCAGCCAGCCTGGAGCACCCCGCCGGCAGTGGCCAGCCTGGAGTAGCCAGCCTAGAGTGGCCAGCCTGGAGCAGCCAGCCTGGAGCGGCCTGCCTGCAGTGGCCAGCCTAGAGTGGCCAGCCTGGAGCGGCCAGCCTGCAGTGGCCAGCCTGCAGCACCCCGCCAACCTGGAGCGGCCATCCTGCCTTGTTCCACACATGAGAGCACACGTGCTGGCCAGGAGAAGAGGAAACTGCTTCCCACAGCAAAGCGAACATGGCAGAGGGACCCTGGAGCTGAGTGAGGGGGCCCCAGTGGCCAAAGCTGGGAAGATTGGGCACATGGTTAGATTCCAAGCCACAGTGCATCACCGCGAGTCCTCGTGGATACCAACAGGGATTGGGAGCCAGGTGCTCGGTGGCACAGGTGGTCCCTCTGCTGCAGAAGCAGCAGCAGGAGGATCCCAAGTTCCAGCCAGCCTTGGCAGCTCAGTGAGACCCTCTCCAAATAAAAACTAAGAAGTGCTGGGATGCTCAATCCTCAATACCATAAATCAAATAATCATTAATTACACAAAAATCAAATCTCCTATGCAGAGAATTCAAAATGCTGTAGAAACTGCTCTTCAAGGGCGTGTGGCAGAACTCCCCACCCACAAGCACCGGGGGCTTGCAGGCGTTCTTTGCAAGGGAGCAGCTTGGAGTGGGACCCTGATGGTCGCCAGCCGTGTGGGCGGTCAAGGCAACAGCATCGGTGGAGTCCACTGGGAGCATGAGCCATGCAGGTGCCCAGAAGAGCCAAGCACTCTGCATCTTCCTCCCCCGTCCCATGAGCCTAGTCCACCCTGAGAAACAGCAGACGGATCCCCAAAGGGGCTACACTGTGCTCGGCAGGATCCCTCTGACCCACCATGTGTACAATTGTCAAGGTCACCATAAGTGACAGAGTCTGAGAAGCCGCCGCAGCCGAGAGGAGCCCAGGGGACTCGAGGGCCAGAGTGGCAGCATCTGGATGGGTCCGGGGACCAAGGGACGAGCCTGTACAAAGCAGGAGCATGGGTCAGTGTGGTCTTGGTTAATAACACACCCACAGGGATCACTAGTTGTAACAGACACACACTGACGTGTCGGTGACAGGGAGGCTGGGTGTGGGGTGTTGAGAAACGTTACTGTCTTCCCAACGTTGCGTAGAACAAAAACTGTTCCAAGAGACGGGAGGTTTTTGTTTTAAAGTCAGCCACCAGAAACGTGGAGGGTCTCATCCCCGAGGTTGCCGCAGTCTGGCTGGGCACAAATCACGAGCCACTGAAGCAGGAACAAACTTTATTTTTAAACTGCAGGAAAACACTTCACACAGCTCCCGGGGAATCCTCCCGAATGCCACGAGGCTTGTCCAGGAACCCCCAGCCAGAAATATCTCTCCCGGAAATCCCTCCTCCTGCACTTCCCTGACCAATGGGAACTCTCGGGGAATCCCCGGAAATCCCCACGAGAACTCCAAAATAGTGCGAGAACTCAAAAGTTGCAGCAGAGGCGGATAGTAATGCCTCGCCTGTCAATCAATACTGTTGGCAAAATGCCAGGGGCCATACAGACTCGGCCGTGGCTCTCAGCACGAGGTGAGGAGGGTTTTGGCTTAGCCTGGGCCAAGGTGAGCAGAATGGTCCCCCACAGCTAGGCACAGGGAGCAGGACCCTCTGCTGGGGCACTCGTCCAGCCAGGGCAGGGCCAGTCTAGGCAGGGTGGCAGCTGGCACACTAGAGTCCTGCACACCTGGAAAGACTGAGGTGCAAAGGGCACAGATGCACCCCGCTTAGGACAGTCACAAACTGAAACTTAATGCAGCACAGGAGTAGAACCATGAATTCATCAAAGAACAAAGCTTCAAGGTGCATTCCTGGATGCCTCCGGAAGGCCTGGGTGCAGACTTTCAGAGCTGAGGGAATTGTGGAAGCCGTTTCTCAAACACCACGTACTGTGGGCTCTAGGACTGGAGCAGCTCAGAGACCGGCAGCCGCAGCCCGTCCTGTCGGGAGGGAAGACTCAGCTGCAGCAGTTTGCTCAAGGTCCCAGAGCTGGTGGCGGGGTGCTGAGTGCGTGTTCTTTCCACCATCCCTCCCTCGTTCTATAAACCAACATCTGAAAAACCACTTGCTCTACTTACCCTCTTTCATAAATCACTTATAATTTTGAATGAGATTTTAACACTAATGTTAAAGAAAATTAAGAAATTGGCACTTTTTTTTCAGAATTCCTCCATGAATTAATTTTTGAAATTGAAAAATCTCTGCGATTGGTTTCAGAACAAAAGTTCACCTTCCCTTTGCTGCAGAGGTCATTGACAGCAGCCAGGAGGACAGCTATGGGCACAGACTCGGGCTGACGATTAGAAGGTACAAGCTCGGGTGGCACCTGTGAGAGATGGGAAGCTAGGGTGGTGGGGCTGGTGATTTTGGAGGTTTCTACTGAATCCGTGGAAGACTTGCAGGTGTCTCTGCGAAACCCTCCGTCCACAAAGAACCCTCCCTCGTGTGCTTCAGGGCATGATCTGCAGCCAAATTTGGAGAGAAGAACCTGGAATCTGATTGCTAAATACACCGACACTTGGAAAAAAAATGAACTTGGGTTTTAGTTTTATAGCCCAAATAATTTTTAGCTGAAGAAAATAATAGAAATGAACAACAGACATAAAACTTTAGGCTGTGTAAATTAAATGGTTCTGCTGCATTAACTTCATAAAACCATAATCCTGTCCTCCATAAACTATTACATGCACCGCAACATATCTGATTTATGGGGTGTGGAATCGATGGGAAAAAATTAATGCTTGAAAAACATATTAGAGACATTATTGAACAGATTTTAATTGAGATTTGATTTCAAAGCCCCTTATCCACATGATTAATGGGCCCTACCCCTCGACTCCAGCAGGCTGAAAGGAGTCTTTACTATGACAATTAAGTATCTGTCTTGGGGTTTTATGCAGCGCCCCCACTCCAGCCGCTCCATCAGTACAGTGTGGCTTTTGTGCAGATTAAATTGAGACTCAATTTTCTCTATTTTCCAGCACTTACTTATGTTTTATGACAAGCACTAAATCAATTTTATGCTATTATTGATTTTTTCTTAAATGGACACAAACCATTTCCCCTTTTGCCCTTCTCTCTACCTTCCTTCCGCTCCTTCCTCACTGTACGCCTGATATATGGCCAGCCGAGGAGATCTCTAACGTTTCCTGAGATTTCCACAGGTCGTGCCAATTCATTCCATTTTTACAACATCAGAATGGACAAACTTAACCTGGAATTCTATCAAAACTTCTCCTCTGTAGCTCTGAGAGAAGGGCTGTGAGCTGCTCGGATTTTTTTTTTTTTTTTCTCTTTTCCTTCCAAAACAAAAAAGCCTCAAGGTTAATTCATTTCCCTGTAAGTTCTGGCCGTGATTTCTTTATAATATTGCCTAAATTTTTTGAGCAGAAGCTTAGCTGTAATTTTTCTGACATCCTTGAAGTCTAATTAATACAGCCATGGAGGGAGGATCTGTTTCATGGCTGCAGGGAAAGGGCATTATCTGCGAGGTGCAATAGCTCCTTCGAGGAGGCAGGCGACAGCCCGTTGTAGGCAATGCAATTAAGAAGCTCCGATCTTGGGGCTTCATCCTCCGTGACCTAGGGCAAAAACTAACTGCCGCCTTGGGCCAAAGAAGGAAGAATAGGGACATAATTTGTAATCAGATAGCATTTTTCCGAATGAAGGATTATCCATGGAGGAGAACAGCCAGCAACGCCGGCTGCTGTAATGGACTCTCATTTGTTTGGGGACTCAACTGCTTGTCTTTGAAAATATAATCATGTTTAAGTGTAAGTACCTGTTTTTTAAAAATGATTATAAGACATAAATAAGTACAGCTAGCACCCTCAGTTCCTCGTTAACACCTCATGCATTTCATTTCACCGTGAGAGCTGAGACATACAAACGTGGAGACAGCATGCTTTTGCTTTTGTATCTATGAGCACAGCCCAGACCTTTGCCTTTGATGAGGAGTAGTAGAGTTACTTGCAACAAAGTTGGGAAAACAATACAATTTGCAGATCCAAATAATACAGAGATCAAGTGCTTGCTTTAGTATCTCTATATAAAGCAATATCACTCTATATTCAAACTTTAGAGGATGAAGAAAGATGGGCATAGCCATCAGGAAGCTGATTTTCTTGAATCATCTGGCTCTTCTTTTCTCCCAGCTCAATGCTGCCTCAAGAATGTAACTGGAAATAATGTAAAACATTTTCTAATTAATTTTAGGTTGTCTGGCAGGGTGAGGTTCATGGATACATAGGTTATAAAGCAAACACTTGTTAAGTGCTCTCTGTGGAAACAGACCCTACAATGATTGGTGCTGCAAATGTGGACACCCCCAAGTTACTCTCACGCTGGAAAACACTACGTCTGAGCTCCACGGCGGCTGCTGCCAAGATGCTATTAGCATGACCTGCCGTCACCACTGGGCACCACCTGGAGGGCAGGCTGCAGCCACACCTGGTGGAGGTGGGCGGCCAGAGGATGCCGGCACAGATGCAGCTTCCCGGGCTCCTGGGCTCCCTGCTCTCACCAGTCTGGGCAGCTGCATGGGAGTCATCATCTCCCTGCAGTCGCCAGTGCGCCTGCGGAACAACAGGCTCCGGGAAGCAGGGGCTGCGCGCGCCTTCAGTGCCCTTTATATAATGCAATATTACCTTGCAGTCAGACTTGAGAGGACGTGTTGGGGAGACGGTCATGACTGAGAACACAGTGTGCGTAAGAAGACTCCAGACTCACCAGAGTTCTCCAACTAGGTTACGTGCATGTACAGATGTGTCACCGAGATCCCACTATTATGTGTGATTACAACGCAACCAGTAAAAATATTTAGGAAATACACACACATTGGAAAGGCGAGAGGCAGGGACAAAATGGGCAACAGATCAGAGAGCACACTCACAGGACATGACAGACACAAAGGTGAAACGAATGGTTTTCAAGACTTGAGGATCTTCCCGGGGTTGCTGAAAGCAGCCTGACCAACTCCGATTCTTCCAAGAGTTCCCCTCGTGGTCTTTAGTCGGCCTCTCTCTCCACAAGCCCCCTCAGCCTTGGCGTGGTGGAAAATCTAGGGGCTTCCTGTATATGTAGGACGTGGAGCAGCATCCCTGACCCACAGAGGCCAAAAGCACGCAGCTTGATTAAGAAAACTCAAAATTCCTCCAGTAGCTGCCAAAGCCCCCAGGAGTAGGGTGGGGCCAAGTGGTCCCCGTGAGAGGCTGTCCACAGCAGAGTGGGGGTGCTCAGCCACCCAGCCCTGCAGCTTGCGGGAAGCCCAGAAGGGAGGCCTGCAGTTACAAAGCCCGGCTCACATTCATGATTTAGCTCATGTTGTATAAACTTCAAATTAGCCATGATTGAGCAGTGCTCTATTCGCTTGCAATGAACTTTAATCTGCCCAATGTACATATCACAGAATTTACAGAGAAGATCCACTTGTTCCCAATGATCACGAAATTGTTCTAATGGAAGGAGGCAGTCCACACTTAACCCCAGTACACCTCAGCAACAGTCACCTCCATTAAAGACGTCCTCATCAGATCATCCAACTGTTAACCTCAAGCACTGACAGAGGTCCGGGACTCTGAGGGCCACTCAGCGTTAACGTGGACTGTGGCCGTGGCTCAGGGGCCAGGCTGCATGAGCAGAGGCACGTGGGTGTGGGCACCTGCGGTCCACCCTGGTGAAGAACCAGGACTGGTCACCCTCCCCAGGATTTCCAAAGGTATTTGTTCAGCAGAAGTACAGTCAGAATATCAGGCGGAGAATGTTTAGCCAAGAATCTGACACCAGCCCAGTCTTCACAGCCTAGACCAAAGCCAAAGATTATGAGGCCCTTCAAGACTGATGCGCCCATGCACCAAGTACCTGGTCTACACTGCAGAGAGAGGCACAGACGGAAATGCCCGACTCCATGCAGCCGAAGTTCTGAGGAAATGAACGATGAGGAGGGAAAGTGTGACGTCATCAGCTGGCAATGACACCCAGAGGGAAGCCCCAGAGGAGGCCCTCAGAGGTCATGGGGCTGGGCTTGTCACGTGAGGCTTTCGTTAAAAGAATCAAATACTAGGAAAATCTAATTTAGAGAAATACAATCTGTGACAGAAATGCACACTATCAAAATGTAATTAAAACAAAGCTGTTTGTAATGGCGTGTGACTGAGATGGGCTGAAGCATTGAGGTGGTGACCACATAACGCCACATGCCGCGTTTGTTCTTTCATCAGCTCATTTTTGAAAATCTTCAGCCTCCAGGAAAGCAAAGTTGTTTTCCCTTTAACCAAAGTTCTCGTCTCCATCCCCTCCCAGCTTCCATTAAGGAGCTAAGAGAGGCAAGGTGGTGTGTCGATGGATGGATCAGGTCACGCAGCTCTGTGGATTCAGCAAGACCAGACCGCGGAGCCACATTCCCCTGTGACATCCGGGAGGTCACAGCAGAGGTGAGCAAGGTGCCACAGTGACGGGGCTCAGCTGGGCTGGTGGCTGTGGCGTCAACACCGGCCCCACTCTACCCTGGCCTCCTGGATCCCCAGGCCTGCTGCCCGCTCCATGCCCACCCTGGAGTGGCAATACCTCTGGGAGTGGTCTTCCCACCCGAGAGAAAACCACGGCCCAACCGGTCCCAGCAGCCCTCTGTGCCAAGGGAGGACCACACAGCCCGCCACCGGAAGCCACCAGAATGTTTCCTCGGGTGCCCACTATTGGGTTCCATCTGGGCAACAGCTCTGTGAGATGTTCCAAGGGCTTCCCAGCACCCGGGGCGGTCACAGGGCGCTGCGGCTGCATGAGGCGCCAGCAGCCGGGGGGCAGGTGCCTCTCTTTCCACGCACAATCTGTCACTCCTTTGAGTGAGTCCTCTGCCCCGGTGGCAGGCCAGCCAGCTGATAGGCAGAGACCCTCTGGTCCAGGAGCAGCAGGAGCCACAGCAACAGGGCGGCGGCCCCAGCAAAACACCTTAACTCAGCTTGGAGGGGGCGGGACCACCTTCCGTGTGCAGCTGGAGCTGGAAGCTGCCTGCCTGAGCCGTTAGAAAGATGTGCAGAAATTACCTATCGCTCCCTGTAGAGGCATCCAGCAACCAGCCCGGCCCAGCCTTCCAGCGCGGCGATAATATGCTCCTATCAGTTTTAATAGCCCCGTGCTGGATTCAGGAGGTATTATGGATTGTACAGCAAGCATATTGTCATTAAATTAAATTTTCAGAACATTCCCCAGCTCATCACAAATACCACAGAGAGTAATCATAATCGGTTCTCAACACATGTGTAATTGCCTTCAGCTGGCGTCTTTTACAGTTGACATTGTTCAGCAGTGATAAGGTGATGGGCGATTTGAATACACAGCTTGTTCCGTGGCTGCTGTAATTGAAATATGGTATGTGTGAATGGAAGATTACATTAAGACCCAGGATAATCACCTGACACGAGAGTAATTGAGTCTACAATCTGCCACTGGGTCTCTCAGGGAGGGCTGGAATGGAAGGCAGCCATTAGTGGATTTCACCGCTGCTGCCGGCTCTGCCGCAGTGCCAGTCTGGCATTCCAGCGCTGCGGGCGGCAGGCCGGCGCTGTCGAGGGCGCCATAAATGACGAGGAAGAGAGGCGAAACAAAACACTGCAGAAGGAAAGTTGGACCAGCTCCGCAGGGAGCGCACGGCCTGTTCTAGAACAAATGCTCCGTGCCCCAGGCGACTCGGCCACACTGGCCTCTGGTCCTGGTGTCCAGGAGCCCAGAAGGCTGAGGCCGAACCCAGCTCGGCTGCCCTCTCTGTGTCTGCCTCTCCTCTCTCCCCTCTCTCTGTCCCTCTTTTCCCCTCCATTTCTCCTCTCTCTCCTCTTCTCTGTCTCTGTTCTTCTCCTGCTCTCTGCCTCTCTTCCTCCTCCTCCCTCTCTGCTCCTCCTCACCCCTCCCTCTCTGCTCCTCTGCATGTCTGTCTGGCTTTCTCTCTCTCTCTCTCTCTCTCTC